>NC_134265.1:65675896-66003286 GCF_031893055.1 Leptodactylus fuscus
AGTGTCCACTTTATCACAGGATAGGTCATCAGTATCAGATTGGTCGGAGTTCGACACCTGAACTCCAAATCCATCAGCTCATACAATGTACGGAGCTTTGTGCACTGTAATGGTGTCTGGATATCCAATCCTACTTCCATTCACTTGAATAGGAGCAGGGCTGCTTCCAACATCTGTATCAGCTGATAAATTTGGGGTTCGGTTATCGAACTCTGACCAATCTGATATTGATGACCTAACCTATCATAAGTCATCAGAATGAAATATTTTCAGATATCGAACAACCAGTTTAAATAAAGATAAATATTTCTATGGACATTTATCTGTAGTTCATATCATTGGACAGGACTGGACAGATAACATTGGGCTCAGAGAATTTCTGCATGAAAATGGTTGTACCAAATACGAGAAAAAATGTCATCGATTTCGTTTTCTTCTGATGTTTCTGTAACATGCCGGAGGGGAAAGTACCGGATGTATCCGAGCTCAGCTTTAGAGCTTGTTGCGTTTTCAATAAAACTGGAATGTGTAAATGGCAATTTCATAGCTTTCTATCCAGCAATGCGCTGCACTTATGGGGTAAAGTAACAGTGCCAAAACCTTGACGGGTGAACATGGCCTTAGCTTAAAAAAATTGCATATATTTTGCAGCCGATTTCCTAGAAGACGATACCAACCACCGAGGTAAAACTCATTTACCTGCAGAGAAGAGAGCCAAGCAATGCACAGCTTCTTCTAGCTGAAGTCATTTACCTGTTAATGTGAATTCCAGTCGCTCTCGTAGAACCCTAATGTATAGCAAACCTTGTTTTTCATATAAATGCCAATTGAATTTGAAACAAAAAATAATGAAGTGACCGCAAGGCCATGGGACTGAGGTAAGTATGGAAGACGGGAATAAATAGGTTTTTAATGACTGGCTATGACCAATTACTGAAAAAAATATACTGCATAATATTAGAGCAATATGCACAGCCTGGTCATAATGGACCTTTTATTTGCACTGGACTCTCCTTGGATTAAGTTGTCAGATTTGGCAATTTATATTGAATAAATACAAATACTTTATAAAATATTTCATGAAAAAATATTTATTTATTCTAACTCCTACTGTAGTATTAAAAATGGTGGTAACAGAAATAATGTGTATTAGAGATTCCAAACTAATCCAAGTGTAAATGAATCACTACTGAATGTACTACAGTAGTCCACTTTAGGTCTAGTGTGCACAGAGCCAGTATGGTGGCAAATGATGTAGAACCATGTGGCATCTCAATACAGCTCCAAGTACAGAGATAATGTATCCTATAAGCAATGATTCCCATAGAATATGTTACAATATTTTTTTTATTACACATTCCATACAGATCCATCAAAAATAACTCAATGTTCCTCTCTATAAAGTCAAATCTATAAGGAGGCACAGTGTAGACTTCTATGGGTACCATATTATGGTATCCTTCAACTTGGAACATCATAGGGTATTGTTCAAAAACATTTTCCGTCGTGCAAACTTCTGCTCAGATAGCCGTGACGGGATGCTGATGCAGTACATTGGTATTCTGTTGCGGTGTCCTGCTCCTCATTAGGCCCAAATGAATAAACCTAAACAGGAGTGTGTCTCGAGCTGTGGCAGAATCAGCCACGGAATTCGCGGCAAGATAGGGCATCTTACTTCTTTTTTCCACTACTAGCTAGTGGGAAAGAAAAGTGAGTGGCTCCCATTGAAGTCAATGGGAGCTGTTTTTGCAAGTGGATTTTGAGGCGGATTCGGCACAGACAAATACGGTCATGGTCATGGACATGATTTGTTCCTTTATAGTTTTCTCCATGTATTTTTTACACATATGGATGCTATTAAAGACAGCATGCAGTTCTCCCACTTGTATTATGCAGTATATGTCAGATTATGGGTGCAGTGACAAGAACAGGTGTATTAATATATCATTTATGGAGTAAGGCTAAATTCAGATTGTAGTAATGTCAAGTTTAAAGGGATTTTCAGCCCCTTATGGATATTTCATAGGATAGGTATTTGCAGCACTTTTCTCTCCGCATGATTCATTCGGACGCCATACGGTAAACACACAGACCCCTTTTCAGTTTATGGGGCCCGTGTGGTTTCTTAGCTAACCGTTTTTTAAAGTATTCAGTATTCCGTTCGGGGGACCCCAAGCGAACTCCCCAAACGGAATACCGAATGCAGATGTGAAGTGGGCCTGATAATGAAATATGCATTTGAGCTATTACCCTTTTAACCATAGGTTTGTTGCAATATATGGTGGAAATATAAATGGAAACTAGGAAAATTGTCCCCCAAAACGTTATATAAACTTGTATTGTATAAAAAAAATCATATTACTTAAAATTCTGGCCTCGTCTTAAATATTTAATAGATTGAAATGTATCTTTTTCCCCTTTATTTTAAAAGTAAATTTGTCCCACAATATCCTTGGCATACACTAAAAGGCTTCAGGATCGCATGATACTGTATTATTCTGCAGGTAAAAATACAAAGGCTAAGTGGGTCAAATAGTCCTTGTTGTCTATGATTTGATATGAAAGAATTTCTTCTATTGAATCCAGAAGACAACAGCATAGAAAATGATTACAGGTATGTCAACCTCCATCCAGCTCTATCTTTTCTGATATATTGTTTTGCTTATTTAGGAGTAAAGACTGAAGAAAGACAGAGTAGAAGGAGGATTAAGGCAGAAGGTCAGAAGATGATCAGACTGAAAGCAGAATAAAGAAGACAAAGAAAATCTCTGGTTATTTGTATATTACGCTATAAGAAATTGATGTATATGATGTAAACAAATGAACTACAGGTTAATATCACCTTGCAATTCTCATGAATAACTGTTCCAATACTGAAAGGTTCATTGTGGACCAGAAGGAGCCGATAACTCACAAACACAGATTCGCTAGAATCCCATGCACTTTGCAGGGACTGTAAAATGTTGTATTTTTTGCTTGCGGTATTAACACCCCATGGGGCCTCGGCCTGACTGTTTATTTAAACCGTTCATCTGTTTTTATTGGCTGCCAAACATATGCAAATCCATTTTGACGTCAAAAATGGAACCTTTCACATGTATTAGTCTGTCCATGCTCTATTTTTTAACATTCCATGACGTATATATGTGAAGTAAAAGGACCAGTAACTCAGATTCGGTGAAAAATCTGGTGGTAAGCATCTATTGCTATTAATAAAGCCGTATTTATCAACCAACAAGGGGAGCGCAGTTCCTTACCACCAGATTTTTCACCGAATCTGAATTAGGGTCCATTCACCCGGAGTAACGTGCCACGTGATTTCAATGGGAGTTGGGATCGTATACGCCGTGTTATTTTGCGGCCGTGATTTCAATGGGAGCTTTTACGGCGCGCAAAGTCTCACACGCCGTATACGTGCCACATCACGTGGCACATTACTCCGTGTGAATGGACCCATACTGGTCCTTTTACTTCACTTCAATACACACCTGAGGGGTGTTAGGAACGTTTCAGCTATACCCAAAAAGGAGGATCCTTCCAGACATATATCCATTGTGATTACAGAGTTGTGACTCAGGCTCACAACTCCCCAAGGTGAGTGTTATTCCTTTATTTCCAAATCAATTTTTTCGAAAATACTACACTACAGTTTGCTCAGTGCCCCTATTTTTTTGTCTTTGACATGACGCATATATGTCCCTATTGATTCTTAAAATGAACATTGAAAGAAAAGTTTAGAAAAAGTGTTCCGAAAATGTTTATTCCTTGCGTCCTGCACCTTTCTAGAGGGCCAGAGAATATTTTTCTTCCTGGAACTGTTACTATAAAGGTATTGAATACAATTAATAAGACTAATGACGAAGATGGCGATAAGAACGCAGCTCTGTATTTTTTATTTATCAATGTAGATGTATATGCATCAAGGCCACATAAATCTTGAAAACTGTAAAAAGCAATATCACACATTGTAGGAAAAATCCGCTTGCCTTGAATGATATATGAAGAAAATCAATGTCATTTTCAAGATAAACATGCATATTTTCACACCAATAAATTCAGCCATAAAGCCACCCACACCGGTTTGCAAACAGCAGCTAAATCAAAATTGCATGACACGGGATTTACTTATTCTGCAGGTTCAGAGACACAACTTGCTCCCTGACAGCGCTCATTCAAAGCAATTTATTGCACTTGTCAGGAGGCAATTTGTTCACATTACCAGTATGCATAAAGGTGTAACAATCCTCCGGATTTATCTGCTGATTAGACTTAGGTGGCTCCAACATGATGTGGTCACAAACAACGCCGGTGACATGAAAGCAAAATAATTACATGGAGATTAAAATGGCTTCACCTCTGCTTGATATTTTAATCCTAATGACATTTACATTCATCTCTCAACTGTGCCGGGAACTTTAATCAATTCCAATGACACAATATTTCCTAAGGTAGAATCAAACATACATGGCTGCTTAACTCTCGGTGACATAATTAGCCTTTTTACGATGCCGGACTCGTGTCAGGGTTAGGACACACTTTCAGGTTTTGTTGATGTGGATTTTGAAGCCAAAACCAGATGTGCATCATAAAGGGTGAGAACCTATAATGGTGCTACACCATGTACCATGTAGCGCTGTAACAGCACTCCAGAATGAGACCACTAGTCCTTTCACTCAAAGGGGTCCAAAAAGCCCAATGACATACACTATCTGAAGGGCACCGTCACCCTGAGTACTTGTTTATCTAAATCTGTTCAGTCATTCCATAGATATAAGCCCCTTTAGCAGTGATACAATTAGCCACTAGGGCAGGGGTAGGGAACGTACGGCTCTCCAGCTGTTGCAAAACTACAACTCCCAGCATGCATACTTGCTCTGCTATTCTTGGAACTCCCATGGAAGTGAATGAAGCATGTTGGGAGTTGTAGTTTCACAGCAGCTGGAGAGCCGAAGGTTCCCTACCCCTGCACTAGGGTATACTAGCCTAGTGGGCGGTAACATTGTGGTTTCTCTGTAGAAGGGGTCTCTGTGTGCTGTCTTTCTTGCTCAGTTACTGTCTATTTGGATTGTATGTACCAATTTGCATCAATATTAAAAGGGTTTATATCTTTAGAATGGCTGAACAGATCTAGATAAACAAAACACCAAAATAATCAGGGTGGGAGCATAAAATGTTATTTTTAAATTAGGCTAAGGGAGGTGAAACGCTTCCTTTTCCCCCCAAAAAAAGATACCCACCTGTCCCTAGTACACGGTCCGTTCCTGCTGCTATGTTTTCTACCAGCAGATGTCCCTACCACATGGGACTGCTGAGGGCAATCACTACCTGGAATATCACTGGATCCCTTCCTTAGGCCTAAGGCAAAGAACCTGGGAAAGACTAAGGCAAAGAACCTGGGAAAGAATGAGGGAAAGGACCTGGGATGTCACAGCTGCCGAGGACTTCTGCACTGGACTACACTGGGAGGACATTGGAGCAGCAAGGACAGGTGACCATTTTTTTTTTACCTTCCTAACTTCAAAAAAATCATTTATCCTGGATAACCTCTTTAAATTAAAGCCCTGAATGCCCCAAACTGAGGTACAGCTCAGTGGTGCATGGTACCATCTTCAATCAAACAATAAGCTGTCAATATTCTTATCCTACCTCTGTCAGGTGCCAACTGAGGTATAGCCACAGTCAGTGCTGGGGCTGCAAATGTTTCTCTTATAAATAATCAAAACACTGATTCATTATATTTTTCATTACTGCCCACATAGTAACAGAAAAACTGTAAGGCGAGTAATGAGAAATGGCCTGTATTTAAAGGGGTTCTCCCATCTCAGCCTTTCAGCTATGCTGCCTACAGTGTCTGCTTCTCACTTCCTGTATTTCTCTCCCTCCTCCTTCCTCCAGAACAGGCTCAGTGTTATGTTTGTGTTTACTTAGAGAGATAACAGATCAGGCTTTATCAGCAAACTGCAAATAGCTGAAGCCAGCAAGAGCAGTGAGTGAGTGACATCACTTGTCCTATAGATCCGTGGGTATAGCAACACAGTGAGGAATGTGAGGAATAAATTCACATATCAGGCAAACAAAGCAGAATTTCTAAAACAATATATTTAGAAAAGCACTTCAATTTACATAAGCTACCAGTATAGATAGGATCCTTAAGATGAGACAACCCCTTTAATTCACTTACCAGAAAGTGAAGACTCCAGCAGTACCATAACTACAACAAGGCCCCATGTATCAAGCTGCAGCGTAGGTATGATTGACATGCTTAGAAAAACACAAGCGTTTCCACTGCAGCTTACTTTCTGCAATGTGTGGCTTGGATTAGCCTGAATTCTATCCACTTTGCAGGTAATGTAAGACGCATTGCCAAAACGGCCTTATAGTAGTTTCACACTCATAAAACGGACCTCATAGACTATAATGGGGTCTGCTGGGTTTCTGCTAGTTTTATAGTGAAAATGTCCTACTTTTTGGGACTTTTCTCTCTGCTGATTTTAGGCAGATTCTGGGACAAATTCTCTTACGGAGACTCTAACGCAAGTGTGAATTCAGCCTTAAAAGGATTTTCAGCCCCGTAAGGTTTTTACAAAAAGCTAACAAAGATATAAAACTAGAAAAGGAGTAATACTTGCTTTACCAATTGAACGCTGTTCACATGTAGCAAGTTGCTGGGAGTAAAGGAGACGCGCTGGCATTACTGAGGTCACCAATGAGATCAGTAATTGGCGACAGCAGTGCCAGGTTAAGGCAACACAATATGACTGGAGCCAGGCGAACATCTGGCAGCACAGGAGCAGAGAGGTGTTGGCACAGAAGCAGCAGGGATTAAGGATAGTATTTCTGATGTTGTTATTTTATACCACAATGAATCTATGTCACAATACTTTAATAATATGGATGCATGGGTGTCACATGGTATTAGACTATGGGGTTCAGAAGTTAAAGGTACTGTGCTTGAAGAAGAGGTGCAGACATAGATTACTGTGGGGAAGTGGAAAAGTTAAAGCAAATCTCTGGGAGATCAAAGGAAGAAGAACAAGATTTATAAGAAGGAAAGGAGGCAAAAGAAATATACCGTATATTCTCGAGTATAAGACGACCTTTTCAGCACATTTTTCATGCTGAAAAAGCTCTCCTCGGCTTATATACGAGTCAGGGTCCACAGAGCACAGAAAACTGGAAGGACCTGGAAGGGGGAGGTCCTTTAGTGCTACTGCTCTGTGATTGGCTTGTCATGAGGTCACGTGACTGTGATGTCATCAAAGGTCCTGTAGCCACTGGTATGTAACATCTGCAGATAAGGTTGAGTCTAAGGGTCAGTTCACATGTGAACTATCCGCACGGGTTTTGACACAGAGAGAGACGCGGCTCGAGGCGGCTCTCTCTGTTCAAAACCCGCCTGCCACGACCATCGCGGTCGCGGCTTTCCCCTCCTATGTCAGCTCAAATGAATGAGAAGATATAGGAGGGTGCTGCCGCTAGGCAGAAGCCGCGGTCCAGCGCACCGTGGTTTCCGCCTGAAGAAAGGGCATGTCGCTTCTCTTCTCCGCTAGCAGCAGCCCGCCGCTAGCGGAAAAAAGAAGCCCGGCGGTCTGCATAGACCACCATTGTAAAGGGGCGGATTTTGAAGCGAAATCCGCTGTCAAAATCCGCCCCTTTGCCCACGTGTGAACTAGCCCTAAATCCTAGTATCTCCGCCCACACCAGAGTACGATCACATGGTCATGACGTCATCAGAGGTCCTTTAGCACACTAGGATTTAGCATCTACCCTGCACATGAGTGGCCAGGATTCATTGTGTCTTATGGAAGATGTCTGTTGTATGGAGGAGAGGAAGCTGCAGTAAAGTGACACACACAGGGACCTTCCTTTAGTTACTCTGCCTATTACTGTCAGGCATTTGGGGTTATTAATTTAGTTTCAGTAACTCCATGTGCCTCACATTAATAACAGTTAACCCCATCTTGTCCCTCATATTAACCCCTGTGTGCCCCATATAAGGGTTACTACTATGTGAGATACATGAGGGTACTAATGAAGGACCTTAATTATGAAAATACCTAATTATTAACTCCATATATCCCACATATCAGTAACTCTTATGTGAGGCACACAGGGGGTTAATGTGAGGGACATGATGGGGTTAATTTCTATTACTGTGATCCCCATGGTGTTACTAAGCTGTAATGCACATGACCAGATTTTTTATCTGCAATGGTGGATTTCTCCCCTCGGCTTATACTCGAGTCAATAAGCTTTCCCAGTTTTTTGTGGTAAAATTAGGGGTCTCGGCTTATATTCGGGTCGGCTTATACTCGAGTATATACGGTAAGCTTGTTGTATGATAAACTCAATTGCTACTGAGGCAGGCTACTGTACTCTTGCCCTGAGGCCCTATGGTTGCTTGTTCCATCTCTGTATGTATTAATATCACTCCCTATCTATGTTATCATATGAGTTCACATAATAATTCTATTAGTAAACCATCATTATTGGTCCTGGAGAAAATCTCTTAATCTGAAACAGCTGTATTAAAGCGTTATATAAAATGAAGGCTGGAGCCAATAAAAAGTTCAGCTCGGTGGAAAGTGTCTTCTATGAATATTAGGAGATTTCCATTTTTATTCCATACCCATGGAAAGATCTATCCGTGATCATAAACCCTTAATCCGTGCAAGGTGCTTTTTATGCATGTACTGTGCCCTCTATAAATATTCTATGAAGGCCCTCCACATTCATTGCCATTCCCTGCACACGTAACTACTGTACCTTCAGCGCGGATACATTTAGGGAGACAGGAAGGGGTGATTATTTTAGCATAATGCATCAGTTCATGAGCTACAATGTGACAATCTGATAACCTTGAATTCTACATTTATCATAAAATAAAACAAAATAAAGCGTGTTCCTCAATTGAGTCATACCGCACAATTGTGACAAACTGCAGTATATTTTACCCAGGCAATGTTTTATTATTATTGAATTCTGTACAAGTTATGAAATAAAATTGTCTAGGTGTCTTTGGTTTATCAGTGGAAGATAAGAGCTGTGAAAACCTGCTTTATACAATATGGGATTTTTACAATCTACATTTACATTTATCCTTGTAATTAATATATATATTGGCTATTTATGGAGAATTTCCAATTAAAAGCTCAGTTACCAAATGGATTACAATTGATTACTATTTTTATATGTAAGTTAGATATTTCCTAATGGTATTGGGGTTTTAGCAAATACAATGTATCTCATGTATGATGAAAAGTTATGCAATTCTATTGCTATGCTTTATGTATTACTTATGTTGTACTATTTAAGGTCACTTACGCTCATTCAGTGGAATCACTGATGGTTTACTTATAGAGGCTGAAAATCTGCTTTGGTTATATGATGATCACCTAGGTGTCTATCTACACAGCATAGAACGTTAAAAAAGGGCAGAATCTGAAAGAATTGGTAAAAAGAGAGATCCCTGTTGGGATGAGCCGTACACCATAGCCATGGCTAGGACAGATTTTCACCTTCTGGAGAAAAAGTATTCAATGGCTACAAGCAGAGATCTTCAGACAGCTTGGGGAGTCCACTTGGGGACCCCCCGCATGTAATATTGAATGCACTGACAAGCGGTGAGCTTATGAAATCACACAGACCACATGAACTATAATGGTGTCTGTGTGCTTTCCGCGTGGTGTCCACAAGCAACATGCGGAGAGAAGAGTACTTCATGAACTACTTTCCTCTCCACAAGACTTGTGCGGACACTGTGCAGAAAACACATAAACCTCATTATAGTCTATGGGGTCACTGTGCTTCCATTGCTCACCGCTTGTCAATGCGATCGATATTGCGTTTGTTGGGAGTCCCCAAGCGGACTCCCTAAATGGAATACCGAATGCAAATGTGAACCAGGCCTTACTAGCATTTATCAAGGCTAAAAAACTGAAAGCAGTATTCAGAGATGAGGAGAGTTGAGTATATACATGGCCAGGTGTAGGGAGTGAGTTATCAGTCTGATCTGAGAGCAGGTCTGTAACCTAGGAGTGATGGAGCAAGATAGATAAAGCAATTTATTGGGTAAAACACTTCAGTCAGCTTAAGCTACGAGTCTGAATATGATCCTTAAAGGAATACTCCTTTAACTTGTAAGACACCTATCTTGAAATGTCCAGCCAGAAGGATAGTTAAAGGGGTATTCCCACGTTGCATACTCACCAGTCTTCGATGCTGTAAAATCTTCTTCTTCCGGCTTTGTTGCGTCATTGGTGGGCGGGGTTACATATGCAAAGCCAGCGGCGAGAAGATGCCGCTTCTATGCCGCTGGCCCTGCGTGTGCGTTCCTGATGCAGATAGGCATCGGACGTACAGCCTTCACAATGCAATTTAGACCCGGCATCAGCTGTAATAGAGAGGCGGATGCTGGGGAGTGTTACATGCCGGCACAGGTGCTTGCAACATCGCTACGCTCCTGCCCTGCATGAAGCCAGCAGCGGCAGGAGCGATGCTGCTATTCCGGACGGGAGGGGGGGGGGGGGGCGTAGGAGCGGAATAGCAGCATCGCTCTTGCCGCTGCTGGCTTCATGCATGGCAGGAGCATAGCGATGTTGCAGGCACCTGTGCCGGCGTCTACACTCCCCAGCATCTGCCTCTCTATTACAGCGGATGCCGGGTCTGTATTGGCAGCCCCTTCCCCCCCAAAGTGTAAACTACTCCTCCCTCCCCCTGAGAGCAGCAGATACATCACTTGACTTTTGACCAGATAAGACAAGGGATGTGTCAACAGAGAAATGAATAAAATAAGATAGTGGACAAATAAAGCAGTTTTGCTAAAGCAATGTATTTAGGAAAAGTCTTACATCCACATTATCAAGCAGTATAGATAGGATCCTTGTGATGGGACAACCCCTTTAAGGAATGACACGTGCAACTCCTAAAGGGAGTTGGTAGGACAATATTAGAATGGTGGTGAAGGCTCAATTTTCAGCAGTTACACAAACAGCTTTGTTGAGTGCCACATACATTTCACAATATTGGAAATGGCCATTTTCTCGTGGCCTGTGGGCATGCGCAGTCTGTTTTGCCCAAGGCCCGAGGCCTTAGAAGTTTCAAGCCACCGCCGGAAGAAGAGACGGAAGATGACGTTGCTGAAGAAGAGGCGGCACTGGAGAGAGTTCTCTTGCAGCATTGGGGATGCCCCCAGTGCTGTCGAGGTCTGGGGCCCACCCCCAGTGCTGCGAGAGAGCTCATTAGCATATCGGCAAGAAACAGGTTTGTAGGCGAACGGCGGTGCGGAGAAGACGACAAAAGGTAGGAGACAAATAGCCTTTCTTAAGGCTATTCCGTCGTGGTACTTAGAAAAAAATCATGTCTGAGTGATAGGATCCCTTTAACTATAAAGTCAGAAGGCGGCAACTTTGCCGGTCTATAAAATGGAAACCCTACAAAGAATTAAACTAAAGGGGCTGTGGTCCTTCACCATTGATTTGAATGGTAGCTCTCTCTACTCAATGCACCAGAATAAAAAACATCAAGTGACAATTGCCCTTGCCGTGACCTTCCTTTCTGCCATGCAGAAATTGCAGTAAGTTTTACAGGTAACCGCACCGATCTATGAAAGTGAAAGTTGCATGACAATTGCACGATACAAAAGTCAACATAGAATCCCAGCTCTAGTAACTCCAACCCAGTTAATACAGTACTCCTGTTACTGTATTGATATTTTTTCTGGTTTAACAGCAACTGTACTAAATACAGAAGGCAACTCTCAGCCACAATGCACAGTTATAAACCTAACCTGGGACAGAAAAGTCTAAGCACTAATACACACATGCTGCAGGAGATACTTGTGGGTCTAGAAGAGATGACATTTAGAGCCTTCTTCCAACTTTGTTTCACATCAGACCCCCACTGCAATCTTGGTAATAGACGGGCTGAGGAGCAGGTGTGACCTTTGACAAGTTATTATATCTATAATATACATGTCTATAGCCTAATATATTTATTTTTTGCACATCTATAAGTGATGTGGATGTAGCAGAGTTGAGTTTGACAAGAAGGGCTGAATTGCCAACTGGGACAAGTCAGTGAGATATCAGCTAAGGGACGGCAGGTAAAACCTACTATCTAATCCTAGTTTAATAGCTTATCATGTACAGTGTTACCAGGAAATGATAGGGAGGATTTCTTGAGGTATATCTTTTATGAATGTCTTTGATGAATGCTATTCTATATGCATACAGTGGAATCCGTCTGCCAAGTGCTTTGTTTTCTAATGTTTTCAGATTTAGGGCATCCCTGAAAAAAAATTCCTTGTGGTATTCCAGCTAAATAATTTTTAACCAAAAACAATGTGGCTTTAATGTGGTTTTATGGCTCAGCTTTTGAGTTGAAAGCTGAAAC
This sequence comes from Leptodactylus fuscus, assembly GCF_031893055.1. Taxonomy (NCBI): domain Eukaryota; kingdom Metazoa; phylum Chordata; class Amphibia; order Anura; family Leptodactylidae; genus Leptodactylus; species Leptodactylus fuscus. The sequence goes on from NC_134265.1 coordinate 65,688,290, forward strand.
ATGTTGAATAAATTTGTTTCATTTGTAAAATTAGAAACCCCCATCAAAACTGCATGCCTAATTCTAATCAGCTTTATCTGCACCACAACCGCGCCATGTGAATGAACCCTCTAAGTTTCACTATCCTATGCTTCCCATCACGTACAAAAATTCATCTTTTGCTATCACCATGATATTTATTTATTTGCTTTCTAATATAGCGCCATCATATTCCGCAGCGCTTTACAGACATTTGTCAGTCACTGTCCCATATAGGGCTCACAATCTAAATTCCCTATCAGCATGTCTTTGGAGTCTTACCAATAGACAGTATATGGCTCCCCATTGGCCCCAGACACTTAATAACGCTCCCTATCAGCCCAAGACACATAATAATGCTCCCCAGTGCCCCCCCAGGCACCTATTAATCCTCCCCAGTGGCTCCAGAAATTAATAATGTTCTACATTGGCCCCCAGACAACTAATATGGCTTCCCTGTGGTCCCCAGACAACTAATAATGCTCCAGCAGCTACTCCAATAATTAATAATGCTCCTCATTGCCCCCCCCCCCCCAGACACCTAGTAATGATCCCCAATGGCTCCAGGCAAGTATTAATGCTCCCCAGAGGCCCAAACACCAGTAAAAATTCTTCCCATGACTCCAGACAAGTATTAAATACTCCCCTGTTGTGCCTTAAAAAAAAATAAGAACCTATAATACTTACTCATCCTCTTTCCCTTGGGGCTCTCTCACGCTATGTTCCTGTTGTCTATGACTCGATGCAGCAAGACTGCACTGAATGGTGGAGCAGGAAGCTGTATTTATCTTATCTGCATCCTAAGGACACAGATAAAGTTGAATGATGACCCGCAGACCTCTTACCAGCAAAGTGTCATGGCACCCCTAGTGGGTTTCTGCAACATTCTGATTGGGAATTGCTGTCTTAACTCCTCATAATAAAAAAAATATCATAAGTTTCATATTATTATTGCAAGAGGCTCCTGTATGGATAAGTGCAGCAAACCATGCTAAATCAGGCAGTAAAAAACTGTTGGGCAAATACAGGCCTATGATTATATGTGCTGGAGCTTTTTTTGGATTGCCCTCTCCAAGCCCATCATATTGATTCCGTGCATCCACAGTTTTAAGAGTGAAATAAAACACAAATTTTTAGAAATACCTTTTATGTGGCAGAAACTGACTTTTGCCCTTAATAACCTTATTTATTCCAATATTTCACCTGCCAGCTTTATGTGTTCTACCCTGCTTTACAGAGGACCTTTCATGGTTTGGGGCAGAGGCAGTTCTATATACTGCTGGAAAGCCGACAGTGCGCTGAATACACTGCACTGTCGGCTTTCCCGATCTGTGCCCCAGGTGAAGAGCTAGCGTTCCCGGTACTGTAGCTCTTCACGGTCAAAAGGGCGTTTCTGACACTCTGTCAGGAACGTCCTTCTGTACAAGCAGCCGCAATTGCGATGTACAGGGTGAGCAGGGAGGAACGCCCCCTCCCTCTGCTCACAGTGCTCGTCCATAGACGAGTATTATCAGGAGGGGAGGGGGCGATCCTCCCCGCTCACACAGTACAGCGCTATAGGCGCTGCTTGTACCAAAGGACGTTCCTGACAGGGTGTCAGAAACGCCCTTCTGACTGTAAAGCGCTATGGTACCGGGACCGCTAGCTCTTCACCCGGGGCACAGATTGGAAAAGCCGACAGTATGCTGAATTCAGTGCACTATCGGCTTTCCAGCAGTATATAGAACTGCCTGTGCCCCAAACCATGAAAGCTCCTCTTTAAATAAAAGTCAAAATAAGCCCGCCTTACTCCTTGTATCACCTCTACTACCGCATAGATTGTGGGCGCTCGCAAGCAGGGCATCCACTCCTATTGCTTGAATGGTTATGGCCCTCCATTTGCATTCAGATCAATGCCAAAAAAGTGGATCCACGTCTGTCAGGTTTTTTTGGGATGGACACAGAGATATGGTATATTATGTCTTCATTTCTTTTTTTAAAAAAAGTCCAGAAACAGATCCGTTTTTATTTTTTAATTTAAAATTTTTATTTTTTATTAACATTGATCTCTATGTAAATAGATCTGTAAATGGATGTAAAACATGATCTGAATAGAGCCTTATTCCGTTATACAGTAATGTCTGATTTTGGTTGTACATGAGCCCTATGGATTATAAAGTGCTATAGAATATGTTGCTGTCATATAAATTGAGCTTATTATTTTTAGACAAAAATATACACAATTGCTGAGGACAATATTAAACTTTGGACAATGACACTAAGAACAAAAGCAAGAATTCTACCATCAAGACTTCAGAGTCATTCATATGAAACAGAATTTTTTTTTTCAAAAGCTTGGAAAATATGACATCTACTGGCTAAAATCTGAATTTCTATAGCCCATATTGTTACACAATTTTCTTAGCGCACATTACTGTGTTTTCTCACCTTCCTATGAAATCATCCCTCTTGCCAGCATCTTTGTCCCATACTGTGATGTCAATTACTCCTCCTTGCTCCTCAAAAAGATGCATATTAAACTGTTCCCTCCACTGAGGATTCAGGGTTTTTGGAAGAGTCTAAGAAAGATAGCAAACACAATCAGGATATTTCCCATACATGTAAGACTGAACGTCCCTCCACTACTTTACTAAGGAGTCATAAATGTATGTATGTGGCATCATTATAATACTTTCTTCATCTGCTGTGATGTCACAATTTACACTGATCTTTTTATTAACATGAACATTAACCTAGTGCTAATAGGGCATTATCCCTGTACTATGACATCACTGTGTGCATTATTCCTGTACTGTGACATCACTGTGTGCACTATCCCTGTACTGTGACATCACCCTGTGCATTATTCCTGTACTGTGACATCACTGTGTGCATTATCCCTGTACTGTGACATCACTGTGTGCAATATTCTTTTACTGTGACATTACCGTGTGCATTATCCCTGTACTGTGACATCAGTGTGTGCATTATCCCTGTACTATTACATCACTGTGTGCATTATTACTGTACTGTGACATCACTGTGTGCATTATTCCAATCTGGTTCTGATAATGCATGTGGCATTCTAAGATAACGGAAAAGGGTTTCTTTTTACGTAAACTATTTGAGTAAAAACTGGCAACTAAGACTCTGAAGGGTTGAGAAGGGACAGGGATGAGGGGCTGATTGGAAACAAACATTGACTTACCTTGCTTTTATATTTCTGATGCCCTAGCCGAAATTTCACATACGGGTCACTAAGTCCATTTGCGTCCATGGCTTTCAGCTCCTGCCCCTCTATAAGGGTAATGCTGACTACCCCTCTCCATAAGTGAGATTTTCGGTGTAGATCAGTAATTCGTAAACTTTGTGTCTGAAACTGAATGAATAAATAATAATAATAATAATAATAATAATAATAATAAAAACTTATTTGCCATCTGTGTAAAAGGAAATCAGAATTTTGATAAAATCAATCTGCATACAGAAGTATGATTTACCTAAAGAATCCTGTAAGTACCTTAACCTAAAAGTGTACCCCCAATTATGAGACAACTTTTCATAAATGAGTAGTACTAGTGTATATCACAAGTGTATATAACAAACTTAGTAATATATCTTAACCCCTTAGCGACCCTTGACGTAACTGTACGTCATGGGTCGCATGGGGATGTATGGAGCGAGCTCACACGCTGAGCTCGCTCCATACACGGCAGATGCCGGCTGTATCATACAGCCAGGACCTGCCACTAACAGCAGCGGTCGGTGCCCGAGCCGATCGCTGCTGTTAACCCTTTACACACTGCGGTCAAACGTGACCGCAGTGTGTAAACGGCGCCGGCGGCATGGGCGCCGCCATGTTTCACCGATCGCCGCCCTCCTAAACGTCACAAGAGGGCGGTGATCGGTTGCTATGACAGCCGGAAGCCTATTGAAGGCTTCCAGGCTTGTCTCTGCACTAGATCTATTAGACGATGCCAGAGGCCAGAGGCATCGTCTAATAGAAGTCCTGCGATTTTGCTATTCACTGCAATACTGTAGTATTGCAGTGAATAGTATGAGCGATCAGACTCCCTAGGTTTCAAGGTACCTAAGGGGTCTGATCATAAATGTAACAGAAGAAAAAAAAAAGTTTTTAAAAGTATTAAAAAAATAAAAAAAATATAAAAGTTCAAATCACCCCCCTTTCCCTAGATTAGCTATAAAAGTAATTAAAGAACATTAAACATAAACATATTAGGTATCCCTGCGCTCCAAAATGCCTGAACTATTAGAATATTAAAACATTTATCCCGTACTGCGAACGGCGTAGCGGCAAAAAAAATAAAAACAGCCAAAAAGCGTTTTTTTCAACACTTTGCCTCCTATAAAAAATTTAATAAAAAGTGATCAAACCATCGGATCTTTCCCCAAATGGTATCAATAGAAACGTCATCTTGTCCCGCATAAAAAGACACCACAACCAGCTCCATACATGGAAATATGAGAAAGTTACAGGTGTTAGAACATGATGACACAAATTTTTTTTTCTATTTTGCAAAGTTTATCATTTTTTTAAAAGTATCAAAAAATTTCAAATACTATATAAATTTGGTATCACCGCGTTCGTACTGACACGTAGAACACAGGTAACATGTCATTTGTACCAAACAGTGAACGCTGTAAAAATTAAACCCATAAGAAAATGGCGCAAATGCATTTTTTCTCCAATTGCGCCTCATTCTGAATTTTTTTCCAGCTTCCCAGTACATTGCACAGCATATTGAATGGTGCCATTACAAAGTACAATTTGTCCCGCAAACAATAAGCTATCATGTGACTCTGTGAACTGAAAAATGAAAAAGTTATGGCTCTTGAAATGTGAGGAGGGAAAAACGAAAATGCGAAACCAAAAAATGGCCTGGTCCTTAAGGGGTTAAATGGTAGGCTTATTTCTTTTTCCTTCTCTATACTTAGATTACTATCTGTATCAAGTCTCACATGCATAAGTCTATGGAGAGGGGAGGGAGGAGCAGGAGGCTACAGTGTTGATAAAAGACAAATATCACTGACAGTGTGGCAGAGTTTAGCAGTTGTAGTATGTGCGTCTTTTCCAGCTTGTTCCTCCTCCTCACATCTCCAAATCCTATTCTGTGATAAAAGAAACTCTTCTAGATGTTTTGTTCTCCATGACGCATTCACTTTTGCTTCAGTCTTTATAAGTATAATGTATAGTTATTATTAGAACGGATTTCACTCCCTGTTGCCCATATATATCTAGAAGAAAGGGCATACTAGGGTAACAGAAAGTTTCACTTTCCTCCTGATAAACCGTACATGAATAAATACCGCACACTGTAAAGTGAATAATGTATGCATATATTAAATTGTCACGGATTCTCAGCAGCCAACCAGTCAATTTTCTGCTTCCTATTTTATGCAGTAAAAAGCAGAAAACAGTAAAACTTGCATTTGTAATTACATAGAGAATCGTGTCTGTATGTTTAATTTCTCATTCTAGTCACTGACTATTTCTGGCTACCAATCACTGGCCCAGATGGGTCTGATTATCTGCATTCACCAAAAAGAGAGGATGCAATCTAAAAAATTTAAAAACTTAACTTATTTATTAAATATGCATGAACAAAGAAAATCACATAGTCACTGATCGATCAAAATCCCTCTTTAGAGATTAATGTACAGAACAAAAATGAGGGGATCAAAGGCTATAGCCAGGTAATTTTAGTTGTCCCCCTGCCTGCTCACAGTAGTCACTGGCAGAAGCTATCAATGTTCCAGTACTAAACCCCATAAACAACCCATGGCAGGAATGCTATACTGATATTTCTCTCAGGTTTGCAAAGCGAAACCTGACGCTAGATATAGCAGAGCTCAACTTCACATCTCAATACTTTAGAGATGTTGAGAGTGTCAATAACTTTTCAATGACTTTGTTGTTAAAGGAGCTGTCCGGGATAAACATTTTTTTTTTTTTTTTTTTAATTAGAGGCCATGAAAGGTAAAAAAAAACTAACAAAAAAAAAACCACTCATCTTTCCTTGGAGTTCTGGTGTCTCCTAGCACTGTCCAGTCCTGATGTTCTGGTGTCTTCTTCAGGCAGAAGGAACCCCCCTCCCCCCTTTGTTGAATGTGACTGCCAAGGTCAATCAGCGACCTCAGGAAAGGGCACAGGGATGTGCAGCAAGTTATATTGGAGAAAGTCAAGGTTTACTTACTTCTATACACATCACCATATGTTTTGGTCTGTGTGCAATCCATTCTATGGGACATGGACCCCTTCATTTATATGGCCCCATACACATGAATGTGATTAGAGATGAGCGAACACTAAAATGTTCGAGGTTCGAAATTCGATTCGAACAGCCGCTCACTGTTCGAGTGTTCGAATGGGTTTCGAACCCCATTATAGTCTATGGGGAACATAAACTCGTTAAGGGGGAAACCCAAATCCGTGTCTGGAGGGTCACCAAGTCCACTATGACACCCCAGGAAATGATACCAACACCCTGGAATGACACTGGGACAGCAGGGGAAGCATGTCTGGGGGCATAAAAGTCACTTTATTTCATGGAAATCCCTGTCAGTTTGCGATTTTCGCAAGCTAACTTTTCCCCATAGAAATGCATTGGCCAGTGCTGATTGGCCAGAGTACGGAACTCGACCAATCAGCGCTGGCTCTGCTGGAGGAGGCGGAGTCTAAGATCGCTCCACACCAGTCTCCATTCAGGTCCGACCTTAGACTCCGCCTCCTCCGGCAGAGCCAGCGCTGATTGGCCGAAGGCTGGCCAATGCATTCCTATGCGAATGCAGAGACTTAGCAGTGCTGAGTCAGTTTTGTTCAACTACACATCTGATGCACACTTGGCACTGCTACATCAGATGTAGCAATCTGATGTAGCAGAGCCGAGGGTGCACTAGAACCCCTGTGCAAACTCAGTTCACGCTAATAGAATGCATTGGCCAGCGCTGATTGGCCAATGCATTCTATTAGCCCGATGAAGTAGAGCTGAATGTGTGTGCTAAGCACACACATTCAGCACTGCTTCATCACGCCAATACAATGCATTAGCCAGTGCTGATTGGCCAGAGTACGGAATTCGGCCAATCAGCGCTGGCTCTGCTGGAGGAGGCGGAGTCTAAGGTCGGACCTGAATGGAGACTGGTGTGGAGCGATCTTAGACTCCGCCTCCTCCAGCAGAGCCAGCGCTGATTGGCCGAATTCCATACTCTGGCCAATCAGCGCTGGCCAATGCATTCTATTAGCCCGATGAAGTAGAGCTGAATGTGTGTGCTTAGCACACACATTCAGCTCTACTTCATCGGGCTAATAGAATGCATTGGCCAATCAGCGCTGGCCAATGCATTCTATTAGCTTGATGAAGCAGAGTGTGCACAAGGGTTCAAGCGCACCCTCGGCTCTGATGTAGCAGAGCCGAGGGTGCACAAGGGTTCAAGTGCACCCTCGGCTCTCCTACATCAGAGCCGAGGGTGCGCTTGAACCCTTGTGCAGCCTCGGCTCTGCTACATCAGAACCGAGGGTGCGCTTGAACCCTTGTGCACACTCTGCTTCATCAAGCTAATAGAATGCATTGGCCAGCACTGATTGGCCAGAGTACGGAATTCGGCCAATCAGCGCTGGCCAATGCATCCCTATGGGAAAAAGTTTATCTCACAAAAATCACAATTACACACCCGATAGAGCCCCAAAAAGTTATTTTTAATAACATTCCCCCCTAAATAAAGGTTCTCCCTAGCTATCCCTGCCTGTACAGCTATCCCTGTCTCATAGTCACAAAGTTCACATTCTCATATGACCCGGATTTGAAATCCACTATTCGTCTAAAATGGAGGTCACCTGATTTCGGCAGCCAATGACTTTTTCCAATTTTTTTCAATGCCCCTGGTGTCGTAGTTCCTGTCCCACCTCCCCTGCGCTGTTATTGGTTCAAAAAAGGCGCCAGGGAAGGTGGGAGGGGAATCGAATTTTGGCGCACTTTACCACGCGGTGTTCGATTCGATTCGAACATGGCGAACACCCTGATATCCGATCGAACATGTGTTCGATAGAACACTGTTCGCTCATCTCTAAATGTGATGTTTATGGCTTCATGGGCTTTTTATTAACAGTTAGGAAAAATGTACGTCTGTATTTTATAATATGATGTGTACTGAAACAAGTATATAGCAGTTAATATGGAATATATTCACATAGTCCATAAACCTAACAAAAATAGCATAAATATCATATTATATAGGGGTATACTGCTTGTGTAGATAGCCACAAAGGTCTCTCTGTTAGATAAGAAGACAAGAAACCCTGTTATGTATTTTGCATTGGCGCTTGAAGTTACTTTATATACATACAGTATATAAGTTACTACATAATATAATAGATAAATGGGTAGTGAAAATAATCTGGGGGAATAGTAATGGGCAACTAACTTGAATATATACACTCACCGGCCACTTTATTAGGTACACCATGCTAGTAACGGGTTGGACCCCCTTTTGCCTTCAGAACTGCCTCAATTCTTCGTGGCATAGATTCAACAAGGTGCTGGAAGCATTCCTCAGAGATTTTGGTCCATATTGACATGATGGCATCACACAGTTGCCGCAGATTTGTCGGCGAATCTCCCGTTCCACCACATCCCAAAGATGCTCTATTGGATTGAGATCTGGTGACTGTGGAGGCCATTGGAGTACAGTGTTCAAGAAACCAGTCTGAGATGATTCCAGCTTTATGACATGGCGCATTATCCTGCTGAAAGTAGCCATCAGATGTTGGGTACATTGTGGTCATAAAGGGATGGACATGGTCAGCAACAATACTCAGGTAGGCTTTGGCGTTGCAACGATGCTCAATTGGTACCAAGGGGCCCAAAGAGTGCCAAGAAAATATTCCCCACACCATGACACCACCACCACCAGCCTGAACCGTTGATACAAGGCAGGATGGATCAATGCTTTCATGTTGTTGACGCCAAATTCTGACCCTACCATCCGAATGTCGCAGCAGAAATCGAGACTCATCAGACCAGGCAACGTTTTTCCAATCTTTAATTGTCCAATTTCGATGAGCTTGTGCAAATTGTAGCCTCAGTTTCCTGTTCTTAGCTGAAAGGAGTGGCACCCGGTGTGGTCTTCTGCTGCTGTAGCCCATCTGCCTCAAAGTTCGACGTACTGTGCGGCGTTCAGAGATGCTCTTCTGGCTACCTTGGTTGTAACGGGTGGCTATTTGAGTCACTGTTGCCTTTCTATCAGCTCGAACCAGTCTGGCCATTCTCCTCTGACCTCTGGCATCAACAACGCATTTCCGCCCACAGAACTGCCGCTCACTGGATGTTTTTTCTTTTTCGGACCATTCTCTGTAAACCCTAGAGATGGTTGTGCGTGAAAATCCCAGTAGATCAGCAGTTTCTGAAATACTCAGACCAGCCCTTCTGGCACCAACAACCATGCCACGTTCAAAGGCACTCAAATCACCTTTCTTCCCCATACTGATGCTCGGTTTGAACTGCAGGAGATTGTCTTGACCATGTCTACATGCCTAAATGCACTGAGTTGCCGCCATGTGATTGGCTGATTAGAAATTAAGTGTTAACGAGCAGTTGGACAGGTGTACCTAATAAAGTGGCCGGTGAGTGTATGTTGTGTATTATATATAAGAGATATATATATATGTGTATGTATATACACACACACACATATACAATTACACACAATATATATTTGTTGCATTTTATACTCCATAGTTTGCAAAGCAAAAGCCCTTTATCTGGAAGCAGGGCATGTCACAATAGCAATACTTAGGTATGTGTACACAATTTGGATTACAGGCATCTTCTCTCATTATACTGTATTTCTATAGCAAATCTCGCTTTTTATTTCAATCCACTGCAGACAATGATATCTGAACTCTCCTACTCTTGCCAGTTAAATATGAAGACTTGCAGAAGCTCAAATTGTCTTTTACATTATAATCATTTGTCTTGTGGATGTGTTTTGTTTGGGAAAGCATCTAGGAGACAGGGAAATGGTCCAGAGGCAGTCCTCATTAGGAAATGTAAGTTATCTTGAAAGGTCAGTAATGCAGCTTGGTATAACTTGCACCTGGAAATGAGAGTCCTATCAGAAAAAAAACTAAAGCTTTTATCAGTGAAAATGTGTTCTCTCTTTGCTAAATGTATTTCTGTAACAATACAAGTGAGAGCAGTCACCCATGGAACAATTCCTCCAATGATCAAAATTGCTTTTCAAACTTTACACTAAACCAATCAAAAGCCTATAGCATACAATACTGAGCAAACACGGAAACTTGGCTGCAAAGATAAATCAAGGTTATGCCAACAAGTTAGCGAGGGAATTATGTATCTTAAGAGGAGGTAACGCTAAAGATGTGAAAAAATAACAGGAGCATATGATTAAAAATTACTGAAAAAAATAACCCATAAGACTATGTTCACACTTCTGCCAAGGTTTCCAATTTCTGTCCCGTATATGAATAGAAAACCAGAAGCTACAATAGGGACAGATTTATCATACAATGCCACAAACATATCCAGATTGACCCTGCTTGCTGTAATGGGATCTGTCGTAGCCATTATAATCTCCTCTATTTTTGGTGAAATTTACAAATAATTCTCCTGTTGAAACTTTGGATGCAGAAATGAACGCAGCATTCGTGAATCTACCTACATGGGGTTTACAGAAGCCTTCTTTGTAGCTTGAACAAGGATTTGAGAAAGATAGCTGTGAGAAAGGAAAGTAGGTAAGAAAATAATTTGCATAGTGAATGCTATCACATATTGATCAGTAGGGTTGTGACTGCCAAGACCACCCTGAGATTAAAGGGGTTGTGGGTCTGTTTCAGCACTACTGCCCCTTTATAGTTTGTTCCTCCTGTACATAAGGATGTGCTGTGTAGCACCTTGCTTGTCTAGGGGGTACAAGCGTCACTGTACTTTGTACAGACCATAGCACTAAAACAGCTCTGAGGCCCTAAATTCATAGTATACATTGTAGTCCTAGTAGTTGGGTTCCTATTGATCCAAGTGATATGCAATCGCTTTCCGTGTTCGGAATAACCCCTTAGGGCTACGCCTATAGATACCAAATTTCTGCAGCTAGATCAGCCACGAGATCTGTTTACTAGAGCTCCTGGGTGATAATGACACTCCGAATGAGATATCCATAAGCCTAGAGAGCATGGTACTGTATATCAGGTTTGGAAACTGATGGCTAAACACAGGAGCCGGCCAACCATGCCTACCAAATCCAAATTTATAACAAGGATGAACACAGTGGTTGAGCAGAAGACTATAAACAATGTAATGCTGGGGCCAAATTTGAAAAAATATTGGACTCTGACTCAATACATTGGGACTCCTTTTGAGTCACTTGCATAGTATTCTAGTGCAGTATCGTCAGACCCTGAGAGACCCAACTCCAACTGATTGTACACTGATATATTGCAATGAGTGTACCATATTTCTCTATCTTTGCATATTCCCCAGAATTACCCAGTGGAGCTAAAATGGCTTGTAAGTCTCCATACGCCTGCAAAGGCACTCTAATAAAGGAGTTTTCTTAGTCCTTGACCCTGGTCTAGTCTCTCACCCAGCCAAACTAGTATCCCTACGCTGTGCTGATGAGATCCAACAGATGGAAACAGCGCTGTCCACAGCTGGGAATCTGTTCCTTTTGGAATAGAAATACTAGTTTGGCAGTAATCCCACATCATAGTATTAGGCTATCTAAAATGTCATGCCCAATGCTTAAGGGGGCTGTCCTAGAGGCAGTGAGCAGAGGCGTTGTTTTCCTAATTACATCCTGGAAAACAGATTTGCATATTCCCAAATGGCTTGTAAGTCTCCATACACCTGCAAAGGCACTCTCCTTAAAGAGTTTTCTTAGTCCTTGAATAAGATTATACTGCCAGATTGCTAGATTTGTTTTCCATGCAGTACTACAAAACTTTTCATTAAGTCATGGTATGAGACTGCAGTTGATGGATATTCAGATATTGGGGTACAGCAACAACTCCATACTAAACCATAGGGTACACTGAGACTATCTGGGAGCCAGACAAGTCAGGGATGGTGAGTACAACATTGCAGATTTTACTACAGATCCAAGGGGAACTCATTTTTAATAAAGATTTTTACTGGGGATAATTCACATCAATTCCACAACCAATCTTCAATATAAATTTATATGTCCACACTGAAGATCAATTTCTATGGATTAAATTTGTTCAAATCCCATCCAGTTTTTTGCTACTGTGTTCAACTACAGATTGTATCCACCCTCTGTGGGTATAACTTTAAAGGGGTTAATCAGCTTCCAAAAATTATCTGCAAATACATCTACAGCAGTGCTAAATACTCACTGTTCCCTTGCGCACCCTTTACTTGGCTTTTTTACTACTGCTCCTTGAATCACTGTTATTTACTTGAAGTGAATATGTGGACAAACTACATTTCCCATGATTCATCTGCCTGCTCTCACTCTGTGTTTGCTGCTCACAGGGGGAGGGGAAGTGAGCTTGCAAACAAAACATCACAGCATCATGTGACTTCTGATGTGTGACTTCTGTGATTTTATTGCAGGGAAGGTTGCTGTGCCCTTTCAAGAACTTCAATGGTTTCCAGCAGAGGCATAGCTAGTGGTGGGAATGGAAGGTGGTTGCATGGTTGGTTGCCACAAACAAATGCAAAAAATTCAACTGTATCGGCACATGCAGGATGGTTGAAATACATAGAGCAGGAAGCTATTGGATTCCCGCTATATCATTTTGGAATCCAATGGCGGCAAAAGGTTTGTTGCATACAAACTACAGGTGCCCTGGCAACTGCTAAGACATCGACGTCCAGGCTCCGGTGGGTGTGATGATGTCACTACACTGGGCATCCTGTGCCAGTCTACAGGGATCTTGTGGTGATGGCATCACTTTTATTTTATATGTTTCATAATTGGTGTAGCAGCAGGATGGAAACTTTGTATAGGTGAGAATAATGTGGAAAATGTGTCTTGAAAAGTGAGGAGCCAAGAAATTTGTTTTGCAAACTTTAGTTTACAGGGTAGGAAGAAGTGGTTATAGCAGTCCACTCCGTATGGAGGAGAAGGGACATGTGAAAGATTACAGTCAAAGACATCACCTGTAATTCACAAAATTTTTCCATATTTGAATAGGTTTGACCACTCTTTGTTGAACCCCTATCTACTACTGGTTTGTAGTAATTGTGAGGTCCTACAATGCACAAGGACGAATCCAATAAAATTAATCTTCTAATAAAGTCTGGCAAGCCATATTAGATCTAGATCGCTCAATCATTACTGAAGACTGTGATTATGGCCCATCGCTCATATTAAGAATAAAAGCGCTCTATAGAGAACGCAAAGCCCTTTGGCACGGCACAGAAACTTCTGTTACTAAACATGACACAATATTCAAATCAATCAACATCCTGACATATTGGAAACATATTAAGTTCTAGCAACTCATAGAACAAATCTTATAGGAAAGATGATTCTTATTCTTCACCACGCCATTTCTGTGCCCTGACTGCCGCTCCAGTATTTAGTATACTTCAGACTGTCATAATCTCTCTATTCATACTGCTGCACTTATTTATCTGTAAACCAATGTTGTATATTTTAATAATGCCTTCGCTTCTACGGAGACCTGGATTATTAAGTGCATAAATAACGTTATACCCCAAAACATTAACTTTCAGAAATGATCACGTTCTTGCTTCGTCTAGCGTGGCAGGAAGATATATGGTTTCAGAATTATAACACATTTGTTACAGACATTCACTGCCGACTAAACCAGAGCTGAACGGCAATTACTTTTCTACTGTCCAGAAGCCGGCTATTTATCCCTCTCATTTCTGCAGTAAATACTGTCTCACATTATCATAGTGACACGAGAAGCCAGCTCTCCATAGACACAGGCCATTAGTGGCATCAAAGCTTAGGTGAAATGAGGAAAGACAAGTCGGCCTCAGTTCTTGGCGGTGTTTGAATTAACTCTCCTGCGGCAATATGATCCCATAATGATCACAACAAAATCACTTTGTTAAGCCGTCTTTACCTAAGAATACTATATCATTACTTGCCCTGCTTCCGTGCGCCTCCTCTCTCTATAATACACATTTTATGTATAAGTACTCTCATCATTCTAAGACAATAGGACAAGTAAAGGATGACTGTTTGCACGCGGCAGCTGGTATCATGTTCCTCTTGTCATAGCAACTACTGAGTAACTCCTACACAGTATTACTTATTGTAATAGGAATCTCATATTCTTACAGTACATTATCGGGAAGTAAGGAGATCTGTGCTCCATATAGCTTCCCATAGTAACATTACCAGTGGCTAGATTCTTATGGGTGCCTATTTAGGGCTAGTTCACACGGGGCTAGTAACCGCATATTTTGGTCCTGATTTTGGGCAGGAAGCCATGACAGAATAGGACCAAAAAAGGTCAGACCATGTTTAATAAGCTTGAGGTTCCCCCAGGTAAGCCGGCAAGAATACTTTGGGACAGTGTGCGAGATATTACCACTTCTGCAGTTAACATTGAATTGGATGTTGTAACTGATAATTCTGTAATTGTCATCAAAAAGCCATTGATATATTATTTTTCTGTCTACTTTTTTGTGAGATAAGTGGACTAGATAAAGGAGAGATGGGGACATGTCTCTTTTTTTTTTTTTTCGCTCAGGTAGATGCTTGTAGCAGTGCAGGAAACGGGCACAGACACTGGATTGCACACAAGTTCAGGCTTTATTCACATCTAACGCATGCACTGCTTTTGCAAAGGCACAGAATAAACAAAACAAAACCCTTCTCGGCTGAGACACTAACTTAAACGTAAGGAAACTTTTCCCTGACTATACAGGAGACTGGCTACCAGTCTCCCACCTTGGCAACAGCAACAGGTGGCACAGTACCTGCTTTGGAAGTCCGGTCTGGACAGGTCAGCTCTGTCTGTGTGGTGCCAGACTACTAGTCTTCACAGAGACTATTATCAGGCCTTGATTAGTCAGCTGACCTCCCTGGTGTGGGTCTCATACCAGGGAGGTCCTATACCCTTTAGGTGCCTGGCTGGAATATACCCGTCTTCCCAGACTAAACCCTTCACTCTCTCACATAACCCCCCCCCCCTCATTTCTGACCCCTCGGGGCGAACTCCAGCCAACAAACAATAAGTTCGGGACAAGGGATCCGCATTGCCTTGCAGTTTCCCGGCTCTGTGCTCCACTGTGAACTTAAAGTTCTGAAGTGACAAGAACTACCTAGTCACCCTGGCATTCTTGTCCTTGGTCCTGCTCATGCAAGTGAGGGGTGAGTATTCGGTGACCAGACAGAACTGCCTCCCCAGCAAGTAGTACCTCAGGGCCTCTAATGCCCATTTTATGGCCAGACACTCTTTCTCTACTATGCTGTAGTTCTTTTCTGCTGGCGTGAGTTTCCTGCTCAGGTAGGTGACTGGTGCTTTTCTCCATTCAGCTCCTGAGACAGGACGGCTCCCAGCCCTACATCTGATGCATCCGTTTGGATCACAAACTCCCTTCTAAAGTTGGGCGTAATTAGGACAGGAGATCCACAAAGGGCCACCTTTAGCGCCTGAAAAGCACTTTTGGCCTTGCCATTCCACTGCACCATAACGGACTTCTTACCCTTTTAGAAGGTCCGCCAGGGCAGCAGATACCGTGGCAAAGTTGGGTATAAACCGCCTGTAATACCCAACTATGCCCAGGAATGACCTAACTTGTTTGGTGCTCAGAGGTCGAGGCCATTCCCGGATAGTGCCGACCTTGTTGACCTGGGGTTTGATTATACCAAGGCCAATCACATACCCCAAATAGCGTGTCTCCTCCATCCCCAAAGCACACTTTTTGGGGTTGGCAGTCAGGCCAGCTGCTCTCAAAGAATCCACTACAGCTTGTACCTTGGCCAAATGACTCTCCCAGTCATTGCTGAAAATGATGATGTCATCCAGATACGCTGAGGCGTATTATTTATGAGGTTTCAACACTATGTCCATTAACCATTGGAATGTAGCTGGAGCCCCATGGAGCCCGAACGGTAACACGAAAAAGTGAAAAAGTCCCTCAGGGGTGATAAAGGCAGTCTTTTCTTTGGCGCTATCTGTCAGGGGTACCTGCCAATATCCCTTAGTGAGATCAAGCGTAGAGAAGTACTGGGCCCCTTATTCTTATTCTTATGGTAGAGTTGGAAGGGACCTCAAGGGCCATCGGGTCCAACCCCCTGCGAGTGCAGGTTTTCCTAAATCATCCCAGCCTTTCAATAAGTTCGTCTACCCGAGGCACGAGATAGGCGTCAAACTTAGACACCTCGTTCAGCTTCCTGTAGTCATTGCAGAGACGCAATGTCCCATCTGGTTTGGGAACTAGAACAATGGGACTGGCCCATTCACTTTTGGAATCCTCAATGACTCTCAATTTCAACATTTTCTGCACCTCCCCTGAAATGGCTTGTTGGCGAGCCACGGAGACCCGGTACGGCCTCATCCGTACTTTCACATGGGGCTCAGTAATAATATCATGCTTGATTAGAGATGTACGCCCAGGTTGCTCAGAGAACACATCTGTATTCCTAGCTGCAAACTCTTGTTGCTGTTTTTTTGTGAGGGTCTCTGATATTCCTACCCCTGCTGCTACCTCTGTAGTCCCAGTCTACAGCCTGTGGGGGTTTCATGGAAGATAGCTTAGCTCGAGACCTTTCTGTAAGCAGACTCTCTTGGTTCCCTGTAAGCAGGCTCTCTCTGTCTTTCCACACCTTTAGCAGGTTTACATGATAAACCTGTTCAGGTTTTCTCCTACCTGGCTGACGAACCTTGTAGTTCACTTCCCCTATCTTTTCCATTACCTCATAGGGGCCTTGCCATTTGGCCAGAAACTTACTCTCCACTGTGGGAATGAGTAGAAGTACTCGGTCACCGGGTTTGAAGGTCCTTACCCTTGCCGACCTATTGTAAACACGGCTTTGAGCCTTTTGGGCCTCCTGCAGATGCTCTCTAACCATGGGCATAACTGCTGCTATTCTGTCCTGCATACCAGAAATATGTTCAATGATACTTTTGTGGGGGGTGGGTTCTTGCTCCCACGTCTCTTTGGCAATGTCCAACAGACCCCTAGGATGTCTGCCGTAGACCAACTCAAAAGGAGAAAACCCAGTGGAAACCTGTGGTACCTCATGGATATCAAACATCAAATAGGGTAACAGAACATCCCAGTCTTTTCCATCCTTGCTCACCACCTTTTTCAGCATACTTTTTAAGGTTTTGTTAAACAGATGTACACAATTGTTTGATACAGATGTACACAATTGTTTGATATTAAACAGTTTACACAAATCCCTGATGGCTTTAGACATGAACGGGGTACCCTGATCTGTGAGGATTTCTTTGGGTAGACCCACTCGGCAAAACATGGCGAACAACTCTTTGGCTATCAACTTTACCGACGTGTGCCGTAGAGGGATGGCTTCAGGATATCGGGTAGCATAGTCCATGACTACCAAAATATGCTGATGCCCTCGAGCAGACTTAAAGAGGACCTTTCACCATATCCGGGCACAGGCAGTTCTATATACTGCCAGAAAGCTGACAGTGCGCTGAATTCAGCGCACTGTCGGCTTTCCCGATCTGTGCCCGGTGTGAAGAGCTTACGGCCCGGTACCGTAGCTCTTCTATGGTCAGAAGGGCGTTTCTGACCATTAGCCAGAGACGTCCTTCTGCCTCGCGGCGCCAATCGCGCTGTGCTGTGGAGCGGGGAGGAACGCCCCCTCCCTCTGCTCACACAGCTTGTCCATAGACGAGCATTATCAGGAGAGGGAGGGGGCGTTCCTCCCCGCTCCAGAGTACAGCGCAATAGGCGCCGCGAGGCAGAAGGACGTCTCTGGCTAATGGTCAGAAACGCCCTTCTGACTGTAAAGCGCTACGGTACCGGGACCGATAGCGCTTTACACCGGGCACGGATCGGGAAAGCCGACAGTGCGCTGAATTCAGCGCACTGTCAGCTTTCTGGCAGTATATAACACTGTCTGTGCCCAGATATGGTGAAAGGTCCTCTTTAACTAAAGGACCTACCAAGTCCATGGAAATCCTTTCAAAGGGCATCTCAATAATGGGCAGAGGTACCAGGGGGCTTTGAAAATGTGCCATGGGCGCATGCAACTGACAGTCTGGACGTTCGGTACCAGCCTCCTTGGCTTCACCTGCTATTACTTCTAGGGGAGACAGAGCCACAATCCTCTTTTACCATGATCACCCCTATGGCAGGAACCCTAGAGTCCTGGTCATTAGGTTAAGGCTCAAGGACCTGACCAGACAACACTTGTGGTATTCTTGGGGCTGTATCCTCTGACCCTTGCTTTCCCCGCCACAGAGTCCAAAATAGGGGAAAGTCCCGTCCCAGAATGAGGTCATGGGGCAAGTGCTTAACAACCCCTACCTCATGTCGGTTCTCTCCACAGGGGGTCTGGATGGAGATAATCATGGTTGGGGAGTCCCTTATAACTTCATGTAAGTACAGGACCCCGACTGTGCATCCAGTGACAGTCCCATGGTCCACACAGTTCCCATTAACAAGGGTCACCTGACTGCCAGAATCCAGTAGTGCCACCACTGGACACCCAGCTATGGCTACTTATCACAGGTGGCGCTCATCAGCAATGTCTGGGGTGGCGGCAGTGTAGACGGGGCAGCATAGAGGGACACCCTCTGGCCCAGGCTGCAGTCCATGGGCTCAGAGGCACAAGGACAATTAGCCCCAATATGGCCCGGCTTGTGGCACTCCCAGCAGATGACAGTCCTTCTCCCCTGGATCACTACCTTATCCTGGGGAGCCCGAGATAAATTGGCCCTCTGGGCCTTGGGAGTTTGTGGGATTTGGGGGCGCCCCTTCCCGAGGGACTGTGTAGTGCAGTATCGCTCCACCAACCCCACCAATGCATTGGCGTTTCTTGAGTCACCAAGCCCCACCCACCTTTGGATCTTACCCGATAAAGACCTCAGGTACCGGTCTACGACAACCCGCTCCACAATCTACACTGGCGTCAATATCTCTGGCTGGAGCCACTTCCGGACAAGTTGTACAAGGTGGTGCATTTGTGACCTTGGTGGTAACGCCTCCTGGTATTCCCAATTATGGACTCTTTGAGTGTGGTGCCATACTGCTAGTCTTCACACTCAGACTATTATCAGGCTGAATTCAGCGCACTGTCGGTTTTCCCAATTTGAGCCCCGGGTAAAGAGCTTTCGGTCCCGGTACCGTAGCGCTTTAGAGTCAGAAGGGCGTTCCTGACAGTCTGTCAAGAACGTCCTTCTCCACAGCAGTGCCTATCGCGCTGCACAGTGTGAGCAGGGAGGAATGCCCCCTCCCCTCCTGATAATACTCGTCTATGGACGAGCACTGTGAGCAGAGGGAGGGGGCGTTCCTCCCCGCTCACACTGTACAACGCGAAAGGCGCTGCTGTGGAGAAGGACGTTCTTGACAGACTGTCAGGAATGCCCTTCTGACTGTAAAGAGCTACGGTCCTGGGACAAAAAGCTCTTTACCCAGGGCACAGATCGGGAAAGCCGACAGTGTGCTGAATTCAGTGCACTTTCCAGCAGTATATAAAGCTGCCTGTGCCCAAACCATGAAAGGTCCTCTTTAAGCCCAGAATAAGCAGAGAATTATATAAATTAAAACACAAATTAAAATACAAGTTTTTCCTACAACACTATGTCTCATATTAGACAATTTACGCTTCTTTATGTGTCTTTACACTGTCTTGCCTAATTTTTTCCAGCTTGCTAAAATGGATGTGGCTTAAAAAATGGCATTGTGTAGTGGGCTGATGGCATGACCTAAACGCAACAAAGTGTGCCAAAATTTTGAAATAAAATTCTCACCCAAAGTAAGCCAACTAAGGCTTGGTTCACATCTGCAAACAGAATACCGAACGCATTGACAAACAGTGAGTTTATGAAAGCACACGGACCCTATAGATTATAATGGGGGCTGAGTGTTTTCCGCACGAGTCATGAGGAGAGGAAAGTAGTTCATGAAGTACTTTTCTCTCCGCATGAGTCGCGCGGACACCGCACGGAAAACACATTGACCCCATTATTCTAATCTTTGGGGTCCATGTGCTTTCATAAACTCACTGTTTGTCAATGCGTTCGGTATTCTGTTTGCAGATATGAACCAGGCCAGTATTCTGTTCGGGGGGTCCCCATGCGAACTCACCAAACAGAATACCGAACACAGATGTGAACCAGGCCTTAGTTGGCTTACTTTGGGTGAGAATTTTATTTCAAAATGTTGGCACAGTTTAGTGCATTTATGTCATGCCATCAGCCCACACTACACAATACCATTTTTCTAAGCCACACCCATTTGAGCAACCTGTAAAAAAATTTGACTAAAGCTACTAAAGATGTGCCAAGCTGCTCCAGTTCATACCAGATTTTTCACCATTTTACACCTAGGTTGATAGACAACCACAATGTTAAATATGCCCCTTTTGTTTTATGTAGGAAATAGCATGGAAAATTCAAAACAACATCACCAAAAATTCTTGAAAATATAAAAACATAAAATTACTATTTAAGCAATAGGTCATTCACTCATGACACATTTCCTTACAGCTACTTTACTGTGTGAAAGAATTACTCATTCACAATGTACATATAAATCGCTAATAGAGCTGTTAGCGAATAATCCTTTAGTGGTAAGCTTCTTATTTAGTAACTTTGGGACCTCTCTACTCTCCTTGTATAATAGTGCAGATCTTACAGATGTTAGTAATAATTAGTATTAATTAGTAGGCACAGTTAGTAGTTATTAAAAAAAGAAATCCAGTCAAAAATTAGAAATGTTTAAGAATCATATAATGTAAATGTTTGTTTCCACCCATTTTCTAATGTTATTTGTTCCGATAGGAACATCAAATGTCTGTTATATACATGGTACAAAACTCTATATTCTGAAAAATATGCCAGATGTGCACTAAACAGAGGATTCCCTTGTAAAAATTGGTATACTTATGATCATGATTATGTACAGTAATTAAAATTGGTCATTAGTTTTGGAAAAGCTAATTTAAGAAGGGACAATGAATAGTGCCATAACAAAATAATAAAAGTATGTGAAGAAAAAACTCCTGTAACACCATCAGGTCTAGAATGTACTACATTAAAAATAACTTTTTACACCAACTCTGTTAATTCCAGTGCAGTTGAATACTCTTTCTAGCCCCCACTGTTCCTGAGCAACCAGTACTGTTATTCTCAGACCCAAATAGGTTCTGAATAGGGTTGAGTGATTGGGATTGGAAAAGATCAGATTCCGATTGCGATCTTTTCCCGCGGGTTCGAGGTTGAAGGTTATTTCCCACAATACTTGGCTACTGGCCAATCATTGTTAGTTTTTCCCACAGTGATTGGCCAGTAACCAAGCATTGTGGGAAATAACCTCCGACCTTGATCCCGCGGGAAAAGATCGGAATCGGAATCCGAACTTTTCCGATCCCGATCGCTCAATTCTAGTTCTGAACAGCCAGGTGGCCAGCCGTAGCCTTGAGCGGGACCAGAGAAGAACCACCCACTTGTCAATAGATAGCCAGATTAGCATATTCATTGCAGAAACTAATGGAAATGATTGCTAAGGAAAGGAAGGGGATAGAGAAAATATCCCAACTGGTTGGTAGAGGTGGTGAAAGGTTCTCTATAAAGTGAATGTGAGAGTGCTGCAGTACTATTATGGATACAGTGCACAGTGTATGGCGTGTCTTATTTCCGATGCGACAGAAGATCCTTCAATCAGTTGATCATGGGCGTGTTAGGAGTAGGACCCCAACCAATCCAATACTCCTAAGATAGGATATCAATAAAAGACCCAGGAAACCCATTTAACTAAACAAAAAAAAAAGAACAAAATACCCAAATAGTGGGCTGCAGTCAAAAATTGCTACAGGAAAAACCGTCATGTGCTTTCGCCCAGTTTTTCCCGCAGCACTTTTCACAGAAAGTCAGCAGAGTTTCAATTATACCTCTATGGAAACCGCCAGCATTTCAGTAGGTTCAATTGACATGCTGCGATTTACAAAAAAGCATCATTTTTGAAATCGCAACATGTCCACTGCGGATATTTTTCTGCATTGTATGGATGGTATTAACCAGAATTCCATCAACTTTGCAGTTACTGTAAAACACCATGATTTTTGCTGTGGCGTTTCTGCCAGGTGAGCCTCAGCCAAAAAAGTGCTGCATTAAAAACTACAGCAGAAACTTTTTTTTTCCACTACAGTACTTCCGCTGTGGCCAAATTGTGGCATTTATGCTAGGAGGGGGCCTTGGTCTGAAGGGGTTTTCCAGGCTGGGGGTTGATTTTGATATTGAAGACCCATCCTCATGATAGGGTATAAGTATCTGCCCAACTGTTCCAGACTGCATCCAGTGTTAAGACCTATATAGGGAACAACGCCGCTGTATAGTGACTGTGCCAGGGTACTGCAGCTTTGTTCTTACTTAAGTGAATGGGTATACAGTTGCAGTACTTTAGCAGGACCACTATACAGGCAGCCTGGAACAGCTCATTGATGGGGGTATGACACCCAGCAGCCCCACCAATCAGATATTGATAAGGATCAGATATTGATCAAATAAGGATAGGTCATTGGTATCAAAAACGTCCCCTTTAATAGAACACTTCCTGGCTCCTAGAGGTATAATGCAGAGATGTCATGAACATACAATGCAATGACTGGAATTTTTCTTTAAGTTCATCTGGAAGCAATTTGGAAATTTTTGCTTGTCCACATTCATCTTTTATCTATCTATTTCCAATGTTGAAAGTAACTATTCAACTACTACAAATTACCTTACTCGATCTTTTCCAATTCCTCTTCATGTTCTGCAAATAAAATATAATGTAGTAATGATTTTACCAATGAACACCACAACGGCCAGAGAAGTCTTTATTCCTTGTTACGGCCTATTCAGTACGAAATATTCACATATATTCCAGTGTAGGGGCTGATAATGGCATAGTGGGGGAACTAAGCTGCTGTACTACCCTGCAGTCCTGGCACCTGGCATCAGATGAGAACAAACCTCTTTAATGCAACAGTATTAGTATTATATACTAAATATACTATATGGTTTATGCTACTGAGTTACAGGTTTTTGACATTCTTTAATTATTCCAAAGTGAATATAAAACATGCAGATTTTAGTATTTTAGAATTATTGCATTAACTTTTCCCAATAGAAAATTATACTCATTATTTAATAGTGAATTCTCCGGTACCTGACTCTAAGTAAAAATAGAATTTGAGTTT
This sequence comes from Leptodactylus fuscus, assembly GCF_031893055.1. Classification (NCBI taxonomy): domain Eukaryota; kingdom Metazoa; phylum Chordata; class Amphibia; order Anura; family Leptodactylidae; genus Leptodactylus; species Leptodactylus fuscus. Next base: position 65,711,651 of record NC_134265.1, read on the forward strand.
AATTTATAAACATTGTTGGCTGAGATATGTCAATCAAAACCAGTTGTCAAAACTGTTATCTTCTACTTTATATGGCACATATGAATGCTGCCCAAACATAGCAGCAAATCCAATGTGTCCTGGATACGTACTTATAGACCAGTACTTGGCAAGACTCTCTGGCTGAATGAAAGTAACAGTCATGCATGGATGTACATAGAAAGCAACCACATCAGACATATGGTACATTCAGCAAACACAATTGTACAAGAAAAAACATCAATTCATGCACTTGCACTGCAGCTGTCCTACCATACGAAGGCTCAAACCTATCCTTAAGGTAACTACAAGTATTATGAAGGCTGTATGTTGAACAACTTGCTTACTGACAATTTTCTGCAAACTTTTCATTCCAGAACTGTTTGCCATTGCTTTAAATAGCTACTCGATTGTCCCTTCTATCTTTTATCTACTGTATATAAAAGATAGAAGAAGTAAAGATACCATAGCTTATTCTAAGGATAAATGCGCTGCGGCACAATGTCACCTCCCTATTATAGTATAACACTTGATCAGCACCTAGAATGACTTCTTCTCCGTGTCTGGCGGCATGCTTTCCAGTTATCTTTTAGCGCTCTGACCATCTTATTATTCTGGTTGTAAGAAACACTATAAATAAATACTACAGATATTTTCTGCTCGATAGTTCTGACATTTCCAAAAATGAGAGAAATAAAAACATATTAGTGTTGTCAGGTACGTATTTTCGCATCAAACCTAAAATTCATGAACTTATTTTTGCAGTTTCATATAATTTTGCACATAAGAAACACGATATGCTTTCTTATATTGTATGCAGTTCACACAAAACAAATGCCCTATATTTTTTTACATTTTGAATTGTTCTCTTCAATATCTAGAAGTGATGTAAACCACAAATAGATGACAAACCTCAAAGTAGATATACCAGAAGAAATCCTTTACTCTACAAAAAAAATGTAAAGCCTAAAGTTTTATGATAAATCTCATTAGCAGTGCAGGTGTTCATAATAGACACTGTTTATAATATATTTTATTAAAGGGGCTCTATCATTGGGAAAAGTCACTTTTAACTAATCACATCCTTGCATAGGCTATACAAAGGCTATTCCACACCTACCTTTTGTATGTAAATTGCCTCAGTAGTTTTTGAATGAGATTTTTTTTTTAAATTCATATGCTAATTAGCCTTCTACGTGCACCCCGGAAGTCTCATCGTGCACCGTTTGCTGTGTATATAGCACAGGCTGCTGCTGACTCCTCCTCCCTGCTCTCACACACAACACACAGCATAGAGAGGAGAGCTGGCTGACAACTTCCTGTGCATGGTGGAGGCTAATTAGCATATTGAAATAAAACGGCCTTATTCAAAAACTACTGAAGCAATTTACATACAAAAGGTAGGTGTGGAATAGCCTTTCTAAAGGCTATGCAAGTATTTGATTAGTTAAAAATGACTTTTCGCAGTGATAGGGCCCCTTTAACTAAAAATGCTTCTTTCTCCTGTTATTTACCAAACCAACCTCCTTCCCATACACTAACCACAGTTTTGGAATACAATGCTCAAATCTGAACTATGTAGTGTATGCACAGCTTAGAGCTGAGCCAACTGAAGTCTATGGAAAGAACAGAGGAAAGAAGACAAAGAGATAGCATAGAGATTACACAACACACAGCTGTGACTTCTAAGAGTCTTCTCTCTTTGAGAGCTGTGTATTAGGTAAAACATTATCCAGCTATGTGAAACGATAAAACTGTCACTTGAAGCTTTAGCTGAGTCTCCTTATCTCTCTGCTCTCTATCCGCTCTTCTTTTCACTCCTCCCTCTCCTTTTCATTGATTTCAGTGGACTGAGGTGTAAGCTGGGCATGTACAGATTGCATTAGTGACTTCAGAAACAGTGATCAGTGGAGGGGAAGGGATACGGAAACAATAAAAAGCAATATATTAAATATATTAAGTTTATTAATATTTTATTATTATTACCTGCACAATGGATCCAAGAAATTCATTATAAAATCATAGGTACTGTTTAATATGTCACTTCTATGCTGAAATATGATGACTTAAAATTACAGGTCTAAGTGTCATCCTCCATTATTGAGAGATTCCTTCATATTGTACAGAACTGTTATGGAGATCTTAATGCAGTGACTCATGAAGATGTACTTTCAATGGGTTGTCTCATAATGGTAACCCCTGTCCATATGCCCTTTGCAAGTTATACAGATGTCACCACTCCCTATGAGCCCCAACTGGCTCCTGGCCCATCTATGCATTAAACAGATACAAATTATTTGCTCTAATATGTTCACATACAGAGGCCCTACAGTCAAAATATACCGGCAGACATGGCTTCTCCTGACAGCTGATTGGCGGGGGTTAGAGAGGCTAAACCTGAAATTTGCAAGCCCTTTAAAAAATATAATACATATAATATAATATAATATAATATAATATAATATAATATAATATATCTCCCATTCCCAGTTGACACCACAAGGGATTGTCTTGCTTCCAAAATGATGGAGGGCTGAAAACCGCAATAATAGATAATTTTCCTCAACACAGGTCTCAGAACATCTGACTTACTAACTACTTGGAAGTGTCTGATAGTAGATATCACCATCAAAATAATGAATTGCAAAGTAAAGGTTCTGTATAAGACATGTACATGCGTTAGTAATTGATGATCATCAGCACAATAATAGCATGCAATGACTTTCACAGTGAAACAAACATAATCATGCTTTAATAGACGGTAGCTTAGCAACAGCACAATGGCGATAGGTTTCACAGCTGACACACTGCTTACCGGCTCAGATGACTTGAGCATAGATAAAGGCTGTGAAAAAGGTTAATTTGTTATGGAGGTCATTGACAAGGCTGCATGTTAAGTCAAGATCTGGCTTATTGTATTGTATTTCAACAACTTCCATATCTTCCTGATAGCTGAAGAGTCATCATGGCGCCCATAAGCGAAATCCATATAATATACACATTTTTGTATATGTGTTTATGAAATCTCTAGAAATGTATGTAAATCATTGTGTGTATACTGTAGATAGGCATGTATCTTTGTATGAAGCGTTTGTTAAGCTAAAACCACAACCACAACTTAAAGGGGTATTCCCATGTGCATAGTTTTTTTTTTTAATTTGTAGATAATTAAAAGTTAAACATTTTTGCAAATATAAGTAATGAAGCATTTTGCAGAGTTTTAAAGATTTTCTCTAAATATCTAGTGGTCACAGTCTTGTTGTCTTTATCGGTTGCATTGGTTACGACTAGAGATGAGCGAACACTAAAATGTTCGAGGTTCGAAATTCGATTCGAACAGCCGCTCACTGTTACTCGTTAAGGGGGAAACCCAAATCCGTGTCTGGAGGGTCACCAAGTCCACTATGACACCCCAGGAAATGATGCCAACACCTCTGGAATGACACTGGGACAGCAGGGGAAGCATGTCTGGGGGCATCTAACACACCAAAGACCCTCTATTACCCCAACATCACAGCCTAACAACTACACACTTTACACACTCAATACCACCTCTCTGACAGTAGGAAAACACCTTGAAACATGTGTATTTGGCACTTGCAGTGAGGAGAGCTTGTCACCAGCAGTGAATTTGGCCCTTGTAGTAAGTTGAGGTTGGCACCAACATTTGTTTTGAAAATCAGGGTGGATTGAGCCTCTAACCAGCAGAGTTTGGGCAAATTCATGGTGGAGGGAGCCTCTAAACACCCCAGTTTGGGCAAATTCATGGTGGAGGGAGCCTCTAAAAACCCCAGTTTGGACCAATTCATGGTGGAGGGAGCCTCTAACCAGCCCAGTGTGGGCAAATTCATGGTGGAGGGAGCCTCTAAAAAACCCAGTTTGGACCAATTCATGGTGGAGGGAGCCTCTAAAAACCCCAGTTTGGGCAAATTCATGGTGGAGGGAGCCTCTAAACAGCCCAGTTTGGGCAAATTCATGGTGGAGGGAGCCTCTAAACAGCCCAGTTTGGATCAATTCATGGTGGAGGGAGCCTCTAAAAAACCCAGTTTGGACCAATTCATGGTGGAGGGAGCCTCTAAACAGCCCAGTTTGGGCAAATTCATGGTGGAGGGAGCCTCTAAAAAACCCAGTTTGGACCAATTCATGGTGGAGGGAGCCTCTAACCAGCCCAGTTTGGGCAAATTCATGGTGGAGGGAGCCTCTAAACACCCCAGTTTGGACCAATTCATGGTGGAGGGAGCCTCTAAAAACCCCAGTTTGGACCAATTCATGGTGGAGGGAGCCTCTAAAAACCCCAGTTTGGACCAATTCATGGTGGAGGGAGCCTCTAAAAACCCCAGTTTAGACCAATTCATGATGGAGGGAGCCTCTAAACAGCCCAGTTTGGGCAAATTCATGGTGGAGGGAGCCTCTAAAAACCCCCAGTTTGGACCAATTCATGGTGGAGGGAGCCTCTAAAAACCCCAGTTTGGACCAATTCATGGTGGAGGGAGCCTCTAAACAGCCCAGTTTGGACAAATTCATGGTGGAGGGAGCCTCTAAACAGCCCAGTTTGGGCAAATTCATGGTGGAGGGAGCCTCTAAAAACCCCAGTTTGGACCAATTCATGGTGGAGGGAGCCTCTAAAAACCCCAGTTTGGACCAATTCATGGTGGAGGGAGCCTCTAAAAACCCCAGTTTGGACCAATTCATGATGGAGGGAGCCTCTAAACAGCCCAGTTTGGGCAAATTCATGGTGGAGGGAGCCTCTAAAAACCCCCAGTTTGGACCAATTCATGGTGGAGGGAGCCTCTAAAAACCCCAGTTTGGACGAATTCATGGTGGAGGGAGCCTCTAAACAGCTCAGTTTGGGCAAATTCATGGTGGAGGGAGCCTCTAAACAGCCCAGTTTGGGCAAATTCATGGTGGAGGGAGCCTCTAAAAACCCCAGTTTGAACCAATTCATGGTGGAGGGAGCCTCTAAAAACCCCAGTTTGGACCAATTCATGGTGGAGGGAGCCTCTAAAAACCCCAGTTTGGACCAATTCATGGTGGAGGGAGCCTCTAAACAGCCCAGTTTGGGCAAATTCATGGTGGAGGGAGCCTCTAAAAAGCCCAGTTTGGGCAAATTCATGGTGGAGGGAGCCTCTAAAAACCCCAGTTTGGACCAATTCATGGTGGAGGGAGCCTCTAAAAACCCCAGTTTGGACCAATTCATGGTGGAGGGAGCCTCTAAACAGCCCAGTTTGGATCAATTCATGGTGGAGGGAGCCTCTAAAAAACCCAGTTTGGACCAATTCATGGTGGAGGGAGCCTCTAAACAGCCCAGTTTGGGCAAATTCATGGTGGAGGGAGCCTCTAAAAAACCCAGTTTGGACCAATTCATGGTGGAGGGAGCCTCTAACCAGCCCAGTTTGGGCAAATTCATGGTGGAGGGAGCCTCTAAACACCCCAGTTTGGACCAATTCATGGTGGAGGGAGCCTCTAAAAACCCCAGTTTGGACCAATTCATGGTGGAGGGAGCCTCTAAAAACCCCAGTTTGGACCAATTCATGGTGGAGGGAGCCTCTAAAAACCCCAGTTTAGACCAATTCATGATGGAGGGAGCCTCTAAACAGCCCAGTTTGGGCAAATTCATGGTGGAGGGAGCCTCTAAAAACCCCCAGTTTGGACCAATTCATGGTGGAGGGAGCCTCTAAAAACCCCAGTTTGGACCAATTCATGGTGGAGGGAGCCTCTAAACAGCCCAGTTTGGACAAATTCATGGTGGAGGGAGCCTCTAAACAGCCCAGTTTGGGCAAATTCATGGTGGAGGGAGCCTCTAAAAACCCCAGTTTGGACCAATTCATGGTGGAGGGAGCCTCTAAAAACCCCAGTTTGGACCAATTCATGGTGGAGGGAGCCTCTAAAAACCCCAGTTTGGACCAATTCATGATGGAGGGAGCCTCTAAACAGCCCAGTTTGGGCAAATTCATGGTGGAGGGAGCCTCTAAAAACCCCCAGTTTGGACCAATTCATGGTGGAGGGAGCCTCTAAAAACCCCAGTTTGGACGAATTCATGGTGGAGGGAGCCTCTAAACAGCTCAGTTTGGGCAAATTCATGGTGGAGGGAGCCTCTAAACAGCCCAGTTTGGGCAAATTCATGGTGGAGGGAGCCTCTAAAAAACCCAGTTTGGACCAATTCATGGTGGAGGGAGCCTCTAACCAGCCCAGTTTGGGCAAATTCATGGTGGAGGGAGCCTCTAAACACCCCAGTTTGGACCAATTCATGGTGGAGGGAGCCTCTAAAAACCCCAGTTTGGACCAATTCATGGTGGAGGGAGCCTCTAAAAACCCCAGTTTGGACCAATTCATGGTGGAGGGAGCCTCTAAAAACCCCAGTTTAGACCAATTCATGATGGAGGGAGCCTCTAAACAGCCCAGTTTGGGCAAATTCATGGTGGAGGGAGCCTCTAAAAAGCCCCAGTTTGGACCAATTCATGGTGGAGGGAGCCTCTAAAAACCCCAGTTTGGACCAATTCATGGTGGAGGGAGCCTCTAAACAGCCCAGTTTGGACAAATTCATGGTGGAGGGAGCCTCTAAACAGCCCAGTTTGGGCAAATTCATGGTGGAGGGAGCCTCTAAAAACCCCAGTTTGGACCAATTCATGGTGGAGGGAGCCTCTAAAAACCCCAGTTTGGACCAATTCATGGTGGAGGGAGCCTCTAAAAACCCCAGTTTGGACCAATTCATGATGGAGGGAGCCTCTAAACAGCCCAGTTTGGGCAAATTCATGGTGGAGGGAGCCTCTAAAAACCCCCAGTTTGGACCAATTCATGGTGGAGGGAGCCTCTAAAAACCCCAGTTTGGACGAATTCATGGTGGAGGGAGCCTCTAAACAGCTCAGTTTGGGCAAATTCATGGTGGAGGGAGCCTCTAAACAGCCCAGTTTGGGCAAATTCATGGTGGAGGGAGCCTCTAAAACCCCCAGTTTGAACCAATTCATGGTGGAGGGAGCCTCTAAAAACCCCAGTTTGGACCAATTCATGGTGGAGGGAGCCTCTAAAAACCCCAGTTTGGACCAATTCATGGTGGAGGGAGCCTCTAAACAGCCCAGTTTGGGCAAATTCATGGTGGAGGGAGCCTCTAAAAAGCCCAGTTTGGGCAAATTCATGGTGGAGGGAGCCTCTAAAAACCCCAGTTTGGACCAATTCATGGTGGAGGGAGCCTCTAAAAACCCCAGTTTGGACCAATTCATGGTGGAGGGAGCCTCTCAACAGCCCAGTTTGGATCAATTCATGGTGGAGGGAGCCTCTAAAAAACCCAGTTTGGACCAATTCATGGTGGAGGGAGCCTCTAAACAGCCCAGTTTGGGCAAATTCATGGTGGAGGGTGCCTCTAAAAAACCCAGTTTGGACCAATTCATGGTGGAGGGAGCCTCTAACCAGCCCAGTTTGGGCAAATTCATGGTGGAGGGAGCCTCTAAACACCCCAGTTTGGACCAATTCATGGTGGAGGGAGCCTCTAAAAACCCCAGTTTGGACCAATTCATGGTGGAGGGAGCCTCTAAAAACCCCAGTTTGGACCAATTCATGGTGGAGGGAGCCTCTAAAAACCCCAGTTTAGACCAATTCATGATGGAGGGAGCCTCTAAACAGCCCAGTTTGGGCAAATTCATGGTGGAGGGAGCCTCTAAAAACCCCCAGTTTGGACCAATTCATGGTGGAGGGAGCCTCTAAAAACCCCAGTTTGGACCAATTCATGGTGGAGGGAGCCTCTAAACAGCCCAGTTTGGACAAATTCATGGTGGAGGGAGCCTCTAAACAGCCCAGTTTGGGCAAATTCATGGTGGAGGGAGCCTCTAAAAACCCCAGTTTGGACCAATTCATGGTGGAGGGAGCCTCTAAAAACCCCAGTTTGGACCAATTCATGGTGGAGGGAGCCTCTAAAAACCCCAGTTTGGACCAATTCATGATGGAGGGAGCCTCTAAACAGCCCAGTTTGGGCAAATTCATGGTGGAGGGAGCCTCTAAAAACCCCCAGTTTGGACCAATTCATGGTGGAGGGAGCCTCTAAAAACCCCAGTTTGGACGAATTCATGGTGGAGGGAGCCTCTAAACAGCTCAGTTTGGGCAAATTCATGGTGGAGGGAGCCTCTAAACAGCCCAGTTTGGGCAAATTCATGGTGGAGGGAGCCTCTAAAAAACCCAGTTTGGACCAATTCATGGTGGAGGGAGCCTCTAACCAGCCCAGTTTGGGCAAATTCATGGTGGAGGGAGCCTCTAAACACCCCAGTTTGGACCAATTCATGGTGGAGGGAGCCTCTAAAAACCCCAGTTTGGACCAATTCATGGTGGAGGGAGCCTCTAAAAACCCCAGTTTGGACCAATTCATGGTGGAGGGAGCCTCTAAAAACCCCAGTTTAGACCAATTCATGATGGAGGGAGCCTCTAAACAGCCCAGTTTGGACCAATTCATGGTGGAGGGAGCCTCTAAACAGCCCAGTTTGGACAAATTCATGGTGGAGGGAGCCTCTAAACAGCCCAGTTTGGGCAAATTCATGGTGGAGGGAGCCTCTAAAAACCCCAGTTTGGACCAATTCATGGTGGAGGGAGCCTCTAAAAACCCCAGTTTGGACCAATTCATGGTGGAGGGAGCCTCTAAAAACCCCAGTTTGGACCAATTCATGATGGAGGGAGCCTCTAAACAGCCCAGTTTGGGCAAATTCATGGTGGAGGGAGCCTCTAAAAACCCCCAGTTTGGACCAATTCATGGTGGAGGGAGCCTCTAAAAACCCCAGTTTGGACGAATTCATGGTGGAGGGAGCCTCTAAACAGCTCAGTTTGGGCAAATTCATGGTGAAGGGAGCCTCTAAACAGCCCAGTTTGGGCAAATTCATGGTGGAGGGAGCCTCTAAAAACCCCAGTTTGAACCAATTCATGGTGGAGGGAGCCTCTAAAAACCCGTTTGGACCAATTCATGGTGGAGGGAGCCTCTAAAAACCCCAGTTTGGACCAATTCATGGTGGAGGGAGCCTCTAAACAGCCCAGTTTGGGCAAATTCATGGTGGAGGGAGCCTCTAAAAAGCCCAGTTTGGGCAAATTCATGGTGGAGGGAGCCTCTAAAAACCCCAGTTTGGACCAATTCATGGTGGAGGGAGCCTCTAAAAACCCCAGTTTGGACCAATTCATGGTGGAGGGAGCCTCTAACTAGCCCAGTTTGGGCAAATTCATGGTGGAGGGAGCCTCTAAAAACCCCAGTTTGGACCAATTCATGGTGGAGGGAGCCTCTAAAAACCCCAGTTTGGACCAATTCATGGTGGAGGGAGCCTCTAAAAACCCCAGTTTGGACCAATTCATGGTGGAGGGAGCCTATAAACAGCCCAGTTTGGACCAATTCATGGTGGAGGGAGCCTCTAAAAACCCCAGTTTGGACCAATTCATGGTGGAGGGAGCCTCTAAACAGCCCAGTTTGGGCAAATTCATGGTGGAGGGAGCCTCTAAACAGCCCAGTTTGGGCAAATTCATGGTGGAGGGAGCCTCTAAAAACCCCAGTTTGGACCAATTCATGGTGGAGGGAGCCTCTAAAAACCCCAGTTTGGACCAATTCATGGTGGAGGGAGCCTCTAAACAGCCCAGTTTGGACCAATTCATGGTGGAGGGAGCCTCTAAAAACCCCAGTTTGGACCAATTCATGGTGGAGGGAGCCTCTAAACAGCCCAGTTTGGACCAATTCATGGTGGAGGGAGCGACGGCTAGGGACGGCATAGCGAGGTGCCGCAGTTGCCATCAGGTCCAGGAAGGCGGGAGCTTCAACAAGCCGGAACGCCAACATCTCCTGGGCCAGCAGTTTAGCGATGTTGGCGTTCAAGGCTTGCGCGTGTGGGTGGTTAGCAGTGTATTTCTGCCGCCGCTCCAATGTCTGAGAGATGGTGGGTTTTTGTAAAGAAGCGCCTGATGGTGCCTTTGATGGTGCAGGAGAAGGAGATAAGACAGGAACAGGGGAGGATGAGGGAGAAGTCAACAAAGTGGCGGAGGCAGATGAAGTGGTGTCCTGGCTCGTCCTCTGGAGTGCATCGCCAGCACAGTCAGCAGTGGCAGTGGCAGAGGCAGAGGCAGTGGCAGAGGCAGTGGCAGTGGCGTGAACGGCAGGCGGCCTTTGTCCTGCCGTTGCTGCCTGCCACTGATTCCAGTGCTTGGATTCCAAATGACGGCGCATTGAAGTGGTGGACAGGTTGCTCTTCTCAGAGCCCCTAATCAATTTCGAGAGGCAAATTGTGCAGACAACACTATATCTGTCCTCGGCGCATTCCTTGAAAAAACTCCACACCTTCGAGAAACGTGCCCTCGAGGTGGGAGTTTTTCGGGGCTGGGTACGAACTGGAACATCTTGGGAGATTCCGGGTGTGACCTGGCTTCGCCTAAGCTGCTGACCTCTGCCTCTGCCTCTAGCTACCCTTTTTGGTGCTGCACCTGCCTCAACATCCACACTACTTTCCCCGCTTGACATCCCCCCTGTCCAGGTCGGGTCAGTGTCCTCATCATCCACCACTTCCTCTTCCAACTCCTGTCTCATCTCCTCCTCCCGCACAATGCGCCGGTCAACTGGATGCCCTGATGGCAACTGCGTCACATCATCGTCGATGAGGGTGGGTTGCTGGTCATCCACCACCAAATCGAACGGAGATGGAGAAGACTCTAGTGTTTGAGCATCTGGACACAGATGCTCCTCTGTTAGGTTCGTGGAATCGTGACGTTGAGAGGCAGGTTGAGGGACAATGAAAGGAGCGGAGAACAGCTCTGGGGAGCAGGGACAGTTGGGGTTATTGTTCTGTGAAGCTTGGGAATTTTGGGAGGAAGGAGGACAAGACTGTTGGGTAATAGGAGGAGAGGAGGCAGTCTGACTGGCTGCTGGACAATGTGCTGTAAGCGTTCTCTGACAGCCATTGCAAGACCTGTTCCTGGTTCTCGGGCCTACTAAGGTTTGTACCCTGCAGTTTAGTTAATGTGGCAAGCAACCCTGGCACTGTGGAGTGGCGCAATGCTTGCTGCCCCACAGGAGTAGGCACGGGACGCCCTGTGGCTTCACTGCTACCTTGCTCCCCAGAACCATTCCCCCGACCTCGCCCACGGCCTCGTCCACGTCCCTTTCCGGGAGCCTTGCGCATTTTGAATTCCCAGTTAGAAATTGGCACTATATACCAGTAGCAAAAATTGTGGGTGCACGTAACCCCAATATATTCTTTGAATTCCCAGTCAGACAATGGCACTATATACCAGTAGCAAAAATTGTGGGTGCACGTAACCCCAATATATTCTTTGAATTCCCAGTCAGACAATGGCACTATATACCAGTAGCAAGAAATGAGGGTATTTATAACCCCAATATATTCTTTGAATTACCAGTCAGAAACTGGCACTATATGGCAGTAGCAAGAAATGAGGGTATTTGTAACCCCAATATATTCTTTGAATTCCCAGTCAGACAATGGCACTATATACCAGTAGCAAGAAATGAGGGTATTTGTAACCCCAATATATTCTTTGAATTCCCAGTCAGACAATGGCACTATATACCAGTAGCAAAAATTGTGGGTGCACGTAACCCCAATATAATCTTTGAATTCCCAGTCAGACAATGGCACTATATACCAGTAGCAAAAATTGTGGGTGCACGTAACCCCAATATATTCTTTGAATTCCCAGTCAGACAATGGCACTATATACCAGTAGCAAAAATTGTGGTTGCACGTAACCCCAATATATTCTTTGAATTCCCAGTCAGACAATGGCACTATATACCAGTAGCAAGAAATGAGGGTATTTATAACCCCAATATATTCTTTGAATTCCCAGTCAGACAATGGCACTATATACCAGTAGCAAGAAATGAGGGTATTTGTAACCCCAATATATTCTTTGAATTCCCAGTAAGACAATGGCACTATATACCAGTAGCAAGAAATGAGGGTATTTGTAACCCCAATATATTCTTTGAATTCCCAGTCAGACAATGGCACTATATACCAGTAGCAAAAATTGTGGGTGCACGTAACCCCAATATATTCTTTGAATTACCAGTCAGAAACTGGCACTATATGGCAGTAGCAAGAAATGAGGGTATTTGTAATCCCAATATATTCTTTGAATTCCCAGTCAGACAATGGCACTATATACCAGTAGCAAAAATTGTGGGTGCACGTAACCCCAATATATTCTTTGAATTCCCAGTGAGACAATGGCACTATATACCAGTAGCAAGAAATGAGGGTATTTATAACCCCAATATATTCTTTGAATTCCCAGTGAGACAATGGCACTATATACCAGTAGCAAAAATTGTGGGTGCACGTAACCCCAATATATTCTTTGAATTACCAGTCAGAAACTGGCACTATATGGCAGTAGCAAGAAATGAGGGTATTTGTAACCCCAATATATTCTTTGAATTCCCAGTCAGACAATGGCACTATATACCAGTAGCAAAAATTGTGGGTGCACGTAACCCCAATATATTCTTTGAATTCCCAGTGAGACAATGGCACTATATACCAGTAGCAAAAATTGTGGGTGCACGTAACCCCAATATATTCTTTGAATTCCCAGTCAGACAATGGCACTATATACCAGTAGCAAGAAATGAGGGTATTTATAACCCCAATATATTCTTTGAATTCCCAGTCAGACAATGGCACTATATACCAGTAGCAAAAATTGTGGGTGCACGTAACCCCAATATATTCTTTGAATTACCAGTCAGAAACTGGCACTATATGGCAGTAGCAAGAAATGAGGGTATTTGTAACCCCAATATATTCTTTGAATTCCCAGTCAGAAAATGGCACTATATACCAGTAGCAAAAATTGTGGGTGCACGTAACCCCAATATATTCTTTGAATTCCCAGTGAGACAATGGCACTATATACCAGTAGCAAGAAATGAGGGTATTTATAACCGCAATATATTCTTTGAATTCCCAGTCAGACAATGGCACTATATACCAGTAGCAAGAAATGAGGGTATTTGTAACCCCAATATATTCTTTGAATTCCCAGTCAGACAATGGCACTATATACCAGTAGCAAAAATTGTGGGTGCACGTAACCCCAATATATTCTTTGAATTCCCAGTGAGACAATGGCACTATATACCAGTAGCAAGAAATGAGGGTATTTATAACCCCAATATATTCTTTGAATTCCCAGTCAGACAATGGCACTATATACCAGTAGCAAGAAATGAGGGTATTTGTAACCCCAATATATTCTTTGAATTCCCAGTCAGGACAATGGCACTATATACCAGTAGCAAAAATTGTGGGTGCACGTAACTCCAATATATTCTTTGAATTCCCAGTGAGACAATGGCACTATATACCAGTAGCAAAAATTGTGGGTGCACGTAACCCCAATATATTCTTTGAATTCACAGTCAGACAATGGCACTATATACCAGTAGCAAAAATTGTGGGTGCACGTAACCCCAATATATTCTTTGAATTCCCAGTCAGACAATGGCACTATATACCAGTAGCAAGAAATGAGGGTATTTATAACCCCAATATATTCTTTGAATTACCAGTCAGAAACTGGCACTATATACCAGTAGCAAGAAATGAGGGTATTTGTAACCCCAATATATTCTTTGAATTCCCAGTCAGACAATGGCACTATATACCAGTAGCAAAAATTGTGGGTGCACGTAACCCCAATATATTCTTTGAATTCCCAGTGAGACAATGGCACTATATACCAGTAGCAAGAAATGAGGGTATTTATAACCCCAATATATTCTTTGAATTCCCAGTCAGACAATGGCACTATATACCAGTAGCAAAAATTGTGGGTGCACGTAACCCCAATATATTCTTTGAATTACCAGTCAGAAACTGGCACTATATGGCAGTAGCAAGAAATGAGGGTATTTGTAACCCCAATATATTCTTTGAATTCCCAGTCAGACAATGGCACTATATACCAGTAGCAAAAATTGTGGGTGCACGTAACCCCAATATATTCTTTGAATTCCCAGTGAGACAATGGCACTATATACCAGTAGCAAGAAATGAGGGTATTTATAACCCCAATATATTCTTTGAATTCCCAGTCAGACAATGGCACTATATACCAGTAGCAAGAAATGAGGGTATTTGTAACCCCAATATATTCTTTGAATTCCCAGTCAGACAATGGCACTATATACCAGTAGCAAAAATTGTGGGTGCACGTAACCCCAATATATTCTTTGAATTCCCAGTGAGACAATGGCACTATATACCAGTAGCAAGAAATGAGGGTATTTATAACCCCAATATATTCTTTGAATTCCCAGTCAGACAATGGCACTATATACCAGTAGCAAGAAATGAGGGTATTTGTAACCCCAATATATTCTTTGAATTCCCAGTCAGGACAATGGCACTATATACCAGTAGCAAAAATTGTGGGTGCACGTAACCCCAATATATTCTTTGAATTCCCAGTGAGACAATGGCACTATATACCAGTAGCAAAAATTGTGGGTGCACGTAACCCCAATATATTCTTTGAATTCCCAGTCAGACAATGGCACTATATACCAGTAGCAAAAATTGTGGGTGCACGTAACCCCAATATATTCTTTGAATTCCCAGTCAGACAATGGCACTATATACCAGTAGCAAGAAATGAGGGTATTTATAACCCCAATATATTCTTTGAATTCCCAGTCAGACAATGGCACTATATACCAGTAGCAAGAAATGAGGGTATTTGTAACCCCAATATATTCTTTGAATTCCCAGTCAGACAATGGCACTATATACCAGTAGCAAAAATTGTGGGTGCACGTAACCCCAATATATTCTTTGAATTCCCAGTGAGACAATGGCACTATATACCAGTAGCAAAAATTGTGGGTGCACATAAACCCAATATATTCTTTGAATTACCAGTCAGAAACTGGCACTATATGGCAGTAGCAAGAAATGAGGGTATTTGTAACCCCAATATATTCTTTGAATTCCCAGTCAGACAATGGCACTATATACCAGTAGCAAAAATTGTGGGTGCACGTAACCCCAATATATTCTTTGAATTCCCAGTGAGACAATGGCACTATATACCAGTAGCAAGAAATGAGGGTATTTATAACCCCAATATATTCTTTGAATTCCCAGTCAGACAATGGCACTATATACCAGTAGCAAGAAATGAGGGTATTTGTAACCCCAATATATTCTTTGAATTCCCAGTCAGACAATGGCACTATATACCAGTAGCAAAAATTGTGGGTGCACGTAACCCCAATATATTCTTTGAATTCCCAGTCAGACAATGGCACTATATACCAGTAGCAAAAATTGTGGGTGCACGTAACCCCAATATATTCTTTGAATTCCCAGTGAGACAATGGCACTATATACCAGTAGCAAGAAATGAGGGTATTTATAACCCCAATATATTCTTTGAATTCCCAGTCAGACAATGGCACTATATACCAGTAGCAAAAATTGTGGGTGCACGTAACCCCAATATATTCTTTGAATTCCCAGTGAGACAATGGCACTATATACCAGTAGCAAAAATTGTGGGTGCACGTAACCCCAATATATTCTTTGAATTCCCAGTCAGACAATGGCACTATATACCAGTAGCAAAAATAGTGGGTGTATATAGCCCCAATTCTATTGCTAAGGGACTTGCAGGGTATTTCTGAGGTGAAGGTGGGGGGGCACACCGTTGGAACGGGGATTTGGGGTGTATATATGGGGTATACGGGAATACACTGTCAGTGTGTTCCATTCAGGATCCTGGGAAAGCTGGGTTGCGGCGATTGAGCCCGTCAGTGCCACGTTACACTGACAAGCTTCTCCCTGGAATTTAGCTCTTATAAGAGCTGTTGGTTGTCTTCTCCTTCCTATCCTAGCCTGTCCCTGCCTACCCAGAATCTAAGCCCTAGCTAGCTGGACAGAAACCTCCGTCCCCGGTGAATTGCAAGCTCAGAATGACGCGAAGCTGGGCGTCGCTGTTCTTTTAAATTAGAGGTCACATGTTTTCGGCAGCCAATGGGTTTTGCCTACTTTTTTCAACGTCACCGGTGTCGTAGTTCCTGTCCCACCTACCCTGCGCTGTTATTGGAGCAAAAAAGGCGCCAGGGAAGGTGGGAGGGGAATCGAGTAATGGCGCACTTTACCACGCAGTGTTCGATTCGATTCGAACATGCCGAACAGCCTAATATCCGATCGAACATGAGTTCGATAGAACACTGTTCGCTCATCTCTAGTTACGACCATGAATGCAGGAACTTTCTAAGGTCAGAAAATCAGCCATGATTTCCTTATTGTGGCCGGGATATCTTCTGATACATGTAGTGTCCCCGCCTGATAACCCGGCTACAGTAAGAAAATCATAGCTGGGTTCCTGACAAGTCCCAGACCATAGAAAGTGTCTGCATTAGTGGTCATAACCATTGGCAACCGATCAAGATAACAGACTGTCACCACTAAGAAAGTTAGAGAAAATCTTTAAAACGTTGCAGAATTTTTAATTACTTATATTTGCAAAAATATTTAACTTTTAATTATCTACAAATATAGATAGGATTATGTACATGGGAATACCACTTTAAAATCAGTTTACTAGAAAGACATAGAATATTGTATTAATAGTTGTTGCTATTGAATATAAGTCTGCACCATTCAATATATAAAAGCAGAAAATTGGTTCAAACGTCTCCTATCTCCTAAGTGTACGTTCATAAGTATGGAGTTGACTTCAAAAGAAATCTACTTCTAAAATACAGTAACAAACAAATATACTTGGGAGAAATCTGCTTCTCTAAGGCTTAAAGTGCAATGTCACTTCTTTGTTCAAATGTGTAAAAATATGGATTACTAGAAATACTGTTTTTATATACTGAAACCAATGTGAAGCTGTTTGTGAAAAATTTCAGTATGTAATACAAGCATTTCCTATGTGAATTTACCCAATGAGTAAAGAAAGTCAAAACTGCTGCTATGCAAGAAGCATGATGTACAATTTTCATGCTTTAGCTTCTTTTAAGCCCTAACCATTCTTACCTAAATTTAAAGCATACTTAAATTTATAGAACAACTTTTCACAAATGAATAGTACAGGAGAATCTAAGAACCTTTGAAATATATCTTATTAAAGAAATAAGTTTAGTTCTTCACTTATTAGGCTGTTACTTTTTACACAGAGTGTAAGGAGAGGGGAGGTGGAGGATGATGCCCTATCGTTCAAGATCAAACTCTACCTGTAACATCTTTGCCTGTTCAGACTTCTGCGCCATTCTCCAGCCGCATGCTACGGCACAGGAGGTGTATCTAATTACAATCCCCTAGCTGGTAGCAACCTCCTCCCTCAACAACTCTCCATAGACTTCTGTGTGAGGTGAAATTCTATAAAGATATATATTCTGAATCAAGATAAGGAGCAAAAGAGAAGAAAACACATTTATTTAATAAGAAATATTATAAAGTTTCACCTGTACTATTCACTTACAAAAAAGGTTTTTTTTATCATTTGAGGAACACTTTAAATCTTTAAAATCAGGACATTTATGCCCTGCCCCAGGGATCTCCAAGAATGCCAACAAAACAGTCAGGAATGTCCCCAAAATGGCCAACTTTGGAACGGACTTAAATAACCACGTCCCTTTAACAGTCCAAGTCAAATTGTGGCAGAGAAATCAGGACTATCGGTAAGTATGGCCGACATTCATTAAAGCAATCCATAGAAGTTAAGGTGTCAAAGCTTCAGATAACCCAATCAGTGCCTTCAATAGATGACCCCAGCCACAGATGCCTTCAGAGTGCCTTCGACATTTGCCATAATCAGTATGTTCAACAGATGATCCCATAAGTTCCAGCCATTTAGATGCCTCTATAGAGTGCTAGCCCCCAAAATACATCTCTACCGAACATCTCTAGATTCTCTCTCGGAATCTAGCCAATCTTGCTTCCTGTTCTGGACTGCTAAAAGAAACTTGAGGCACTTGTCCACACATCACATGATGAGATTGTCATCAAAGAATGAACCAGGTAGTAGGTTATGGTCCATGTTACTGGTAACTCAATACTGCTTTCTTGCTAGTCCTATGGCATGTAGTCAACCCTAAGAAATTCAAGTTAGACATTAAAGATATATTCACAACTAAAGTATATTGCTAGGCCATCATTTTATGATTTTTGGAGTCAGACCTCAGGGATTCCTACAGCACTGTGGCCCCTTCATTCTCAGGACTGGTGGATGAAAGCTTTTACTTTACAAGTTAAACCTATAACTTGCTCAGCAAAACGATGGGTAACAAAATATCAGCCCCAGCATTGGTAACTATCCAGTGCTGGGAACATCATTTTACTAATTGAATACATTTTGCTCTTTAGATCTGTTGGTAAAAATTGCAACCAAGGCACCTGAAGAGCAGTGGTGTGAGGGCGTCATTATATTTGCTGGGTTTCATTATTATGACAGATGGACGGCTGACAGCCCACTGAAAGCTCCTAAGGCTGTCACTATTTAGCTTATATTACACATGGCCATAGGAAGCATGCAATAAAAGTGAATTGATTTTCCTATACACTGCAATACATTAGTAAGGGTGATCAGACCAGCTAGAGATCAAGTCCCCTGGGGGGAGTGTCTAAAGATAAAATAACAAAAAAAATAAAATTTATATATTAAAAATACATAAAAATATAACATTTCAAATCACCTTCTTTCCTTAAATCACTTATAAAAATAAGCATAAACACATTAGACATCCCTTGATGTATAAAAATATAAAAACATTTATCCCATAGGTGGACACTAAAAATTTAATAACAAGCAATATATACGGGTCATAATATGATGACACAAATAATATTTTTACGTTTATTAAAGTTTTAGATTTCTAATTTTTTGTTTAATGTTCTTGCTTATTAACATAACACAAACTATGAATATACAGTCCTATGAAAAAGTTTGGGCACCCCTATTAATCTTAATCATTTTTTGTTCTAAATATTTTGGTGTTTGCAACAGCCATTTCAGTTTGATATATCTAATAACTGATGGACACAGTAATATTTCAGGATTGAAATGAGGTTTATTGTACTAACAGAAAATGTGCAATATGCATTAAACCAAAATTTGACCGGTGCAAAAGTATGGGCACCCTTATCATTTTATTGATTTGAATTCCCCTAACTACTTTTTACTGACTTACTGAAGCACAAAATTGGTTTTGTAACCTCAGTGAGCTTTGAACTTCATAGCCAGATGTATCCAATCATAAGAAAAGGTATTTAAGGTGGCCAATTGCAAGTTGATCTCCTATTTGAATCTCCTCTGAAGAGTGGCATCATGGGCTACTCAAAACAACTCTCAAATGATCTGAAAACAAAGATTGTTCAACATAGTTGTTCAGGGGAAGGATACAAAAAGTTGTCTCAGAGATTTAACCTGTCAGTTTCCATTGTGAGGAACATAGTAAGGAAATGGAAGACCACAGGGACAGTTCTTGTTAAGCCCAGAAGTGGCAGGCCAAGAAAAATATCAGAAAGGCAGAGAAGAAGAATGGTGAGAACAGTCAAGGACAATCCACAGACCACCTCCAAAGAGCTGCAGCATCATCTTGCTGCAGATGGTGTCACTGTGCATCGGTCAACTATACAGCGCACTTTGCACAAATAGAAGCTGTATGGGAGAGTGATGAGAAAGAAGCCGTTTCTGCACGTACGCCACAAATAGAGTTGCCTGAGGTATGAAAAAGCACATTTGGACAAGGCAGCTTCATTTTGGAAACAAAAATTGAGTTGTTTGGTTATAAAAAAAAGGCGTTATGCATGGCGTCCAAAAAGAAACAGCATTCCAAGAAAAACACATGCTACCCACTGTAAAATTTGGTGCTTTGGGGCTGTGTGGCCAATGCCGGCATCGGGAATCTTGTTAAAGTTGAGGGTCGCATGGATTCCACTCAGTATCAGCAGATTCTTGAGAATAATGTTCAAGAATCAGTGACGAAGTTGAAGTTACGCCGGGGATGGATATTTCAGCAAGACAATGATCCAAAACACCGCTCCAAATCCTCAGGCATTCATGCAGAGGAACAATTACAATGTTCTGGAATGGCCATCCCAGTCCCCAGACCTGAATATCATTGAACATCTGTGGGATGATTTGAAGCGGGCTGTCCATGCTCGGCGACCATCTAACTTAACTGAACTTGAATTGTTTGTCCAAAATACCTTTATCCAGGATCCAGGAACTGATTAAAAGCTACAGGAAGCGACTAGAGGCTGTTATCTTTGCAAAAGGAGGATCTACTAAATATTAATGTCACTTTTCTGTTGAGGTGCCCATACTTTTGCACCGGTCAAATTTTGGTTTAATGCATATTGCACATTTTCTGTTAGTACAATATACCTCATTTCAATCCTGAAATATTACTGTGTCCATCAGTTATTAGATATATCAAACTGAAATGGCTGTTATAAACACCAAAATATTTAGAACTAAAAATGATTAAGATTAATAGGGGTGCCCAAACTTTTTCATAGGACTGTACATACATAATGTAGAATTTTCACATTGAATGCTGTAAAAACAAAACCCATAAGAAAATGGCATAACATCAGTTTGTTGTCCAATTCCAATGCACTCTGATTTTTTTCACCTTTCCATGTATCATATGGGATATTAAATGCTACCATTATGAAGTAAAAGTTGTCTTACAAAAAAATAAGCCCTCATAGGACTCTGTGTGTGGAAAAATAAAAAAAGAAAGCTTTGGCAAAGCATGAAGCTAATGTGAGAAATGTCTGCGGCATGAAGGGAGTTAATAATTCTTTGGCTGTAAAAATAATTGTGAAATGCATATATTCCCTTGCAATGAATATCACAACATATGACACGTATGCACATATATCTACAGCATTATTAC
The DNA here is from genome assembly GCF_031893055.1 of Leptodactylus fuscus. Classification (NCBI taxonomy): domain Eukaryota; kingdom Metazoa; phylum Chordata; class Amphibia; order Anura; family Leptodactylidae; genus Leptodactylus; species Leptodactylus fuscus. The sequence continues at coordinate 65,732,556 of NC_134265.1, forward strand.
CAAATCTAAGTATGCACATCTATTTTTTGCTACTAATTATTTTTAGTATAAAATGACTCACCGTATCCATGCAGCCATTGTCTTTCTGACATAGAACGACGGATATATATATTGTTCCCAACACATGCTCAGGGTGCTGTGGATCCTTTAGATTTAATGCAACATCTTTTGCACTGAAAATACAAAGTAAGAAGATTAATAATACGAAGACAAAAAAAAAGTAATAACCCGAAATGTAACAAAAAGTACAACAGCAGATGACTAATGAAGATCTTCCAAATGAGTTCACTGTGCCTTATTATTAGATCTCATTCCACATTTGACATAAGCATATTATTTTTATTTTGTGTATTGCATGTCAAGCCACAGCACAGCAACGTAAACTAATATAATTTGCCTTGACACATATCAACCTGTACCTTATAATTGATAGGAATACTGCATAGAAACCAGATACATACAAATGTATATTTAGCCAGAGCTTTGTCGTCATCTACATCAGCAATATTCAGTTGACACGCGTGTTTATATTCTCATACAATACGTCCTTTATTAAATTTATAGAGTATACATACATATACTATGTACAAAGATAGATAGAAAGATGGAGATAGAAAAAAATATCCTTACCATTATAACTCACATATCAGCTGAGAATATACACGTACAGTAAATCTTGCTCAGAGGACCACCTCTTTGATAGGATACATGAAGGTCAAATTCTACTATTATCAGTATATTTACTTTATAGTCTACAGCAAATGTCAAAAACAAGGCCCAGGGGACGTATTGGACCCCCTGGGTCATTTGTGTGGTCCCTGAAATCTTTCACTTAGTTCACTCACTTTTGCTAGAGAAATGACACAGTGCTTGACAAGGGGAAGCACCAGCATAGGGATCAAAGGACAAGGGCGACATCTTGGTGCACAGAAACAAAATAATTTCTTATCATTCCATGAGTTATCTCAAGCCAAAGCAGTGCCGCACCTCCCATGAGGCAGCCTGAAGCGACCGCTTTATGCCAGGGCCACGGGGAGGGCGGCATTTTTGCTGACCTAAGCCAGTCCAGGACAAGCTGTCCTGGACTGGCTTAGGGTCACCATCACTGAGCGGTGGACTGGGGAGGCCGCTGGAGCAGCACTGCTCCAGCGGCCGCCCCTCACACTCAGGCAGAGAGCAGGTACTCTCCCTGCCTGCTCTCTGCCTGCTAAAGACGTCTGCCTGACGTCCGCTTCAGGCGGCAGAAAGCCATGGTTCACCCCTGAGCCAAAGGCAGTGCTTTTCAGAGGTATCTCATTTAAAAACACAGCACTTGGCAGAGGGGGCACCAACATAGGCAGCTTGGACTTCCCAGAGGTCAGGCAGTCTCAGGAAAGATGGGAAATGAACATGTTTGTACTTCAAGAAGAAAAAATGGAACCTCTTTGGCGTTGCGAGACAGTCTCAGTGGCAAAAAAAGTACATTGTGTGTGGCATTTTCACACCAAACATGGCCCTTTGAAGGCAACCAAACATCTGATGTACCTTTGGTAAAAATGAATTTGACATATCATGTACAGTGTACCCCTTTATAAAGACCAATCTCTTTGGACAGGATTTTTTTCTTGGGTTCACTTTGACCTCATGCTTCATTTTGTTGGCCCTACTACCACCACAAAATGATGTAATGTGGGACATGGAGTCTGAGCAGAGGACAGGCTGATTCTTCTCTGGCTCCCTCTTGAATGAATATAGTGCAGTAGAACAAGCAGTTACTTGCTGGAGGATGAAAGATAGATCTAGAAGAGGACAGTTGTAAAGTTATGTGTATCCAGCAAAAGAAAAGAAAAGGAGTGTCACTCTTCTGGGAGTCAGGCTTCATTCCAAATGAGTAAAAGAGGCATTGCCAGGACCCCAGGAAACATTGAGGGGCCATTTCACGCACACTGCTCTTCTACTTCATGAGCTTTCCTGTTACAGACATTTTTCGATTTTTGTTTTTGACTCCCTGCGTTCCAAAATTCATGCATTTTTTTATTTTTCAGTTGCCAGGTCTGTATGAGTGCTTAAGTTTTGCGAGACAAACTGTATTTATTAATTTCAACACTTAATATTCTGTGTAATGAACTTGGGAGTTGGAAAATTCAGAATGGGGTAAAATTGAACCCCCCCAAAAAAAAAACAAAAAAAAAAAACTGTACTTGTGCAATTTTCTTGTGGGTTTCTCAACTGTATTCTATTGATCGGTACAGTTCAGGGGATTGCAAATTTATATAGTTTTTGTTTTACCTTTTAACCGCTAATACATTGCAATGTACTAAATTTACTGATGCTTCTATTACAGGCAGTCTAACACTGCCTGTAATACAAACAAATGAATGAAAAGCCTGTGAACATTCAATAGTCTTCCAGCTGTGATAGAAAAGTATCACCGGCCCCAGATCTCACTCCAAAATGGCGGTGACCATTCACTGCCAGAACAATGGCCCCTCAGTCAGCTTTGAGTGAGGCGTCAGGTAGGTTAATGTCTGCAATAAGTATGGCCACTGATCCTGGGCATTGTCATCAGATTTCTGCTGTATTATACAGAGGAGATCTGATAGTTATGGCATTCACCATATTTGATACCCCACATCCACTGTAATAGTGTGGCAGATGTCATGAAAAGATAACACTCCTTATTGTGATCACCAAATGATGAAGAATAAGGTATTCTGTACCCCCTTTCTAGTGAAGTAAGATAGTTATCACCTGAATCTGGGTGGGAGCTGTTTTGAAGAAAGTCTGTCAGCAGAAAATCAGTAGTTATCAGTATCAGACTAAAGACAGTGGCTAGTAGGGCTGCATCTACACTTTCCAAAGATGTCTTTCGTATTTTGCTTTGCAGCTACATATACATGAAAATAAGCCTTTTTTTCTTGCAAATTATATTCCTGCTGGGGCTTTGCTTTTTGCTCTAGACCAGGGGTAGGAAACCTTCGGCTCTCCAGCTGCTTTGAAACTACAACTCCCAACATGCTCCATTCACTTCCATGGGAGTTCCAAGAACAGCAGAGCAAGTATGCATGCTGGGAGTTGTAGTTTTGCAACAGCTGGAGAGCCGTATGTTCCCTACCCCTGGTCTAGATAATCACCCTTAACTGCCCTCTAACTCTTCTCCCCATTGCTTGAGTGACATATCCCAATTTATCAAACTTTGTCTGGAATCAAGTGAATAGTGAAGCCCTAGCAGGAAAATTGTCTGTAAAACCTTTTTTTTGTCTACTATGTGTAAAAAAATAAAAATTTAGCAAATTTCATAAAAATAGAGCTGCAATGTAGAATAAGAGAGGCTTTGTTGGAAAGTGTGGAAGTCACTCTTCAAGATACTACCATTAGTTTAGTAATGTTCCTGCTGACAGAGTCCCTTTAAAGCTAAAGTGTAAAGATGTTGCAGCTTTAAAACAAATATTTGTAGTGGCCTGCTTCATTTATGTTTATTGTACAGTTTGGTGTCATTCCATTTGAATAGAAATTTGCCATTATACAGTATGTAAAGTGTATAGAAGTGCAGGAGTTGCAAAACAAACGTTCATTAGCAAAGCAAATGATTATTTGTTGGCTATTACATGTGTTTCTATATGTGTTTACATGTGAATCTATATCTGACTATTGATTTAATTTGAAGTCTTGGAAAGAGACAAAGATTATTCAGTATCAAATTAAAAATATAATTATCTTACCTTTGTAGTTCCAGTGTTGTAAGGTCAAGAAATGCTGAGCCCATGAAGTCATCTTGAAGGCCAAAGTCATAATCAAATACCTATAAGTGAAGCCAACAACAGATGTTGAGTGGTGGCTGTATGGAGGATGAAGGGATGAGGATTTATCATTCAGGTTTTCGGGTAGGCTCCAATGCATTCAAAAGACACATGAAACCTTGCTAATAGCTGAGATGAAAAAGCATCCCACTGTTGTCACAGTGTCAACAGTTTCTAAGTCTCCGTGATAACAGACTACAAACATTATGCAATGTGCTAGAATTTATAATTTGTGCTAAAATCTGTACATTTATTACATATTTTAGACACTTCATTCACCATGTCAGTCAAGGGGAGTAGCTTAGCCATACCTCCCAACCATCCCACATTCAGCAGGACAGTCCCAGATTGTGGGATCTGTCCTGTGGTCCCAGGCGGCGGGACATATGTCCCAGATTCAACTCATCTGCCACAGTTTAATGTCCCCCTCTAGTTAACCCCAGTTTAAATTTGGGCAACTGGAGGGGGACATTAAACTGTGACGGCAGCTGGAGGGGGACATTAAACTGTGGGGGCAGCATCAGGAGAGAGACTTTATACTGTGGGGTCAATTTGAGGAGAACATTATAATATGGGGACATATAATAATATTATTTTTTTTTTTCAATGTAGATTGTGAGCCCCACATAGAGCTCACAATGTACATTTTTCCCTATCAGTATGTCTTTTTTGGAATATGGGATGGAAATCCATGCAAACACGGGGAGAACATACAAACTCCTTGCAGATGGTTTTTTTGCCCTTGGCGGGAGTTGAACACCAAGACTCCAGCGCTGCAAGGCTCCAGTGCTAACCACTGAGCCACCGTGTGGCCCCCAGGCATATAATATTAGGGTGACTGTAGGAGTATTATACTGTGTGGGGAGCACAAAGAGAAAAGGCTGGGAATGGGCGGAGTCAATTTAGAAGTGGGTGGGGCTCAATCTGCCATGGTGCGCATAGCGCCACGCACAATTTTCTCTCTTTCTGTCGTCTGAAAGTAGCGAGGTATGGCTTAACCGAAACAGAGATTGTGAAAAAGAGGTGTGAAGTAAAGAGTCTGTCAGCAGTATGACACATATTAAACCAGTAACACATTAAGATATGTAAGTCACGCTTTAAATGAATATAATGCCCTTTCCCCATGAAAAGTGCTGCTGAGATATTAATTTATTTCAGAATATGCAAATAAGCAGTCTGGAGCACCAAGGACTACTCCATTGCTCTAAACTGCTACTCTCTATACTGCTGTAATACGCCCCCATCCCCCTTCCTTCTTTTAGTGACAGGGTCAGGGAGACATGCAGAAGTCTTGCCTAGCCATGTGTTCTTGCGGGTTCATGTGGAGTATGCACAGCACACAGTATAGGCCATAGCTGGAATACACACTCACTGCTCCAGACTATATACACTGTCTACCAATAAGTATGTGGACACCTGTGGTAGAATAGAAAAACAACATTTACTCATATTCAATAGTTGGTAGAGCCTCCACAAGCGGCAATTACAGCCTCAACCCTCCGGGGCATGCTTTCCACAAGTCCTTGTATGACGGCTAGAGGTATTTTATTCCATTCGGATTGGAGAAGACAGGTAAGTTCTTTCACCAATTTTGGATGGCTGCTGCACCCCTTAGGGTTCAAGTCTGGGCTTTGCCAGCCCAGTAAAATCAGTTAACCTGATTGCCACTATACCAAACCATGGTAGACCTCGGTACATGACAGGTGGAGTTGTCATCCTGGAAGTAACATTGATTGGGTCTCAAAGTCGGACAACTCTGCACTTCGTGGCATCTTGCATGCGACTAATGCCAATGCGGTTCCTACACGATATTTATCGGCTGAAGGCATGACGTTCATCATGACCACAGATATCTTCATTTGCATGGGTGTCCAAATACTTATTATCAGACAGTACATATATATATATATATATATATATATATATATATATATATATAATACAGTACAGAACAAAAGTTTGGACACACCTTCTCATTCAAAGAGTTTTCTGTATTTTCATGACTATGAGAATTGTAGATTCACTCTGAAGGCAACAAAACTATGAATTAACACATGTGGAATTATATATTTAACAAAGAAGTGTGAAACAACTAAAAATCTGTCTTATATTCTAGGTTCTTCAAAGTAGCCACTTTTTGCTTTGATTCCTGCTTTGCACACTCTTGGTATTCTCTTGATGAGCTTCTAGAGGTAGTCACCGGAAATGGTTTTCACTTCACAGGTGTGTCCTGTCAGGTTTAATAAGTGGGATTTCTTGCCTTATAAATGGGGTTGGGACCATCAGTTGTGTTGTACAGAAGTCAGGCGGATACACCGCTGATAGTCCTACTTAATAGACTGCTAGAATTTGTATTATGTCAAGAAAAAAAGCAGCTAAGTAAAGAAAAACAAGTGGCCATCTTTACTTTAAGAACTGAAGGTCAGTCAGTCAGAAAAATTGGGAAAACTTTGAAAGTGTCCCCAAGTGTAGTTGCAAAAACCATCAAGCGCTACAAAGAAACTGGCTCACATGAGGACTGCCCCAGGAATAATCAATTGTATAATGAATTGTATGTATAATCAATTAATATCTTGGAGATAGGTGATGGAGGTACGAATTTTCACAGGAAAAGAGTGTTACACGCAGGTGAGCCTGATCTATACAACAATGTTGCTGGTTTACTATGCTTCACCCGGTGACAGATTTCCTTTAAAGAGGACCTTTCATGTCTTCATGCATATGTGGTTTTATATACCGCTAAAAAGGTGATAGTACTCTGAATTCAGCTTTCACGTTATGTACCCCATGGCTGAAGTTATTGGGGGCATTCCTTACCTCCAAGGAATGACGCTGAGCTGTGAACCATCCCCAGTGCAGGGCTATGGACTATGGCTACCATCAGGGGGTTGTCCCTCACAGCCCAGCTAGACTGTCAGGAGCACCTTTCTGACAGTGGACAGAGATCGGTGCCGAGACTAACAGCAGCGATAACTTCAGTCCAGGGGCGCATAATGTGAAAGACGACTGATGAAATTCAGCACACTGTTGGCTTTTTAGCGGAATATAAAACCACATGTGCTTGAGGATGTGTAAGGTTCTCTTTAACATGCAACAACATGGGAAACATGTAAGCCAATTGGTATAAATCCTAAAAGTCTGCTAGACAGCAACTGTAATAAAACGATGCACTGTTGAACATTTATGCTAAGGCCCCATGTAGCAGGCCACAGCAAAAAAGCGTTGTGTGAAAAAACCACAGTTGCAACGCATTGCTGATTTTCCTGCAGAACTTTTCACAGAAAGTTCCTAGAGGTTTCCTTTCTGCTTCAATTATACCTATAGGGAAACCGTTAACTAGCCATTTCTTTTCTGCTGTGAAGACAAGCATTTGCTTCCCTTTTTTAGGTTTCCAGAGGGAGGAAGGCATTTAGCCATGGTAAAACCCATCATTAGTCAGTGAATTGTTTCCTGTTGTACTCTATAGCTAGAGGTAGGTGAATAACCAGGGCTTGGAAAACCGTGCCCATTTTTCTGGTTGTGACATGCCCAAAATTGCCAGGACAATCCTTGGAATCCAGTTGGCATAGGGACAGCACTTAGGATATTTGCCAACTGTTCCTGGACAACAGGAGGTTTCTCCATATCTCCCAAATTTTAGGGAATGTAAAGAGGGACAGGTTTTTTGATAACCCTTGCCTTAATGTGGACACCATACTAGCACAGTCACACCCCAAAACAAAAAATCACGCCCAACTCGAATGTAACACATGTGGTTGTTTTTTTTCGTTCTTCACCATGTGTGTAACATGGGTAGCGCCATGACAATAACGCATTTTGGAGACTTTATTAGTAACAAATATAAGTGTGGAGGATGTCAGCTTGTGTAACCTTCATTTTAGATTTCAGACATGTGGTCCGGCCATGTGCTCACAGACTCCATTTTGGATTTTGAGACACCTTTGTTCAAGGGAACTCACATCCCCCCTCCTCAGCCCTTAGGGAGGTGTGACCTCTCTCCAGTTTCTTATCCAATAGACATGCATCAGAACTACTGTTACAACTGTTCCACCAATCAGGCTATTCTAATTATCCTAGCCAAACCTGTTTTGTCTATGCAATGTATTATATACAGCTCTATTGTTACCATTAAAACAAGAACCCACTTTACACACATAAGCTGTATGTGGAGTGAGTTTCTCTGAGCCTGGCTTATGGAAAAGAAAAGACAACTTTATTAATTTGGACTTCAATACGGTGATACTTAGAGCGATTTGCGCTCACTTAAGTATTGTAGGAGCAATTTGCACACAGCACAAAAGTTTAAGAAATAGAAAAGCATTGGAATGTGCAGTCCAAATTTTCTTTTGTGTATTACAAGGGGAGGGTGGTTCTCTCCATAGTTGGACTAGCGCTCCCATTCTATTGCACAGATTGATTGATTGATTGATTGATTTAATTGTAATTGAGTATGTATAGATTTCATTCTACTATCTGCCTTAGGCTATTTTAAATGGAGTAAGCTCTGTATCCTACTTGCCCTGAAATCTGTAGACCTGGTTTGGGTCAAAGAGAGATATTTTTATTTAGCGTAGGGTATCATCTGAATGAAGATGCCTTGTCGTGGCAGGTGGGCTCCTTACTTTTTGATCACTCTTTGATGTGTATAACAAAGAGACTCTAATTTCTATGTATAGAATATATTAGTTTATAGTAACAATAGGCGTAATGCTTTTCTATTTCTTATACCTTTGCACTGTGTGCAGGGTGCTCCTACATTTTCCATATTTACATTTTGCCACGGTAGTTGAACACTTTGTCCAATTGGCCCAACCGGGCCAAAAACCCTTTAAAACCCTTTGAACTAGAAGCCAATTCCAACCAAACTCTGTCAATAGTTTGGGGAGTCCAGCCCCTACCATGGGTCCCTCCCCATCAAAAGCATTAACAAATCCACCAACCTCAACGACTTCTCACTGCCAAGGCTAGCCTCTCCACTAACTCCTCCACTATGTAGACAACAACTGGATAGAAGACCGTGGCACGTCCAGACTTCAATAAAATATAACCTTTAATCCATATTCATTAAAATTACAGAAAGAGATACAAAAGATGTGAAAAAGTAAGGAAAAACCACAAAGATTGGTGCATTGAAACTCGCGTTCAGGACTGCCATGTCCCTTAGTCATAGCCATTATGATATGCACGAGAAAACCTTGAGTTACTGGGTGTATATATACTACTCTTCTACCTGCTCAGCACATGTGGAACCTGTTTACTCATTACTAGTGCCTTGCGCTCCTACATTTTCATAAAGTTTTGTTCAAACACCCTTTCTTTTCTTTGAGTATTAAAGTCAATTTGTTTTTCGATATTGTATGTATCCGTAAACTATTCATGGAAATCCTACACCTAGATCTACTGTTCAAAAATATAACAAATTCAACACATCAGGACTTCACATATACATTCAATATATTCGAGATGTTTACTCTAGGAATAACGATTACTATTAGAGATGAGCGAGTAGTATTCGATCAAGTAGGTATTGGAACGAATACTACGGTATTCGAAACACTCGTACTCGATCGAGTACCACTCGCTATTCGAATGGAAAAGTTCGATGCAGAACCAGCATTGATTGGCCGAATGCTATACAGTCGGCCAATCAACGCTGGTTCTTCTCCTACCTTTAGAAGTCTTCTCCATGCAGCTTCCCCAGCTTTGACAGCTTTGACTGTAAGCGGCCATTTTCTTGTAGTGCGGGCATGCGCAGTCGGCTCCGCCCAGGCCCGATGCCTGGCAGAGTGAATTCAGAGCCGGAAGATGCGGCGGGGACGCTGCACGGAGAAGACTTCTCGGAGGATCCAGCCCGACCCTCACTTGTGGACTTGGTAAGTATAATTTGATCGAATGTTGCCTACCCCTGAAACGAGTATTTTCCCCCCATAGACTATAATAGGATTCGATATTCAATTCGAGTAGTCGAATATTGAGCGGCTACTCGAAACGAATATCGAACATTTTACTGTTCGTTCATCTCTAATTACTATATGTCTTTTCACTTATATTCTTGATAACAGACTATGATCTTATAAACTCTCCTGGTCTGTCTTAACTTCATCTGAAATAGATCTTTAATTATCACTTAAGTTATAGGTTTTGATTTTATTGCAGCCATAAGCGATGTCTAAATGGAACCCATTCAAAAAAAGGTCTACGGTCACGTTACCGTAAGGAGCCAATCAAGTACAGTGACAAATAACTACCCAATCTTACATACAATAATTCTAATATTCCTTACGTCAAGAAAAGCATATCTCCATATAACGGAAGGTGTCCTGTCATAGTTTGTTAGCATGAGAACTGTACATAAAGAAAGTTGTACTGGTTAGCCCGGGCAGATAAGCTCTAGGCAACTTCATTCATAAAAAATCCCTGGATCACGTGATGAGCAGTGGCCAATCATATGCCTGCTATCCAATACTAGCGCTGACTCTTAGTCCCGGTAATTACCATAACTCCCAATCATAAAAGCTTATCGGTTACGTGTCCTACATCGACCAATCATATTTCTTCCCCTCCGTTTTATGTTCAAATGGTAATTGACAAAATAGTAAGAAATTACTTTAAATGTAAAGTACAGGTATGTCCTGGCAATAGCAGATGTGGCTGGGTGACACCAGGTCACTGCCATCTTTTATCATTAGTAATTGTATTCCAGTAGTTTACAGTTTCATCGGATTGTCACTAGATGGCAGCATTTCTACTATTTTACTTGAATGGTGAGAAAAGGTTGAGACAGAAATATCCACACACAGCAATATAAAATCTGTATTTAGCCTGGTCCAGCTCTTTACCGATAAATGATCTTTATATACAGCGTTGGCCAAAAGTATTGGCACCCCTGCAATTCTGTCAGATAATACTCAGTTTCTTCCAGAAAATGATTGCAAGAACAAACTCTTTGGTATTAATATCTTCATTTATTTTGCTTGCAATGAAAAAAACACAAAAGAGAATGAAAAAAAAAGAGTCAAATAATGTATCATTTTACACAAAACTCCAAAAATGGGCCAGACAAAGGTATTGGCCCCCTCAGCCTAATACTTGGTAGCACAACCTTTAGACAAAATAACTGCGCACAACCGCTTCCGGTAACCATCAATGAGTTTCTTACAAGGCTCTGCTGGAATTTTAGACCATTCTTCTTTGGCAAACTGCTCCAGGTCCCTGAGATGTGAAGGGGGCCTTCTCCAAACTGCCATCAAGAGATCTCTCCACAGGTGTTCTATGGGATTCAGATCTGGACTCATTGCTGCCACTTTACAAGTCTCCAGTGCTTTCTCTCAAACCATTTTCTAGTGCTTTTTGAAGTGTGTTTTGGGTAATTGTCCTGCTGGAAGACTCATGACCTCTGAGGGAGACCCAGCTTTCTCACACTGGGCCCTACATTATGCTGCACAATGTGTTGGTAGTCTTCAGACTTCATAATGCTATGCACACGGTCAAGCAGTCCAGTGCCAGAGGCAGCAAAGCAACCCCAAAACATCAGGGAACCTCCGCCATGTTTGACTATAGGGACCGTGTTCTTTTCTTTGAAGGCCTTTTTTTCCCTGTAAACTCTATGTTGATGCCTTTTCCTACTTTTGTCTCATCTATCCAGAGAACATTCTTCCAAAACGTTTTTTGGCTTTCTCAGGTAAGTTTTGGCAAACTCCAGCCTGGCTTTTTTATGTCTCTGGGTAAGAAGTGGGGTCTTCCTGGGTTTCCTACCATACAGTCCCTTCTCATTCAGACGCCTGCGGATAGTACAGGTTGACACTGTTGTACCCTCGGACTGCAGGGCAGCTTGAACTTGTTTGGATGTTAGTCGAGGTTCTTTATCCACCATCTGCACAATCTTGCGTTGAAATGTCTTGCCAATTTTTCTTTTCCGTCCACATCTAGGGAGGTTAGCCACAGTGCCATGGGCTTTAAACTTCTTGATGACGCTGCGCACGGTAAACACAGGAACATTCAGGTCTTTGGAGATGGACTTGTAGCCTTGAGATTGCTCATGCTTCCTCACAATTTTGCTTCTCAAGTCCTCAGACAGTTCTTTGGTCTTCTTTCTTTTCTCCATGCTCAATGTGGTACACACAAGGACACAGGACAGAGGTTGAGTCAACTTTAATCCATTTCAACTGGCTGCAAGTGTGATTTAGTTATTGCCACCACCTGTTAGGTGCCTCAGGTAAGTAACATGTGCTATTAATTACACAAATTAGAGAAGCATCACATGATTTTTCAAACAGTGCCAATACTTTTGTCCACCCCCTTTTTATGTTTGGTGTGGAATTATATCCAATTTGGCTTTTTGACAATTCTTTTTGTGGTTTTCCATTGAAGACAAATTAAATGAAGATAATAATACCAAAGAATTTGTGATTGCAATCATTTTCTGGAAGAAAATGAGTATTATCTGACAGAATTGCAGGCGTGCCAATACTTTTGGCCAACACTGTATGCTACCCATATAAAAATAAATTAAGAGTAGGGTTGAGCTGATCTTGAGATTTCAGGATCGTTTTTAAAATCCGATTTCCGATCATTTTCCATTCGACCCGAGCCCAATGCAATTCAATGGGATATTTTTTTAATGATCGAAGATCGGATTTTAAAAATTATCTTATTCACTACACAGCATGGAGTCCAAAAATTGAACGCTTCAATTTTTGGACTCCACGCTGTGTAGTGATTGAAAAAAATCCGATTTTTTCCCGATCCCAATCACTCAACCCTGATTAAGACGTAAAAAGAAATCCTTGTTGTTCTGTATTGATCATAACATCTTGGCCCAGATTTACCAAGGTTAGGTTCACACTAGCACTGGGATCTCTGTCGTTCGGGTCTGCCAGGATGGAGAGCCAATCTGCGAAAACAATAGTTACCCACAGACCCCATAAACTATAATGGGGTCCGCTGGGTGTCTGTCTGGTTTCTGCCATTTTTATACTGAAACTGGTGGAGAGAAAAGTCATCTGTGCAGAACTTTTCTCGCAAAAGATTTTTGGTAGAATCTGCGACATCTGACACAGATGTGAACCTAATGTAAGTTAGACAGTCTAAACTTAGATAGACAGTCTGACAATAAGTCAGATTTATCTGGGGCATCTTTAGAGTAAGTTCACAGATTTTCACAGGCAGGTTTTGAGGTGGAATCCGCCTTGAAAAATGTCTCATTCATTTCTATAGAATTTTTTAGCAAATTTTTTCCCTCTCTCTTTTATACTGTGTGGAGGCCACTGTGAAGCAGTTTGGACTGTGTGGGTGTCACAGTGGAGTAGATAGTTCTATAAAGCCCATTCACATGGTCTGTAAATGTCTGCAATTGTGGATCTGCACGTTATTAAGGTGAAATTCCAGTGTTGGTACTTTGTAATAAATTAGTGGGTTTTGGGTTGCAGTTTGGGCACGCTCTCTAAAAGGTTTGCCATCAGTGACCTATCTTCAAGCAGATTCCACTGTGCCAACAATGTATAAATGAATGGGAACTGGAAAAAAAAAATGTCAAGTGGTTTTTGGAAACGGTTTTTGATGCAGTTTTTGCAAAAACCATGTCAAAAACCACTAAAAGTTTTTTTAAGTGAATTTTCCAGGCTTATCCCCATAACAGTCTGGTGGTGGGAAAAAAATGCATCAAAAACCGTGCCAAAAAAATGCATAAAAAAACTGCTTCCCAATTCTTACGGCAGATTTTTTCAGTGTCCAAAAAACTCAATGTTTAGACTGTCTAGTCTAAATTAATACCACTTACTTGGATTACTTTGAGGCAGAAGTGTTATGTCAAATTTGGGCACATTTTGTCACACATTTAGGTTGTGCAGCCTTTTCTGAGAAGTCAGGCCCACATGTATGGCAAGTTGGAAAAATATAAATTCAAAGTAGATGTGCCAAGTCGCACAAAACAAGCCAGATTCTTGTCGTAACCACAATAATAAATCTGCCCCAATATTTCCAGTAAGTTGAATATATTAATATCTTTATGTTTTAATCTTGATTATTATATAATTTTGTTCTCAAGACTCTATGTCCAAAATGCCAAAATGTTCGCTACTAAGGCCCAGTTCACATCTGCGTTCATATTCCGTTTGGTAGTCCTCTTAACCCCCCGAACGGAATACCGAACGCATTAAAAAGTGGTGAGCAATGAAAGCATACGGACCCCCAAAGGCTATAATGGGGTCCGGGTATTTTCCACACACTGTCCTGCACGAGTGATGCAGAGTAGAAAAGTACTTCTTGCATTACTTTTCTCTCTGCGTGACTTGTGCGGACACCGCACGGAAATCACACGGAAGCCATTATAGTCTATAGGGTCCGTGTGATTTCATTGCTACCCGCTTTTTAATGCGTTTGGTATTCTGTTCGGAGGGTCCCCAAGCGGACCCCCGGAATGGAATACGAATGAGTTAGTGAACCAGGCCTAAGACAATAGCTAATGCAGAATACACTACTGTTGGCTGAGATGCAGAACAATGTATAAAATAAGACATCAGAAACATATAATCTAAAGTAAGTGATTCATATGACAAAAAAAATCTTTAGTTTCAACTAATTATAAATTCCAAGTGTGCCTTTTTGAGTTCTACTAGATGCAATTTCAAAAATTACCACTAGAGTGCGTTAATGCCATTTATTTTTTTTATAAATACATTGATAAAAAATCAACACACCAAGGAGTTGTTGGAATAAAATGAAACTTTCTATGTGCAAATGTAATGATGATATATTAAAGTGGTAGCAATATTAGAGCAAAAGGAAAAGTTTATTTGGGAAACCGTGCAATTGAAAAAAGGGTCTAGTACTCAGTTGAGCCACCTCTAGCCTGGTTAGAAGATGAGACATAGTTGGGTGTGGAGGCAGTGGCATAACTATAGGGAGTGCAGCAGTCACTAATAGGCACTGTACCTTGAGGGGGCTCCAAAGGTCCCTCTGCCACATAAAATATACCGCTATCGTAATCTGCTGCAAAATCAGTGCCAGATTCTACCGTGTGAACAGGGCCTGATAGGTTTAATAGTGCCACTCCACAGTGGCCCCCACACAGTATTATATACCCACAGTGGCCCCCACACAGCATTATATGCCCACAATGGCCCCCACACAGCATTATATGCCAACAGTGGCCTCCACCTAGCATTATGTGCCCACGGTGGCCCCCACACAGTATTATATGGCCACAGTGACCCTCAGACAGCATTATATACCCACAGTGACCCCCAGACAGCATTATATGCCCACAGTGACCCCCAGACAGCATTATATGCCCACAGTGGCCTCCACCTAGCATTATGTGCCCACGGTGGCCCCCACACAGTATTATATGGCCACAGTGACCCTCAGACAGCATTATATGCCCACAGTGACCCCCAGACAGCATTATATGCCCACAGTGACCCCCAGACAGCATTATATGCCCACAGTGGCCTCCACCTAGCATTATGTGCCCACGGTGGCCCCCACACAGCATTATATGCCCACAGTGACCCCCAGACAGCATTATATGCCCACAGTGACCCCCAGACAGCATTATATGCCCACAGTGGCCCTCACACAGCATTATATGATCTGCAGTGGCCCCAAAACAGCATGCTATACAGTAACCCCCATACAGTATTATATGCTATGCAGTAACCCCCACACAGCATTATATGCTCCGCAGTGGCCCCCACACAGAATTATATGCTTCGCAGTGGCCCCCACACAGTATTATATGCTGCACAGTGGCCCCCATACAGTAGCATATGCCCAAAGTGGTCCACACACAGTATTACATGGCCACAGTTGCCCCCACACAGTATCATATGCTCCCAAGACCCCTTCCCCTCCATGAGAGCTGGTGCTATTATTATACTCTGGGGTCCTTTATTAGCTGTCTGTTGATCTGTGACGTAATGAAGCTGCCCACTTGTGATCGCTGTGTATACAGTACAGAGGCTTCTGCTTGTCTGTTGTACTGTGTAAGTATTAGGATTTGTTCACACAGAGTTGGATGGGGGAATCGATAGGTCAAACCACCAATCCTGACTCCTCTATTTATCTACAGTCCAACTCCTTCAGAAATCGTTCACAGCATTCACCCTGTTAAAAACATGACGGAAACTTTCTTCTGTCCTTTGTTCTGTCCTCTCTCCTGTCTTACTTTTGTAACTGAAGAAAAAGCGCTTCGTGCATCTGTCAGAAAAGTAAAAATCTTGACAGAAGAAAACTTTGTTATGATTTTATAAGAGGGTGAATGTAGACGACACCAGATAGAAGGGCTCTGCCTGCATCAGTTGTTAAAGTCCGTTGCTCTCATCCTATAATGGAAAACAGCAACAGACATTAAATAACAATAATGTGAACCCACTTTTAAAAGGGGTTGTCCAGACTGACCCACAATGATTATGCACAGCATAGGTCATATAATCTGTGGTGGTCTGCTACCCAGAACCTGCACATATTGGTTATTCCTCCGAGCCCTGGAAGCTACCCCAGAGGGGGCTATTACTGATATGTGCGGGGTTCAGGTGTTGGACAATTCATATACTGGTGAACAAGATAGATCATCAGTATAAAGAATCACTATGGGGCTGGTTACAGATAACCCTTCTAAGGCTGGGTTCACACCAACGCTTGTACTCTGTTCGGGGATTCCATTCCCGAAACCGTTATAAAAATGTGAAGAGAAAGTAGTTCCAATCTACTTTCCTGTCTGCATGATTGTTCAGGCAGCGTGCAGCAAGTGTACGGACCCCATTATAGTCTATGAGGATCCATGTGCTTTTACTGCACAGTGCTTGCAATTGTGTTTGGTATTCTGTTAATGGGGTCCCCATGCGGACTCCTCTGGACGGAATACCAACACAGATGTGAACGAGGGGTAACAGAGCCTTTTCATAGGTCAGCGGGAAAGCATCTTATAAGACATTTCTATCTCGGTGCATTATTTTTTTTGTCATCGATTGTACATTACAGCACTGTAGGTTTACAAGAATATGTCTTACATCTTGCAGTCCTTAACCTACAGTACAGGTACCTGGGGCACTCAATTTTATGGATCAAATGAACCTATAATAGATTTATAGGAAATTGTTAATCATTATGAATTGCGGAGCCAGATTTGCTATAACAGCATTAATGGAATATTGCAGTTTAAGCAAATAAAACTTAAGCAATGTACAATGCAAAGTTATGAGGTATTCCAAAAATGAAATAAATTGCACTAAGGGTTATACAGTAGCTCCATTTATTTTATGTAAAGTTCAAAATTCCCAGTACACCTGTACAACCTGCTTAGGCCTGGTTCATATCTGCGTTCAGGTTTCCGTTCAGGGAGTCCGCTTGGGGATCCCCCAAACGGAAACCTATACGCATTAAAAAGTGATTACCTAAGGAAACCCACAGACCCTATAGACTATAATGCCATCCGTGTGGTTTCCAGTCAGTTTCTGCACAATTAATGCAGAGAAAAAACTGCTGCTTGCAGGACTTTTCTCTCTGCATGATTGGTGTGGAAACCAAACAGACCCCATTATAGTCTAGGAGGTTCGTGGGTTTCCCAGGTAACCACTTTTTAAAGGGGTTGTCTCATCTCAAGGATCCTATCTATACTGGCAGCTAATGTAAATTTAAGCCTTTTTCTAAATATATTGCTTTAGAAATTCTGCTTTGTTTGCCTGCTATGTGAATATATTCCTCCCATTGTTTGTCACTTACTCAGTTCTGGCAGGACAATCCATTCAACTAATTGCACTTTCTGATAAAGCTGAGTCTGTTATCTCTCTATGTAAACACACAGATAACATGGAGTCCATTCTGTACAAGCATCTGCATATTATCTGACCTGCAGAAGTGTTGTTTGTCTCATCCAGCAGGAGGGAGGGAGAGAAATACAGGAAGTGAGAAGCAGACACTGCATACAGTCTGGCTGAAAGGCTGAGACGAGAGAACCCTTTTAATACATATAGGACTCCCTAAATGGATACCCGAACACACATGTGAATGGGGTCTTAGATATAAAGATTATGGCAGCCCATGACCATGGTGAGTGGGACCAAACTGAAGACAGATTATTTGGGGCAAATTGGCATGTTAAGTGCCGTTGTCTTGCTGCACTGAGGCCTATAATGTTCTCTCCATGTATACATGTCTGTTCTCCAGGTACTCCGGTTTCCTCCCATACTTCAACAGCATAGTGATAAAGAATTCAGAATGTGAACCCTACTGGGGACAGTGAGCAATAATATCTGTAAAGCGCAGTGGAATAAGTTAATCCTATATATATATATATATATATATATATATATATATATATATATATATATATATATATATTTACATATGCCAAGAGTGTGCAAAGCAGGAATCAAAGCAAAGGGAGGCTACTTTGAAGAACCTAGAATATAAGACAGATTTTCAGTTGTTTCACACTTTTTCATTAAGTGTATAATTCCACATGTGTTAATTCATAGTTTTGTTGCCTTCAATGTGAATCTACAATGGTCATAGTCATTAAAATACAGAAAACTTTTGAATGAGAAGGTGTGTCCAAACTTTTGGTCTGTACTGTATATAAATACAGAACTAATTAATACACAATGGACAAGCTTCACAAATAAAACTGGAAAATGAAAACCTCCATTAAAAAAAACTTGAGAAAAGATTTATCCTTTTGGGGGCTACACATACAGGGGTCATAAAACTTTGAACATGAAGGCAAGTACTTGGGCCCTTGCCATGGACAATGTCATGTGTGTCATACATTGTATTGCTGAAAAGGATACCTTGTCCTGTTATTTGTGAGAATATTTTATGCTTAAAGAACACCGGCCACCAGGTCTGAAAAGCCTATTGACATACATATGTACCCATTGGTGCTGTCTACGTGAGCATTGTTTATCCAAAGCTGTTCAGCCATTCCAAAGATATAAGCCCTTTTAGTGATGATGCAAATTAAAGTATACCAACCAACTGGGCTGTAAGACTGTGGTTTCTCTGGGGAGCAGGGTTTCTGTGTGCTGTTAATCATGCAGTGCTACCACCCATGTGGCTAATAAACCCTAATTTGCATCAACATTAAAAAGGCTCATATCTTTGGAATGGCTGAACAGATTTGATCAAACCAAACACCAGTATGCTCAGAGTGACAGCGCCTATCAGTTGAGGTATAACAGATCCTCTTTAGATTTGACTCCGCATTGTTTTCTTGACTATGGTACTACTTACCTTAACATATAAAGGTTCCTTAAGATTTTCAATGAGCAAAGAAACTTTTTCTTCCCAAATAGGGTTAAGGTTCTTGTGTATTGTTTTACTTCGAAAAACCTCTTTTCCTCCAATTTTAAACTTGACATACGGGTCACTTGTCCCTTCAATGGAAAGAGAACAAAGTCAGTGAGGAAATATATGAGAACAGAATATATGATATAATGTATATAATGTATAATAAATATATAAATATATATACATATATATATATATATATATATATATATATATATATATATATATATTATGGTCCATTGGGCATCTACTTTAGATAACTCATGACTAGAGATGAGCGAACACTAAAATGTTCGAGGTTCGAAATTCGATTCGAACAGCCGCTCACTGTTCGAGTGTTCGAATGGGTTTCGAACCCCATTATAGTCTATGGGGAACATAAACTCGTTAAGGGGGAAACCCAAATTCGTGTCTGGAGGGTCACCAAGTCCACTATGACACCCCAGGAAATGATACCAACACCCTGGAATGACACTGGGACAGCAGGGGAAGCATGTCTGGGGGCATAAAAGTCACTTTATTTCATGGAAATCCCTGTCAGCTTGAGATTTTCGCAAGCTAACTTTTCCCCATAGAAATGCATTGGCCAGTGCTGATTGGCCAGAGTAGGAACTCGACCAATCAGCGCTGGCTCTGCTGGAGGAGACGGAGTCTAAGATCGCTCCACACCAGTCTCCATTCAGGTCCGACCTTAGACTCCGCCTCCTCCGGCAGAGCCAGCGCTGATTGGCCGAAGGCTGGCCAATGCATTCCTATGCGAACGCAGAGACTTAGCAGTGCTGAGCCAGTTCTGCTCAACTACACATCTGATGCACACTCGGCACTGCTACATCAGATGTAGCAATCTGATGTAGCAGAGCCGAGGGTGCACTAGAACCCCTGTGCAAACCCAGTTCACGCTAATAGAATGCATTGGCCAGTGCTGATTGGCCAATGCATTCTATTAGCCCGATGAAGTAGAGCTGAATGTGTGTGCTAAGCACATACATTCAGCTCTACTTCATCGGGCTAATAGAATGCATTGGCCAGCGCTGATTGGCCAGAGTACGGAACTCGACCAATCAGCGCTGGCTCTGCTGGAGGAGGCGGAGTCTAAGATCGCTCCACACCAGTCTCCATTCTGGTCCGACCTTAGACTCCGCCTCCTCCAGCAGAGCCAGCGCTGATTGGCCGAATTCCGTACTCTGGCCAATGCATTCTATTGGCGTGATGAAGCAGTGCTGAATGTGTGTGTTTAGCTCAACTACACTGGTGGAGTAGTTGAGCTAAGCACACAGATTCAGCTCTGCTTCAATCAGCACTGGCCAATGCATTCTATTAGCTTGATGAAGCAGAGTGTGCACAAGGGTTCAAGCGCACCCTTGGCTCTGATGTAGCAGAGCCGAGGCTGCACAAGGGTTCATTCGCACCCCCCCTGGCTCTGATGTAGCAGAGCCGAGGGTGCACTTGAACCCTTGTGCACCCTCGGCTCTGCTACATCAGAGCCAAGGGTGCACTTGAACCCTTGTGCACACTTGGCTCTGCTACATCAGAGTTGATGGTGCGCTTGAACCCTTGTGCACACTCTGCTTCATCAAGCTAATAGAATGCATTGGCCAGTGCTGATTGAAGCAGAGCTGAATCTGTGTGCTTAGCTCAACTACTCCACCGGTGTAGTTGAGCTAAACACACACATTCAGCACTGCTTCATCACGCCAATACAATGCATTAGCCAGTGCTGATTGGCCAGAGTACGGAATTCGGCCAATCAGCGCTGGCTCGGCTGAGGAGGCGGAGTCTAAGGTCGGACCAGAATGGAGACTGGTGTGGAGCAATCTTAGACTCCGCCTCCTCCAGCAGAGCCAGCGCTGATTGACCGATTTCCGTACTCTGGCCAATCAGCACTGGCTAATGCATTGTATTGGCAGGATGAAGCAGTGCTGAATGTGTGTGTTTAGATCAACTACGCCGGTGGAGTAGTTGAGCTAAGCACACAGATTCAGCTCTGCTTCAATCAGCACTGGCCAATGCATTCTATTGGCGTGATGAAGCAGTGCTGAATGTGTGTGTTTAGCTCAACTACGCTGGTGGAGTAGTTGAACTAAACACACACATTCAGCACTGCTTCATCACGCCAATAGAATGCACTGGCCAGCGCTGATTGGCCAGAGTACGGAATTCGGCCAATCAGCGCTGGCTCTGCTGGAGGAGGCGGAGTCTAAGATCGCTCCACACCAGTCTCCATTCAGGTCCGACCTTAGACTCCGCCTCCTCCAGCAGAGCCAGCGCTGATTGGCCAAAGTACGGAATTCGGCCAATCAGCGCTGGCCAATGCATCCCTATGGGAAAAAGTTTATCTCACAAAAATCACAATTACACACCCGATAGAGCCCCAAAAAGTTATTTTGAATAACATTCCCCCCTAAATAAAGGTTATCCCTAGCTATCCCTGCCTGTACAGCTATCCCTGTCTCATAGTCACAAAGTTCACATTCTCATATGACCCGGATTTGAAATCCACTATTCGTCTAAAATGGAGGTCACCTGATTTCGGCAATTTTTTTCAATGCCCCCGGTGTCGTAGTTCCTGTCCCACCTCCCCTGCGCTGTTATTGGTGCAAAAAAGGCGCCAGGGAAGGTGGGAGGGGAATCGAATTTTGGCGCACTTTACCACGCGGTGTTCGATTCGATTCGAACATGGCGAACACCCTGATATCCGATCGAACATGTGTTCGATAGAACACTGTTCGCTCATCTCTAGTCATGACTGTTTAAGTGAAAATGGAAAAAATAAATAAATACAGTTCAGTACTAGAAAATCAGCTTTTTAAACAGATTATTTTAATCTTTTCATGTTCAAACCACAAGGTGGCAGCATACACTTACTCCAATAAACATCCAAACACCTAAAAATAAAAAAAATCTCTTCTGTGTTATCTTTTAAAGAGGAAAAAAACTTATCAGACAGAATATAACAACGGAGTAGTTAAGTAGTTAAGTAGTAATTAAGTAGTCAAATGTGGTAGAATCTTTAGTAACGTTTCAGCCTGTATTTGGCCTTCGTCAAACTCTACAAAGTTACAATAGCAATAAGTGAGTACAAATATACAAGTACAACGTCAATGTACAAATCACATAGAACTATTACACAAAATATTCATCGTCAGTAGGGAGAACAACATGAGAAGAATAAATAACCTGCAATAAACAACTAGTAGAAGAGCGTATTTTGCACTGGGGCTCAGGAGTGCCTGATGCATCAGGCACTCCTGAGCCCCAGTGCAAAATCTGTAAATGCCCTCCCCCACTTATTTTGCAGCATTTAGAATAGAGGTATATTTTATGTGGCACAGGGACGTTTCGGGACCCCTTAGGGTCCAGGCCTGGTTGCAAATACTACCCCCTATAGCTACACCCCTGTATTGACTTCTAGAGAGTCGAGTAGAGAGAAGTATTGAAATATTCAAGTAAACAGTCTGAATGACATTAAAGGGGTTGTCCCATCACAAGGATCCTATCTATACTACTTGTTAATGTGAATGTAAGACTTTTCCTAAATACATTGCTTCAGCAAAACTGCTTTGTTTGTCCACTATCTTACTTTATTGATTTCTTTGTTGACACAACCTTGACGTATCTGGTCAAAAGTCAAGTGATGTATCTGCTGCTCTGAGGGAGGAGGGAGGAGGGGCTATGTGCACGGGAGCGAGCCTGGAGGGGGGGGGGGAGTTTACACTTTGGGGGAAGGGGCCGCCAATACAGACCCGGCATCCGCTGTAATAGAGAGGCATCCGCTTGTACTATTCATTTATGAAAAGTTGTTTTATAATTGGAGGTACGCTGTAAATTAGATCAGATTTGGTGAAGCATTCCAATTTGTGTTGAATCCAATTCAACACAATATCATGACATGATGACAAAAGCCTTGAAGGACTGAAATTCACCTACCACCCCCTTCCCCCCCAGGGTGGTCATACATAGACACATATCAAATAGTTTTCATCCTTTATGGGCTGTCTCAGATCACATGACCCTGGGTCATAAAGTGGTCAAAACCCCTTGGAACATTGGCTGCAATAACCCAGGACAAGTAAGGGTGAATTCACACTACGTAACGCCGGGCGTGTATGAGAGCCGTACACGCCGGCATTACGGCAGACTGCCGAACACTTCCCATTCACTTCAATGGGAGCGCTCGTAACAGCGGCGTTTACGAGCGCTCCCATTGAAGTGAATGGGAAGTGTTCGGCAGCCCTGCTGTAACGCCGGCGTGTACGGCTCTCATACACGCCCGGCGTTACGTAGTGTGCATGCACCCTCAGGGTATGTTCACATGGAGTTTTTTGCAGGCGGATTTTGACGTGGAATCCTCCTCAAAATCTACCTGCAAAAATGTCTCCCATTCGTTTCAATGGGAGTCCCTCGCTTGTTTTTCCCACTAGCAATTTTCTTTTCAGCTACCGAGAAAAAGAAGCGACATGCACTATCTTCCCGTGGATTCCACAGCTCGAGTCTCACTCCTGCTTAGGTCTATTCATTCGGGGCTAATCAGGAGTGCGATTCCATAAATTGGTAAATTGGAAAATTAATAGTACTAGTTCTGTGCTGAAACAAAGAGTTGAATTTACGAAATTTCCAAATTGCTAAATGCTGGATGAAAGGTAAAGAGACTGATGTTACTATAAGGGTTAAGTGTGGTCGCAGCTACGACTGGGCTAAGATGCCACGGAGACCTAATAGTCACCCTCACCACAATAAGGATGTTTAAACATCTTTGATCTCTTTTCTAACTTTCTTTTATGAATGGAAATCTGTACAGCATAAAGTTATTACCCCGGCCCTCTAGAGAACTGGAGTGAGACAGATGAAGATTTATGATACTCAGCCTTCCACTGTCAGAAAGGAGAAACTAAACCTTTTAATGAGAAAAACAGCAGTTGGTCAGCATCAAATAGTCAGGAAGCCATTTTGTGATGTAGGGTGTGGCACAAAAATACTGTACATGATTACTTTGTGGGGGCACTGACAGGGATGGGAATGGTGGGAACCTTTTGTGCTCAGACATATCGTGAATAAGTCATCACGGTAGTTTGGGTCCAGGTAGAGAAGAGAATGGTAAAAGCTGCTAAAATCTATGGATGGGAACAATTCACACTCATGAGAAGTTGTACAACTTTTTGCACCAGCGCCCATGAGTCTTAAGTCACAGTCCAGGGTATAGCTATACTTTTTTGTGTAAAATGAAATTTTAAACCATGTTCAGTCCTCCTATCACTTACCATGGAGAGATCCACAACTCGATAATATCATGCATATGGTTCACAATCCTCAGCGACACTGTTGGCTATACTATATAGTCTGTGCTAATGCCCATCATGAGTATCAACCAGACGAATACTCTTGTATCTGTACAGTGACTGCAGAGCTGTCTGAAGAAGAACCATTCGCTGGTTATCATCAAGGTAGGAGTGAAATTTACTAATCAATTCAAGCCAGGTTTTATGCAAGTTGACACACACCATTTCTGCGTGAAAATTTACAACTCTTCTATAAAAAAATAAAAAAAAGTGGAGCATAGCAAAGGAGAGAGAAGCTGGAGTAAATTATAGCAGGCGTCTTTCCCAGCTGAAAGCTGCCATAGATTTGAATTCCTGGCACTTGAACGGGCAAAATATGTGCCAAATGTATTGATTAATAAACCTGGCACATCTTACTATAATATTCTGTGGACTAAGATTGTGTTTGATAGAGCAGCCTTACCCCTGGTTCACACTAGCGTATGTATTCCGTCTGGGGAGAGTCCGCATGGAGACCCCCCAGATGGAATACAATCGCAATTACAAGCGCTGTGATGTCAAAGCACACGGACCCCATAGACTATAATGGGCTCCGTGTGCTTGCCACACACTGCCCGCATGAATCATTCATGTGCGCCAAGCACACGGACCCCATTATAGTCTATGGGGTCCATGCGCTTTTACAGCACAGCGCTTGCAATTGCGCTTGTATTCTGTTCAGGGGGGTCTAAATGCAGACTCCTTTCGGACGGAATACAAAAGTAGATGTGAACCAATCCATAGTCAAACGTCCTAATAAATGTTGCACTGTCTCTGGGCTTTGAGTGGATACCTGTTATTGCACACTAGGTGGCAGTACGTTCTATTTTGAAACAGACACCCCTTGCAAAATAATCTCTTGTAAGCAGAGCACATGATACGGTAGTAATAACACATTTCACTTATATAGCGCCGACATATTGCACAACACTTTACAAATCCTATAGGGTTCATTTATCGACAAAGTTACAGAGCAATTAATTAATTCTTAATTGATCCAATATAAATGAGAGTCCCACAATCTGTAAGGTAGAAGGGTATTAACAAATCTTCTGTTTATCTTAAAAAAACTATTCTGATCATGAAGAATTTTTTTTTATCAGTAACTCTGACGGACCCTCCCACGAATACACTCCATGATCGCTGATGGAGTCGATCACTGACAGATTTCCTCAGCCATGTCATCGAGCAGTGGGAGTTTGCTCTAAATTTTTAAATAACACTTTTTAAATTATTTTTTACCATATGGAGCCAATTTTCATTTTTTGCATTTTCACTTTTACCCCTTTTTAAAAATTTCAGCATATTGCGACACACATAGCTATTTTATTTTTGTGTATGGAGCTGTATAAGGGCATTTTTTGTCTCTAGATGTGGTTTTTAAAAAATTAGCAATTCACTCATGTTGATTTTTCCCCCATTATTTTGTTCACAAATATGGGATAGACATTTTTATATTGTCATAGTCTGGACATTTTCAGACACAGACACCGCTATATTCATTTCAGTAGGAACTCTGGAGAAACTGATGTATTTCGGCTATCTCCACTAGTCCAATTGAAATGAATAGAGTACAGATGAGCGAGTAGTGAAATATTTGATATTCGTTTCGAGTAGACCCTCAATATTTGACTATTTGACCGAATATCGAATCCTATTATAGTCTATGGGGAAAAAATGGTCATTTCAGGGGAAAACCAATTCGACTAAGGAGGGTCACCAAGTCCACAATGACACCTCAGCAAATTATGCAAACACCTTTGGAATGCACCTGGGACAGCAGGGGAAGCATGCCTGGGGGCATCTAACATGCCCAAGTCCCTGTTTTACCCCAATATCACAGCCTATCATCTAGACACTCCAAACTCAATATGGAAAGTGGAAAAACACTTGGAAACCTTCTTTCCTCTACATTAGTATGGCTAGAAACACAAATTTAAACCTAAAGAAACATTAGCAAGCACCCCTTTAAATCATGTTGCCCATGACAACCACAGATGGCATAGACAATGGGAAATCCAACAGCCCCCACCCTTAACTGTCATTGTGTATGTGTATGTGATGTGGTGAGACCTCCAAAAAATACTTTTCTGGCCCTTGAGGTGAGCCCTTCCAAATTAAGTTAGAGGACCTTAAGCTGAGCTACCAGCAGAGATTGAGGCACTTGAGGTGAGTTGAGCCTTGAACCAGCAGAGTATTAGGCCCTTTGGGTGAATTGAGCCTTTAACCAGCAGAGCTTGAGATTTTGGCCCTTGAGGTGAGTTGAGCCTTTAACCAGCAGTGTTTTAGTTTTTGGTCTTTTGGGTGAGTTGAGCCTTTAATCATCATGGTTTTTGGCCCTTTTGGTGAATTGAGCCTTGCACCAGCAGTATTTTAGTTTTTGGCCCTTGGGATGAGTTGCAAAAATCCAGTATTGGTTGCTCTCCCGGATTTTGACAATGCATTTGTCACTTGAAAAGCAGCCCAACATGAAGTCAGCCATGTGTGCCAGAGTGTTACTTGGCATGACTTCGCTGCCCCCACCGGAAGGATCACTATCCATTTCCTCCTCCCCAGCCACGCTGAGGCAATGGAACGCACTGAACTTCCCCGCTAACCTCGTGTGTGACAATGATCTCATCTGCCACTTAATCCTCCTCCTCCTCTTCCTCCATCATTACAGAATGAGAAGCTGACGGGAGTGTGCACTGACTATCCTGCTGGGATGTTTCTGCTCCTATCCCCAACTCCTCAGCGTGCAATGCGTTATCTCTGATGGCAATGAGGGATTCTTGCATCACACACAGGAGTGGGATGTTTACACTCACTAGGGCGTCGTCACAGCTGACCCCCTTACTGGACTCCTCAAAGATGCGTAGTATCTTGCATAAGTCTGCCATCCATGGCCACTCATGGTTCAGAAACTGAGGGAGTTGACTTTGAGGGACCCTTGGGTTTTGGAGATGGTGCTCCATCAAGAGTCTCTGCTGCTCATACACCCTGCTCAACATGTGGTACGTCGAGTTTTAGCGTGTGGGCACGTCGCACAGCAGCCAGTGTTCGAGCAGATATAGGCGTTGCTGGAGGGTTCGGAGGCTAGCAGTGGCTACTGTCGACTTACTAAAGTGGGCACACAAGGGCCCTACTTTCACCAGTAGCTCATGAACATTGGGGTACATTTTTAAAATGTGGGGAATGTGTTGGAGGCTGGCAAACTCCAGAGCCACTACCAGGTTCCGGCCGTTATCGCACACAACCATGCCTGGGCCACCGTGCAGAGGCGCAAACCACATTGCCGCCTCATCAAGGATGGCACCCCTCACCTCGGAGGCAGTGTGCTGTCTGTCCCTTAAGCTGATGAGCTCCCCACGCCAGTGCTGCAGCGTTTCCAGCTCGCAGCTGGGGTTCATGTTACGGCGGAGGAGAAGGAGAAGGGTGGTTCAGAACCCCTACCATGAATCTTGGGCAGGGAGAGGAGGTAGGCCGCCCTAGTTTGCGACCCGGTCCCAGCCTCCCCTATATTCACCCAGTGTGCCATGAGTGAGATGTAGCATCCCTGTCCGATTACACTTGTCCATGCATCAGTGGTCAAGTGGACCTTAGTGCAAAGTGCGGAACTAAGGGAATGCCTGATGTTACGCGCCACGTGCTGGTGCAAGGCGGGGTAGGCACACCGGGAAAAGTAGTGACGGCTAGGGATGGTATAGCGAGGTGCCGCAGCTGTCATCAGGTCACGGAAGGCCTTAGTCTCCACAAGCCTGAACGGCAACATCTCCAGGGCCAGCAGTTTGGAGATGTGCCCATTTAAGGCTTGGGCATGTGGGTTGCGCTATATTTTTGCCTGTGCTCAAATGCCTGGGAGATGGTGGGTTGCTGGGAAGAGTGATGGTGTAGGAAAAGGAGCGGAGGATGAGGGTGAAGTCCCCAAAGTGACAGAGGCAGATGTGGAGGCGTCCTGGCTGGTGGTCTGGACTGCAGTGACAGCACTGGACACAGTGGAAGAGGCAGTGGCGGCAACGCCAGACGATGATTGTCCTGCATTTGCTCTCTCCCACTGAGCCTATTTCTTGCCTTCCAAATGACAACGCATGCCTGAGGTGGTAAGCTTGCTCTTTTCAGAGCACCTACTCAGTTTAGAGTTGCACAGTGTGCAAGCTGCACTAAATCTGTTCTCTGCGCATACATTGAAAAATATCCACACCATCGAGGAACATGGCCTCGAAGGGGGAGTTTTTTGGGAGTGGCTAGGACAGGGAGCATCTTGGGTCTTGCTGGGTCTGGCCTGGCTTCTGTGAAGCAGTTGTCCTCTGCCTCTGGACATGCCTCTGCCTGTAGCCACCTTTTTTGATGCTGCGCTTGCCTCCAGATCTACACTGCTTTCCCCGCTAGACATCATCCTTGGTCGGGTCAGTCGCCTAGTTGTTCACCACCTCATCTTCTAATTCCTCAATCTGCTCCTTCTCCTGCACACCGCACATGGCAACAGCCTGCCCTGATGGCAACTGTGTCTCGTCATCATCACTGATGACGGGTTGCGGGTCCACAACCACAAAATCGCCAGGAGATGGCGGATACTCCAGTGTTTGGGCATCAGGACACAGAAAGTCGTCTGTTAGCTCCTGGGATTTGGGAAGTGGTTGAATAGAGTACGAGATGGTAAAAGGACCCGAAAACAGCTCCTGGGTGGGGGCAAAGGTGGGATGACTCTGCTGGGAAGATTGGGCATTTTGGGAGGAAAGAGGGGCAGACTCTTGGCTAGAAAGACAACTGGAGGTAGTGGCTGACTGGCTTGTGGAAAAGCTGCTGTGGTGAATAACAGCAAAATCCTGTTGTAGTTGATGTTTGTGGTACATATAGTATACTAGCAATACCCATGACTTCGTCCGCGGCCCCCTTTTCCCCCTTTGTGACCCACCTGCAGCGCGTCCCCGGGACCCCCACATTGGCCTGCGGCTGCCATGACCCCGGCCTCCACTTTCCCCCCACGCGGGACCAGGACCGACTGACCGAGCTCTGCCCCACACCCCACCCCACCCGTCACCCCCCCAACACGACCCCAGCCTCCCCCCCAAATGTGTCCCCACCCCTCCAACCTGCCCCCCTCCACAACACCAACACTACCACCCCCTACCCCACCACCACCACCCCACCCAACACCAATCCTTCAGCCTCTGCCGCCTGGGATTTTGGTGCTCGCGGATGGGAAAACTGGCAACCTACGGTGATGGCAAGGCGCCTATGTTTCCTTCCAGGCGCCATTCTAGGTATGTGTCAAATCTGACTGTAATCCGTTCGGGCGTTTCAGCGTGATTGAGGAACAAACATTCAAACATCCAAACTCACAAACTTTCACAGTTATAAAATTAGTAGGAAGTAGGATATACACATTTTATATACCTTACGCTATTGTTTTAAATGTATTTTGTACTAGCTGTTACCCGCGACTTCGTCTGCGGTGATTGTAGAAGTGGGTATATACAGGCGTGGGTAAGGTTTTCGTAGTGTATATAAGGTAAGGGATATGAAATGTAACTGTGTATCTTGTTTTTGCTGTAATTCAGAGAATTCATGAGACTTTTGTGTTGAAGTCAATTTGTATTTGAGCTGCTATACGGTGTTGTGAGAAACTTTACAAAGTGACTTTGGGACAGAAGTATTTGAAGTTAACCCTTTCCCGCCGATGGCATTTTTTGATTTTCGTTTTTGACTCCCCTCCTTCTAAACCCCATAACTTTTTTATTTCTCCGCTCCCAGAGCCATTTGAGGTCTTAATTTTTCCTGGGACAAATTTTTCTTCATGATGCCGCCATTATTTATTCTATATAATGTACTGGGAAGCAGGGAAAAAATTCAGAATGGGGTGGATTTGAAGAAAAAATGCATTTCTGCGACTTTCTTACGGGCTTTGGTTTTACGGCGTTCACTGTGCATCCAAAATGACATGTCCCCTGTATTCTGTGTTTCGTTACTATTTCGGGGATACCAAATTTATATGGTTTTATTTACATTTTGACCCCTTAAAAAAAATCTAAAACTGTGTTAAACAATTATTTTTTGAAAAGTCGCCATATTCCAACAGCCGTAACTTTTTTATACGTGCGTGTACGGGGATGTATAGGGCGTCTTTTTTTGCGGGACCGGGTGTACTGTGTAGTTCTACCATTTTCGGGAAATGTTATTGCTTTGATCACTTTTTATTCAAATTTTTATCAGAATCAAAACAGTGAAAAAATGGCGGTTTGGCACTTTTGACCATTTTTCCCGCTACGGCGTTTACCGAACAGGAAAAATATTTGTATAGCTTTGTAGAGCGGGCGATTTCGGACGTGGGGATACCGAACATGTATCTGTTTCACAGTTTTTAACTACTTTTATATGTGTTCTAGGGAAAGGGGGGTGATTTGAATTTTTAATCCTTTTTATTTATTTTTTTTATATTTATTTTACTTTTTTTAAACTTTTTTTTTTGCATTTATTAGACCGCCTAGGGGTATTGACATGGGTGGGCGGTGTCTCGGATTGTCAGAGCGGTGGGGGTCGGCAAACATGGCTGCTCCGGAGCGTTAAAGAGAGCCTCCTGGAGTATCGTTAAGGTGAGGGGCAAAGTGGTAAAGTATATGTATATGAGATTGTGTGGGGTTAGGGGCTAGGCTGTAGAGGGCAATATGAATTTTGGGGCTTGCTATGGTCCAAAGTGTGTGAGATTGCAGAGATGGTGGTGTGAGTTTGGGTTTTGTGGGGGTCCTGGCACAAACGTATGTGTGCTATTGTGACGAAAATTAGCCTATTGTTTAATCGGGTGTATTAACTATGTTTGTGGAAAATTTCAGCCAAATCGGTGGAACGGTTTTTCCGTGATTGAGGAACAAACATCCGAACATGCAAACATCCAAACACACAAACCCACAAACTCACAAACTTTCACATTTATAATATTAATAGGATATGAATGTGAGATTGAACATGAGTTTTAGGTGCAAGTATGTGTTTTAGTGCATTTTTTCAAAAAATATTTTGTGTTTGTCACAAAGTTGCATGAAGGTGGATGTGGCTATTGATGACCCATTGAGACATATGTAATCTTCAGGTTGTCTACTTTCAAAAAATATATTAGGGTTTAGGGGTTCACTTACTTTTCATGGTGTGTAATCCCTACATTTTATAGGATGATACTTTTTTAAACATTTCTAGCTTCAAAGCAGATTTTTGTTCCTTCCAGTTCTAGCGATTTTCTAAAGACACGAGCATGCAGATGTAGGCCATAGTGATATGTATGAACTCTGCACATGTTGAACTCTTATTTTTAGGAGGGTTT
This sequence comes from Leptodactylus fuscus, assembly GCF_031893055.1. Taxonomy (NCBI): domain Eukaryota; kingdom Metazoa; phylum Chordata; class Amphibia; order Anura; family Leptodactylidae; genus Leptodactylus; species Leptodactylus fuscus. The sequence continues at coordinate 65,764,232 of NC_134265.1, forward strand.
GTGCATATGATTTATTGCTTGGTTTCCACTTTTAACAACTAATATATATTTATTTGCATTTTTTCATAAAACATTCACTTTAAATCAAAACTGCATGAAGGTGCCTGTTCTTATACAGTACCAAGTGGCATCCTGACAATGCTGCAGGTGTCTACTTTAAAATAATATATAGGTATGGGGGGGTTGGATGCTTTTTTAATGTTGCAATTTAGCTTTGATTTCTCCATCTCAAAATCTGATCTGAAAATTGCTCTGGCTACTGGAGGTGCAAAATTTCCAGAGACCCTTGGAGGTGAAAGGGTTAAACTGGCTACAGAATGACAATCTTAATAAATGTCCCTAATGTGTTTGTATGGGGTTTTTTTTTATGTGATCTAGGGAAATTGGGGTGATTTGAAGTACCATATATTTTCTAATTTATTTTTTTATTTTTTATTTTTTTTTAGACCCTCTAGGGACTAATGCAGCATACTACTGTATCACAGTATATTGTAAAATCCCTGTTCTTCTATTACATACTTCCATTACAATATCTTATGTGGTCGTGAGATCTAGAGAGAAGCTTTATACCATTGCGTCCTGTTGGATTCAATCCCAGGTTCTGACAAAAAGGGCACCAGAGATAGAAGTAATTTATATTATGGAACACATTTCATGCAATAAGTACATTGTACAGATGTTATAACTGGTAGCTTTGCTACACCCACCAAAGAATATTATAGAGTGACACCAAGTGTCAGCTGCTAACCAGGAGACACCCATTGGATGAGCTCAGTATCAGCTAAATATGTATTGGTTTTCTAGTGTCAGAAAAAAAAACTTTTGCTATAATTCTGTCAGAGGCCCGCCTGGATTCTCTAGTAGTCTGGACATAACATAAAAAAAGGGCCCCATTGCAATAATAGAAAAAAGGTCACACTTACCTAATACCAAATACAACAGCAGGTAGAAAGGCCCTTACAATATACGATAGAAACAGCTCAGGGTGGTTCACATCTGCGCCCCGGTCTCCGCTTTCAGTTTCCATCTTTTGCCAACAGGAGACGGAAATCTGGCAGACCGTGTCCGCCTGTGAGCGCCCGTTTTGTGGTCTCCGTGGCGAAACCGTTCTTTTTTAACCGGACACAAAGTCCTGCGTGTCCGACTTTGTGTCCAGTTTCGCTGCAGAGACCATAAAACGCTCACCACCACTCATGGGCGGACACTTTGCAAACCCATTCAAATGACTGGGTTTAAAAAATGACTGCCGGTTATCGTCTCCTGTCTAGTTTCTTGGGCAGAAGACGGAAACCTGAAAGCAGAGATTGGGCGCAGATGTGAACCCGCCGTCAGCTGCATTCTGCATAGGGCTATGTTTTATTTGGTATTAGGTAAATGTGATATTTTTTTTGTATATTATGTCTTTTTTAGTAATGTTTTTGATTTTTTTTTTTTTGGTTAGGGACTCGTAACACATGGGGAAACTTGACATTGGTTTGCAAGCTTACATATTTTGGCCAACATATACCCCAATACTTTGTTATTTAACCTTTTTTCAGGATGCAGCCAGGCTCTGTTATTTTTGCAGAGTGCTCTTACTGTTGAGGTGCACATATAGAGGTAATGGCCAGCCTGTCTGATCTAATAGTATGGGCTTTACATGATCACGTGACAGCACCTTGTATGAGTTTTATCTGTGTGCATTTGAAATGCTGGCATCCATCCCCCTCATGGATTGTAGGTGTGTGGCTGGGTGTTATATCAGCATTGAGTACCTGAGGTGTTTCTATCATATTTGCAAGCGCTTGTAAGCATCCTGCATAGAGAAATGTGGGTGTTTTTTTTTGGTATTGGGTGTATGGGTGTGATGTTTTTTGTATATTACCTATTTTTTTTCTTACTAATGTAAACTGCAATAATACAAACATTACATTTTAAACATAGGTGTAGTGGCAGATTGCAGAGAGGCACCCCCTGCTGGAATACCAAACTGGCCGCAGAAAACTGCTGGATTCAAGTAGTCTATGAAAACAGATAATAACTTTAACTATCAAGGCCAGGAATAGGATCCCCACTAATCTGATAAGGATAACTTATCCATAACCTAATATTTTTAGCCGGCAAAACCTCGTTAACCGTATTCAAGCTAAGATAAGGTTGGACATATCTGTAAATACCCAATACACCTAGTAGTACAGTACTTCATTCTTCAATCTTCATTTAATATTTTTTATGAAGACAGCATACAGCATCCATGAGATGAGGTAAGAACATCGCCTTAGGCAGCCTTTTCCATGACTTTTTTGCCATCCTTGCTATTTCTTATTTCTCATCCTCAGGCTACAAAATGGCTAGACACAACCCTGTTTGTAAGAGGTGATGTGACCTGGTTTTCAAGAGAATTGTGCAGGCAAAAGGTCTGTTCTGCATATAAAGACTCAAATGTCCTAACTTACAGTGTTGGCCAAAGGTATAGGCACCCCTGCAATTCTGTCAGATAATACTCAGTTTCTTCCAGAAAATGATTGCAAGCACAAACTCTTTGGTATTAATATCTTCATTTATTTTGCTTGCAATGAAAAAACACAAAAGAGAATGAAACAAAGGTCAAATCATTGATCATTTTACACAAAACTCCAAAAATGGGCCGGACAAAAGTATTGGCACCCTCAGTCTAATACTTGGTAGCACAACCTTTAGACAAAATAACTGCGAACAGCCGCTTCCGGTAACCATCAATGAGTTTCTTACAATGCTCTGCTGGAATTTTAGACCATTCTTCTTTGGCAAACTGCTCCAGGTCCCTGAGATGTGAAGGGGGCCTTCTCCAAACTGCCATCAAGAGATCTCTCCACAGGTGTTCTATGGGATTCAGGTCTGGACTCATTGCTGGCCACTTTAGAAGTCTCCAGTGCTTTCTCTCAAACCATTTTCTAGTGCTTTTTGAAGTGTGTTTTGGGTCATTGTCCTGCTGGAAGACCCATGACCTCTGAGGGAGACCCAGCTTTCTCACACTGGGCCCTACATTATGCTGCATAATTTGTTGGTAGTCTTCAGACTTCATAATGCCATGCACACGGTCAAGCAGTCCAGTGCCAGAGGCAGCAAAGCGACCCCAAAACATCAGGGAACCTCCGCCATGTTTGACTGTAGGGACCGTGTTCTTTTCTTTGAAGGTCTCTTTTTTTTTCCTGTAAACTCTATGTTGATGCCTTTTCCCAAAAAGCTCTACTTTTGTCTCATCTGACCAGAGAACATTCTTACAAAACGTTTTTGGCTTTCTCAGGTAAGTTTTGGCAAACTCCAGCTTGGCTTTTTTATGTCTCTGGGTAAGAAGTGGAGTCTTGCTGGGTATCCTAACATACAGGCCCTTTTCATTCAGGCGCCGACGGATAGCACGGGCTGACCCTGTTGTACCCTCGGACTGCAGGGCAGCTTGAACTTGTTTAGATGTTAGTTGAGGTTCTTTATCCACCATCCGCACAATCTTGCATTGAAATCTCTCATCAATTTTTCTTTTCCGTCCACATCTAGGGAGGTTAGCCACAGTGCCATGGGCTTTAAACTTCTTGATGACACTGCACACAGTAGACACAGGAACATTCAGGTCTTTGGAGATGGACTTGTAGCCATGAGATTGCTCATGCTTCCTCACAATTTTGCTTCTCAAGTCCTCAGACAGTTCTTTGGTCTTCTTTCTTTTCTCCATGCTCAATGTGGTACACACAAGGACACAGGACAGAGGTTGAGTCAACTTTACTCCATTTCAACTGGCTGCAAGCGTGATTTAGTTATTGCCACCACCTGTTAGGTGCCTCAGGTAAGTAACAGGTGCTGTTAATTACACAAGTTAGAGAAGCATCACATGATTTTTCAAACAGTGCCAATACTTTTGTCCACCCCCTTATTTAAGTTTGCTGTGGAATTACATCCAATTTGACTTTTTGACAATTCTTTTTGTGGTTTTCCTTTGAAGACAAATTAAATGAAGATAATAATAACAAAGAATTTGCGATTGCAATCATTGGCAGGGGTGTCAATACTTTTGGCCAACACTGTACCTACAGATGGTCTCTTACTTATCCTGCTGACCGGACATGTTAGGATATAACATAGTAACTGGGGATGGCCATACAGCTCTTTCTAAATGTGGTCAGCTTGGAGCAGCTGTCAATAGATGTTTTAACTGGCATTTTATTATCAATATTAATTATTTCTTAACTATACTTAGATATTTATTTATAGCTTTCATTAGTGTTCCTATTATGTAGGCAGATCAAGCAGCTGTTATGGGGCCAGTAGGAGAAGGGGGCCCAGCGTTAATGTTCTATTACTTCTGACACTAATACACTGCATTTTTCTGCAGTTGCCACTAGAGGGAGCACACTGTAAGGAGATTTTTACAGTTTCCATTGCGTTCAATGGTAGCTGTACTAACTTCTATGCACACCAATATGTACATGTACTGGTGCATGTGACTAACTATAGCACCCACTCAGAAGAAGGGTGAGCCCAGTCATGTGAAACTTCCTTGACTTTATAAAATGTACCCTAACTACATATATGCTATGGGGCATTGTGACATTTGTATACACCCTTGATAGCTTTATTAATTTCTAGGGCAATAGAGTAAGTTCCTTCTTAGAAGATATACACTCACCGGCCACTTTATTAGGTACACCTGTCCAACTGCTCGTTAACACTTAATTCCTAATCAGCCAATCACATGGCGGCAACTCAGTGCATTTAGGCATGTAGACATGGTCTAGACAATCTCCTGCAGTTCAAACCGAGCATCAGTATGGGGAAGAAAGGTGATTTGAGTGCCTTTGAACGTGGCATGGTTGTTGGTGCCAGAAGGGCTGGTCTGAGTATTTCAGAAACTGCTGATCTACTGGGATTTTCACGCACAACCATATCTAGGGTTTACAGAGAATAGTCCGAAAAAGAAAAAACATCCAGTGAGCGGCAGTTCTGTGGGCGGAAATGCGTTGTTGATGCCAGAGGTCAGAGGAGAATGGCCAGACTGGTTCGAGCTGATAGAAAGGCAACAGTGACTCAAATAGCCACCCGTTACAACCAAGGTAGCCAGAAGAGCATCTCTGAACGCCGCACAGTACGTCGAACTTTGAGGCAGATGGGCTACAGCAGCAGAAGACCACACCGGGTGCCACTCCTTTCAGCTAAGAACAGGAAACTGAGGCTACAATTTGCACAAGCTCATCGAAATTGGACAATTGAAGATTGGAAAAACGTTGCCTGGTCTGATGAGTCTCGATTTCTGCTGCGACATTCGGATGGTAGGGTCAGAATTTGGTGTCAACAACATGAAAGCATGGATCCATCCTGCCTTGTATCAACGGTTCAGGCTGGTGGTGGTGGTATCATGGTGTGGGGAATATTTTCTTGGCACTCTTTGGGCCCCTTGTTACCAAATGAGCATCGTTGCAACGCCAAAGCCTACCTGAGTATTGTTGCTGACCATGTCCATCCCTTTATGACCACAATGTACCCAACATCTGATGGCTACTTTCAGCAGGATAATGCGCCATGTCATAAAGCTGGAATCATCTCAGACTGGTTTCTTGAACATGACAATGAGTTCACTGTACTCCAATGGCCTCCACAGTCACCAGATCTCAATCCAATAGAGCATCTTTGGGATGTGGTGGAACGGGAGATTCGCATCATGGATGTGCAGCCGACAAATCTGCGGCAACTGTGTGATGCCATCATGTCAATATGGACCAAAATCTCTGAGGAATGCTTCCAGCACCTTGTTGAATCTATGCCACGAAGAATTGAGGCAGTTCTGAAGGCAAAAGGGGTCCAACCCGTTACTAACATGGTGTACTTAATAAAGTGGCCGGTGAGTGTAGTTACCCGCATTGTTTGCCTGCTGTATTATGCATCTACTCTACAGATGTAATAGAATTGGAGCTCTCCACCCCGGTCATTGTCCTCTTATTAGATACAATTACACTCTGACATATTTTACAGATGACAGCCTTTTCATTTTTTTGGTATAAATCCTGGAAGTAACTGTCCAACTTTTTTTCTCATACAATGTGTGTACCAGGATAAGAATTTGGGGGCATACAGAGATTCAATACGGCCCCATTACAGGCAGTGCTTACTATATTACCCATATAATATCGATGTATACTACAGAAGCTTGTAAGGCTCACACTTGCAAGTCTATTCCCCAAATTCCAGAAAATCCCTGAACAGATGTACCTTTCTACAGTAATTGCACGTTTAGCTTTTAATGGTTTGCCATGCTGTGTTTCAATTCACTTTTAGCAGATGGAAGGCAATGTATGCCAAGGTTAGGAGGATAAATAGAAAAGGTCAAGCCTATGTACAGTGACTATCGGGGCATTCCCAGGTGCCCTTAAAGGTCAAACCAAGAACATGTAGAAACAGAATGAAATAAAGGACATCAGCCTAATATTACAGTGCTTCTGAATTACTGCAGGGTCACGGCAGAAATTGTGATACTGCTTATTTTCTACTTATAAAGGTGAAGTCTAATAAATTTGTTCTCAGTGGGGCTTACTAGTGTAGTACCCCAGGGGTACGTATGGGACCCTATTAATTGTTGCAGATGGTGCTAAACTGTGTAAACTAATTCACACAAGAGACGGCAGGATAGTATTACACTACTGATGGATATAGAAGACACTTGAGCACAGACGTTGCAAATGAGTTTTAATACTGATAAATGTAATGTTATGCAAATAGAAAGAGGAGATACATGCCAAGTTTCATAACTAAATGGGAAAATTCTGAGTATGACTGACATGATAAAGGACTTAGGAATTATAGCTCACTGTAAATTTCAAGAGGACCTGTCACCAGGTCTGAAAATCCCAATGAAATACATCTCGGTGTGGGCGCTGTTACCCTGAGAATTTGATGTTTTTTGATCCAAATCTGTTCAGCCATTCTAAAGATATAAGCCCTTCTAGATTTGATGTAAAGTACTGTATGCTATCTACTGTGATTCCTCTGTGGTGGGGGTAATCTGTATTTCTTGCAGTGTTGTGCCCTCTTGGCTACTATACCATAATTTTCATTAACACATATCTAGAAAGCTCTTATTTTTCTCCATTCTGCTAATCTACTCCTGGCTTTGGCTCAAAAAAATAAAGCAAAATTTAAAACAAAAAAAACCAAACTTTTTTTCCACAACGTGTTGGCCTTAAAAGTGTAACAACATTTTTGAGTAACTTATCATTGTGGAAATGCAGCGTGTTTTGCTGTATTTGGCAGACAAAAAAACCACCACATTTTGCAGTATCAATCTAAACTTTGCAGTGAAAAAGAGCTGCAGAAAGGCTGCGTTCTCAAAATTGGGTGCTTTTGAAAAATGTGGCATGTTAATTATAGCAAAATACACAATAAAGAACGCTACAGAAAAAACCCATTGCATTTTCCTTGAGCATTTTTTCTGCAGTGATTATTAGCTGTGTTTCGCTACATTGGGCCTTAGCCTTATCAGACAAAATTTAGGGTAGGGAAGAACAGGAGTTAAAATAATAAAAGATATCATCTTCCTAGGCCTTATGGTCCCAGCAGTGGATCGCTGGAATCTGTTCAGGCCGGGGGGGCGTGGCTAGCCGGCTACAAGAGAAGTCACATCTCCTATGAGCTCTGGATATATCAGCCCTAATCCACGGTTTACCGGCATCATAAACATCCATCCACTTCTCTAGTGACCCTGAGGCTCTCCCCCAAGCCTCAGTCAGTTAACTTGGGGTCCTTTTTCCCGAGTTTACAGCAGCCTTTGGGACTTTGAGGGTTGAGGCCTACTTCTACACAGGTGCCGGCCGCCATTTTGTTTTCGGGCCTACTCGTCTGCATCCAGCCCTATGTCACAGTGCGCTTACCTGCTGACCGAGGGGATCATCTGGACTGTGTAGGAGCCCCCTGCAGCACCTCTGGTCACATTCTGCTCCTGATCGACCCCTCTGGCCCGCCGGGAGGACGACTTAAAGGTCGTGGCCGCCATCTTGTTTTTGTGGCCTACCTCTGCACCTAGGCCCCAGCTGCCTACAGGCTGACAGAGGCACCATCTACTGTGCCACAACTAAATCCGACTTTGAATCCACTAGGATGGGGGCTGTTATACCCTTCTGGGCCCTCAGGAACCTCTGGGCAAACTTGCGGCCTACTGCAGCCTGTCAGACCTCCAACACCCCCATCTCTTGCCTGCACCAGCTCCCACCTGATTGCTTTCCTGGGCCCTAGGACAGATAATCTATCAAGCCTGGAGGATCCTCCTCTGCCACTAGTTGTTACCTGCTGCTGAGACCCCATCTCTGCTCTACAATCCACCTGCAGTTCCTCAGGGACCTTCTCCTCATCAGCAGCTCCCCAGCTCATCCATCCTCCTGGCCTGCTGTCTGCTCCTGTCTGCCTGCTGGACTGAACACCCTGCTTCATCACCTGCATGTTTCTGCCACCTGAACCCATCATCTAAGGGCTCTCCTGCTACAATCAGCTCTGCTTCTTCCATCTCACTGATGCTTCCAACATAACTCGGCTCTGCTCCATCTCTGCTTGCTGCTATTATCATTCATATTGTTAGCATTCACTTCCTCCCTCCTGCCCCTGAACCCTGTTTGCTTCTTCAGCTGCATACCAAACCATCAGCAGCAGCACAGGAAGCTCTCAACCTGTCAGCTGAGTGACCATGGTCAAGATTGGCCGGGGTAAGGCTGGTGACTCTCCGGAACCAAAGGACAGGCCACTCCAGTCAGTGGGAATGCAAAAATTCCTTAAAAAACAGCAGGCTTCGGGATCTTCTTTTTCTCCAGGGAAGTTGGCACCTGAGGAATCGAGCGGACAGCGTGCAGTGCCACTTGACTCCGACGGGGATGGCTCCTTGCAGGATAATTCCTCGTCATCTATCTCTAAGGGGTATTTAAAAAAGACTTTGTCTCAATCTCTCTCAAATGCTATGGCCCCTGTGCTGAAAGAGCTCACTGCTCTTCGCGAGGACTTTGCTAATGTGACCCACCGGGTGGATAGGCTGGAGACCTGTCAGGGAGAATTGTAGCATGTGGCTTCCTCCGTGTCTGAACGCTTAGATACCCATGCCGCTCACTTTAACTACACTTATTTGGCGCTGGAGGACTTGGATAATCGCTCCCGCCGCAGAAATCTGCGTATACGAGGTCTCACAGAAACCTACTGTTAGGATTGGGTCCCGCAGGGTCCACTCTCAGGGCACAGCGCCACCTGCGGGTCAATCTAACCCTCGCCCTCGGCCTCATGTAGTGAGGTGTCTGGAGTGTAAGTCCAGATTTCGGCCCACTGAGCATGCTCAGGCCTATTGGAGTCGCTCACAGGCTAAGTGCCACTTCTTGCCTACTGAGCATGAGCAGTGAGGTCATAGCCACCGCCCTGTTGGGCGGGGTCTCCCCTTTAAAAAGTGTGAGCCGACGCCCGCCCGGCGCTCACACTTTGTATCTGAAAGACTGAATGACAGTTGTTGCAGGGAAAGGCTCCAGTGTCCAGGCAGGATTCCAGACTAGGCCTCAATGTGGGGTTCCTCTGCTGTTATCTGGGTACTGGGTAGTTAGGACTGGTAAATCCTGAATTTCTGTCAGCTCTACACCAAGGCTAGGAGCAGTAGAGACTGTTCCAGCCTGTAGAGTTGCAGCAGGTTGGTCTCAGGAGATAGCCTTACTGCACTGTCACAGTTCAGTGTTTAAACTCCTAGCTGTTGCAGGAACATTTGTGTTGCTGACCAGGGGTGGCGTTAACCCTTGGCGGCCTTGTTACTTCTGCAGTACAGGTGCACCTGGCCAGTGAGTTTAACTGGCAGGTTTTAGTTGCACCCTGTACACATTCGGAGCTGCACCGTCGCTTCCGCTCAGTGAACTTAACTGGCGTTTGTGTGTTGCTCCTTGTGCACACTGTGCTGTACTGCCATACTGTTGTGCTCAGGCAGACGGCCGCCCATCATAGGGCCTGTGGACCTCGCTGCAGTGCCTTGCAGCCCAGAGGTTCTGTTTAAAATTATTATTTTATTCATATACACAGAACCGTAACACCTACATGCAAGAACAGCTTCCCTCTATTGCAGCCAGTGTCTTCTCCTCATTGGTGGGTGTGGATGTCGCTTCAAAAATGAAGTTGGAGAGGATCCAGAGAGCTGCTCGCCCCAAACCTAGTGCAGAGGCCCCGCCACGGGACGTGGTGTGTGCCCTTTTTTCCCATATGCATACTGTGGATCTTCTTCGTGCAGCCAGGGATGCAGCTGATTTATCCTATGAGGGACACTTGCTGAAGCTGTATCAGGAATTGGCACCTTCTACCCTTCAGAAGCGCCGGGTGCTGAAGCCACTTTTGGATTACCTGCGAGCTAAGGGGTTTAACTATGCCTGGTTATTTCCCTTCGGCTTTTTGGTTCCTCACAATGGCAAGAGATTGGTGGTCCGTATGCCTCAGGACTTGGAGCGCCTATGGGGAGCTCTGAACATCCCTCCTATCACTGTTCCCTCTTGGATGCCGGTGCAGGAAGAGGCGCTACAGTTACCGGCGACTTGGCAACTTCCACCGAGTTGCTCTGAATCCCTGGATGCTGCGTCAGCCTCTGCTGAGAGTTGATAGCTCCGTTTGCCATGTTCTTTCCAGATGGTTGCGCGGACTTTACTTGTTTTCATATTGGAGTTTTTTCTGGTTTGCGACTCATTTCATTTTGCTCTTTTTACTCATCTCCCCCCCCCCACCACCACCTCTTCCCTCCTCACTCTTTTTTTTTTTTTTTTTTTTTTTTTTACCTTTTCCTTCCTACCCTTCCGTCTGCCTCACCCCCCTCCTTTACCTTTTTCTATTTTCAAATTTTATATTGATATTGTTATTTCTGGCCTCTTTATGCTGAAGCGCATCTTTGCGCTTGGGCCTGGTCCTGACTGTTTTTCGTATACCATGGACAGCTGTTGTTCTATGGATGGTCATGGTCTTTGGTCTTATGCTCATTTTCTCTGCTGTTCTCTTATTTTGCCTATAGTACTGTTGTTGTTCTCTGTACTTTGAAAAAAATAATAAAGTTTGAATTAAAAAAAAAAAAAGAATCTGATCAGGCCTTCAGATATGACGTATATGGGCCCCCACCTGGCCAGTGGGCTGATCACTTAAGGTAGTCAGGTCTGTCATTGCTGCAAGGCTTCCAGTCACTGACTGTAGTGGACAAGTGGGGGCTGATGCATATTATCATTGAAGCCAAGCGCCATTGGAACAAGTAGCTGTGACTGTGATGGTGGAATTTCTATAATTATATCTCCTTCCTATCGTTTACCTAAATTTTGTCTGGAAACCAGAAAACCCCTTTAACAGACATATCAGAAGACGTAATGTAACCACAATTTTAACCATTACTAAAGTATGGCCATAGAATAATTAGCATTAATTCACATGAAGTGACAGGACGCTTCCCTTGTAGTCTCATTTCACCTGCGGTACAACATTTAGGATAGATTTTCATGGCTTTCATTGACTCTGCAGTTTGCTTGATGTTTCATACCTTTACTTCCATTGTGGTCACATTACCAATCAGCTGTTTTATGGCTCCTAGAAAGAAAGGCTATAGACATTTTTCCTAGACTGAAAATAGATTCTACTCTGATGTTTTTATTGATCATAATATTTTGTTGTCTCTGTTGAATTGTAATATAATCTGAAGCCGTGTTGTTTTCTTCTCATTTCTGTCCTCTGTTGACCCCTATTTTTGCTGTGTAATAGTTGAGTTCTATATTCTGCACATTACATATAGCAAACAGTATACAGATTATCTATTTAGCTGTTAGTCTTTTATAAACCAGATCTAATACATTAGCCATAAGTATACATGCTTCATTCCTGAAGGTCCATTAGTTTACCATTAGGCCTGATTCACACCTTGGGGACCCCCCCAAAAGGAATACCGAATGTATTGACGAGCGGTGAGCAATGAAAGCACACTGACTGACTATAATACAATATCACAAACTGGCCATTGAAATGAATGGCTGACCATGGGGAAGTTGTAGCATTTATTACTACCAATTTTTGTATTTTTCTGTATGAATTTTTATCACTTTTCATTGCTATTTTTGAGGTGACCAAAATACATTAATTTGCACATTGTGGTGTGTATATATCTCCCTATATTATAAAAATGAATTTCTGTCTGTCTGTCTGTTCTCTAATGCGAACCAAACGACTGGACCGATCTTCAACAAATTTGGTACAGAGATACTTCAGGTATCCGGGAAGGTTTAAGACGAGACTCAACTCGCTCAGATGTACCGTTGCTGAGATACAGCATTCCAAACACAATGCCCCCCCCCCTTAGCCATTACAAACCTGCAAGACTTTCACTCATATTCCAACTGCAATACACACAGTCACTCCACATGCACAATACAACACTGATATCCAAACTGAGATACACGCATCAGAGGATTAGATACACAGATCAGGACACAGTATCGCACGCCAGAGGATTAGATACACGGGTCTGCACACAGTCCCACACACCAGAGGATTAAATACGAACTTCTGCACACAGTTCCACACACTGAAGGATTAGATACGTGCGTCTGCACACGGTTCCACATGCCGAAGGATTAGATACAGGCGTCTACACACAGTTCCACACTCCAGAGGATTAGATACGCGCATCTACACACAGTACCACATGCCATAGGATTACATACGCCCCTCTGCACACAGTACCACATGCCGGGGGATTGGATACACGTGTCTACACACAATACCACACAGGGGAGGATTAGATACACGTGTCTTCACACAGTTGTATATGCCATAGGATTAGATACACGTGTCTGCACACAGTACATATGCCGTAGGACTAGATACGCGCCTCTTCACACTACCACACAGGGGAGGATTAGATACACGTGTCTTCACACAGTTGTACACGCCATAGGATTAGATACGCGCGTCTACACACAGTACCACATGCCGTAGGATTAGATACGCGCGTCTACACACAGTACCACATGCCGTAGAATTAGATACAAGGGTCTGCACACAGTCCCACACACCAGAGGATTAAATACGCACTTCTGCACACAGTTCCACACACTGAAGGATTTGATACGTGCGTCTGCACACGGTTCCACATGCCGAAGGATTAGATACAGGCGTCTACACACAGTTACACACTCCAGAGGATTAGATACGCGCGTCTGCACACAGTTGTACATGACATAGAATTAGATACACGCGTCTGCACACAGTACCACATGCAGTAGGATTAGATACACGCATCTACACATAGTTCCACACACCACGCGCCTCTTCACACAATATCACACAGGGGAGGATTAGATACGTGTGTGTGCACATACTACCACACTTTGGAGGATTAGATACATGCCTCTGCACACAGTACCACAAGCCAGAGAATTAGATACGCGTCTCCGCACACAGTACCACACGGGGGAGGATTAGATACGCGCGTCTACACACAGTACCACATGCCGGGGGATTGGATACGCGCGTCTACACACAGTTCCACACGCCATAGGATTAGATACGCGCCTCTTCACACAATACCACACAGGGGAGGATTAGATACACGTGTCTTCACACAGTTGTACACGCCATAGGATTAGATACACACGCCTGCACACAGTACCACATGCCGTAGGATTAGATACTTGCATCTAAACACAGTACTACATAGGATTAGATACAGCTTTACTCCAGGTATCAATAACAACTGATCACAGGTTTTTCACTGATATCCAAAATGAGATACACATAATCACATGACTCTTATGGACATACACACAAACCACATACAAAATACATCAGTGCAAAATTGGACAATTCTTATGGGGCCAGTACACAAACATAAAATGTAATATACCCGTGCAAAGCTGGGTCCTCCCTCTAGTGTGTGTGTGTATATATATATATATATATATATATATATATATATATATATAAAATTATTTATTTTTTATAACATTCAGCATACGATATAGATAACTCTTTGGATAGTGTGGACTCACATGAACATGGGATACCAAACATTTTATTTACTCTCATAATCCCCAGTGCAATGTACTGCCATACTTGTGTATTGAAGCATACCAACTGTACAATCCCTGGGGCAACATGTTGGCTCAGTGGTTAGCACTGCAGCATTGCAGCGCTGGAGTCCTGGGTTCGATTCCCACCAGGAACAACATCTACAAGGAGTTTGTATGTACTCCCTGTGTTTGCGTGGATTTCCTCCCATTCTAAAAAGACATACTGATAGGGACAAAAAATGTACATTGTGATTCCTATATGGGGCTCACAGTCTACATAAAAAAAAAAGAAAAAAAAAGCGTACAATCCCTATATGTAATAGGGAAAGGCCATTGGAGCCCGTGAATCCAAGGGGTGAGGGACATCTTACCTTCTAATCACCTAAATGCTGTGACTGATCATGGCATTTGAGGGGTTAAGAAGCCAGAGTATCTTCCGACTGGTGGCTAGTCATGCTGCAGACACAGATCTTGTACTTGTGACAGGAAAGTATCATACTATTACACCGCTGAGCATTCACTATACACACAGTGCAACATAATAGTACGGAGCGAGCAAGATGGGTTACAATCTTTTGAAAAACTGCTTAATATATGATAGTGCAGTAATATAGGAACACTAAATGTAGTCATGAATACAATGCTGTCACTTTTTGTTAATCTGCAGTATTTTCTCCTGAACCTGAAACAGTCTTAGAAAAATCCTGCAGAAGACACAGGGGTCAATCGCCTGCTGATATCAAGAGACTATCTTTAGCTGTCAGCTATAGGGCTTAACAACATGTAGTCATGCAGACAGGACACAGCAGGGAGGCTCCTGCTCCAGCCAGTTGGCACAGAACACAGGACAATGAGAAGAAGGAGGGGGTATAGCTGAGCTCCTGAGAAGTTTCTTAGTTTTAACTAAAAGAACCAAGGGAAAGGACAAGATGGAAAGAGGTTGACAACAGTTATCAAAAAAGTGTAAAAATAGGTATGATATTCAGCTGATAGCTCCAAATGTACAGTGTTGTGCTTGGTAAGTAGTGAAGAGCCCTCAACAATCAATATGATAGTCTTGGACAACCCCTTGAATTATGCTCATGTGTATTGCATATTCAGCATTGGAGTAATTTCTATGATGTCCTAATTTTTATTATTAATTTGAACAAAATTGCCAACCAGATTTTTTGCAATTCCTCCAGTACAGATATTTTTCATTATTAGTAACAGTGCTTGCATAGTTTTAAGGCACTGGGAGGATAAGAGACTCCCAGTTATGTATTTTACAATTATGTATTTGGTCTTGGTGAGTTATTACCTGGCCAGACTTGTCATGCCCAGGGTGTCGGTTAAGATAACCTGTTTCATTGCAGAAATGAGGCTCGTTAGCTCTGGAAACAGTCTTTTGTCGTGTCCTGCCTAGCTCTATTAGCATACCTGTGCTAACCTCATTATCCCAAGATGGTGGCATCCTGGAGTTGTGGATTTAGAGCTCTTTAAGTATACATCAGCCAGAATGGTTGTCTCTGGGTCAGACTTCAAAGGAGATATGGTTTTCTGATAATATTTGTCTAGGAGGACATGCCACAGTTGCAACGGTAAATTCCTCAGGTGTGCCAGGCAGACCCAAACATTCCAAGTCCAAACTCGCCAGTATTGAGAGCAAGGTAAAGGTCCAGACACTGAACTCATTACCCAAAGGGGATTAGATTGTCATTCGTGGTGTCTACACGATGGGGACCTCACTACGAACCCCATTGTACCACTGGCCTGACCCTATGATCATCTGTCGAGGAATTATGACTGTTCTTAGTTATTTGGTTTTAAGTATGGAGGGTTGGACTTCTATCCCTAATGACATCATCCTGCATTGTTTCTTTTTATACCTTTTCTACCCATTTAATTTCATGTATTTTATTGTACTTTATCTGTATCTGCTTGTCAACCTCTGATACATACTTCTGTGTATGTTAAGTGGCTACCCTGTTTGTCCGAAAATAAGACATCCCCCCCCCCCTTCACCTCCTGGACCACCTACAACCGGACCATGCCGGAACTCCACTAAGGAAGCGCCGGCATGACTGCCGATTGTCCCCCGCTCCAGCCGCTCCCCCCGAAAATAAGACAGGTCATATATTTCAGGAGAGAGTTTAATATAAGACACTGTCTTATTTTCCGGGAAACAGGGCAGTACCGACCCATTCAGGGTTAATAAATATATAAAATTTAGAAAGCTCATTTTGTATTAGCCTATAAGACTTTGGACACAACGGAGCGGAGAATGCAAGTGTCAGTGCCAGGGCCAAACCATCCAGAGGCGAGATGTTCCTTTACCCTCAGCTAGCTCTTTCCCAGGACTGCAGAGGGGACAGCAGTTGAGCCTACTACCCTGCACTCCTTTATAGCCCTGCAAACATAAGCGTATGTGGTGTCAATTGTATATAACTGTGATATATCGCAATACCCAAATACACTGATCTATGGAGGAACTTAATGTTGCTTTTTGAGAAGAAGAAATCAGCTATGTTTTCTAATACTGCACAACTCCTTTAAGTTTCCTCCAGGACAACACTCCAACCACTACTGATAACTAAAGATGAGCGAGTACTGTTGGGATCAGCCGATCCGAACAGCACGCTCCATAGAAATGAATGGATGCACCTGGTACTTCCGCTTTGACGGCGGCTGGCCGCTTAACCCCCTGCGTGCCGGCTACGTCCATTCATTTCTATACTCGCTCATCTCTACAGATAGCCATCGATGTTGATCTTGGATCATACTCTACTGCTACAATATGGGAAGTGAATTTTTGGTTAATTGTATTATTGGGTTTTTAATATGGATATGTTGCTGATGTTCCAAAAGTAGCAGAAAGACATGCAACGGATCCCTCACAAACGTTCATCAAAATCTAAGTGGAACTCTAACGTTTGGTCTTATAGAAGACTTCGTCATGTTTTTACAATCTTAGTGAATGGATACATACACCAGGCAGAGCAGGCTCTGTCATTTAATGTCTTTTGCTCTTATCCTGTGATGGATGACAGTAATGCACATTCATAATAGGAATGTGAATGTAGCCTAACATTTTTTTGTTAGCATTTGTCTTATATTAGTGAATTGTTTGCCTGAAACATTTTTGCTTTTGAAAACACTGACATGTTACTTGTTACTTTTTGCTTCTTTACTTGTAACATTAATATATGGTTTGTCTCACTATGGTGCTTTATACTGTTTACCTGATGCTATTGTACAATATATTCTTACAAAATCACTAAAAACAGATACTGCCTTTGGTACTGTGGAGTATATCTGTATTTGGAATGTAGAGTTGAATTCCTTCATATCTTGCTCTTCTTTCATTTCCCTTAGTTGTTATTCAATGAGCATCCTGGAATCTACAAAATACCACATCTTTGTGCCAGAAATCTTGTCATCACAAAGTGTCTAATATTCCCTTATATTCTAAAGTCTGACAATTTTCTGGAATTCCCTAATACCTGAGCTTGAGTGATCCCATAGACGTTTCTTTGAAGCTACAAAATCCAAATAAAAATGAAAAGATCAATGCATTATCTACAGTACCATCAGATCCTCGCATTCTTGAAGGACCTTCTCATAAAAGAAGCCTTGTATTTTCTGTAATACATACAATATATATTGTACACCTGTCATATTTTTACAACATTAGAACTGGCTAAACAATACATGTCAAGCTACCAAAACCTTGAAGTTCAAGCTCACTTATATTGTGGTCAGTTTTATGATATGTGTGAAAAATCATTGGAGCAAACCCTCAGAAATGGATTTTGTAGAATCCTATTGACGTCTGCATTTAAAACTACATTTTTCCTCTAGCAGACGTCTTCCAACAATGATAACAGCCGATCAATGTGGTTTCCTAAGGCCAGGCTAGTAGTTTGCTATCTTCATGAGACAAGTTTTTGTCTTTTCTAACCTGGGATGGATATTACATTCAACATTTTATAATGTGACTGAACCGTATTCTGTGGTACACCATAAATTAAAGGGGAACCTCCAATTATAAAATAACTATTCATAATAAATAATTAATAGTACACGTGAATATAAGAAACCTTATCTTAATAACGAAAAATACTTTTATCTCCACTTATGTTTCAGTCTAGAGAGAGAATACAAGATAAGGAGGCTTCTGGGAAAAAAAAAATCGCACATCCCGCAGCTATTTTATAACTAAGGGTGAGTTCACACTGAGTATACGCCAGCTTATTCTGAACGTAAAACACCTTCAGAATCAGCGGCGTATAAAGCAGTTCCATTCATTTCTATGGGAGCCGGCATAAGAGTGCTCCCCATAGAAATGAATGGGCTGCTTCTTTCACTACGAGCAGTCCCATTGAAGTGAATGGGAAGTGCCGGCGTGTACGGCAAGCTCTGCTCATTCCGAGCCGTACACGCGGGCACTTCCCATTCACTTCAATGGGACTGCTCGTAGTGAAAAAAGCAGCTCATTCATTTCTATGGGGAGCACTCTTATGCCGGCTCCCATAGAAATGAATGGAACTGCTTTATACGCCGCTGATTCTGAAGGTGTTTTACGTTCAGAATAAGCTGGCGTATACTTAGTGTGAACTCACCATAAGGGTCAGTTCACACGTGAAAACCGCCTAGCTTATTTGTGCGAGGTAAAAAACCTCGGGGAGTTTTTTTGACGCTGTTTTTTGCATTCCACGCGGTTTTTGACGTGGTTTTTTACGCGGTTTTCGCTAGCGGTTTTCGCTAGGTTTTTTTTTCCCTATATGTGCTATAGAAACTGCAGGCGCAAACCGCGCGGTTTTTTGCAAAAAAACGCGCGGTTTTGTGTGCAAAAAACCGCGCGTTTTTTTACCGCGCGGTTTTCGCCTCCCATTCACTTCTATGCAATTCTTCAGGCGTTTTCCGCCTGAAGAAAGGTCATGTCGCTTCTTCAGGCGGAAAACGCTAGGAGGAAAAAAAAAGCTAGTGGTCTACATAGACCACCATGTTAAAGGAGCGGTTTTTGAAGCGAATTCCGCTGTCAAAAACCTCCCCTTTGCCCACGTGTGAACTAGCCCTAAGAGTGCTCTTAAATTCCACTATATCTTGCAAGTTAAAGCTCTATCACTGTACAGAATGACGTAATCATTCAATTAACAAGCCTGCATGTAACAGTCTGTGCCCATTGTTGTGTTCTCTCAGCATACTCTGCCGCTGGCTCTAGTTCACACTGTGCAGTTCCTGACAGGGCGCTATTTTTTCTTTTTTTGCTGTTGTACCTAGTACAGCCCATAAGACCTGCAGATACGCCTGTTTGCTATCCTCAGCCAATCCTTGACTGTCTCTGCCTATTTTACTCCGCTCTGTGTTGAGCAATATACATGTTATATATCTGTCTGAGCAATGCAATGTGTCAATAATGCTTGTTCCATCTTCTGCTGCATGTATGCATTTTATTCTGATGTCTATCTGTCTGTCTGCTTTTACTAGTGGCCATGTGCCTTCTGTTATCCCTACGTTTTATGTGTTATACCTGCCATTTGTTTTAGGCTAAGACATCATGTTGTGGAAACGCAGCATTTTTTGTTGCAGATTTTGCCGATTTTGTTGCAGATTTTTACCCTAAGAAGGAAGCCCTCTTCATTTTTCGCCGCGGTCTAGCCATGACGAGGTGCTGATGCAGTATATCAGCATTCTGTCACAGCATCCTGCTGCTGATTAGGATTGGATGAATGGGCTTTATCAGTAAGGAGTCTCGAGCCGCGGACTGCTTGGCTGAATCAATCAAAAGGATGCTTCCTTTTTCCACGTCCTGCTGCAATCTCTGCCTCCCACTGAAAGCAATTGGAGGCGGATTCTGGGAGGAATCTGCCCCGGATTCAAAGGCAAATTCTGACCCCAAATCCACAGCATCTTCCTCTGTGTGAACACAGCCTTAGATGTTTCCCTTCTGTTAAATATACCCCTGACTGGCTCAATATTATCTTGTTTCTGTGTGTGTTCTGCATCCTAGTTGTGTTTACCTAGTCAGCTGTTATTAAACCAGGACCACCTCAGGAGACAGTGGACTGAGTCAAGGATTAAAGTGTGAAAATCAGGGAGTCTGCTGGAATAATACCCTTAGAGGTGGCCCCATAATAGACCGGTTTGGTAGCACAGCAGATCCACAATCCCCGGCTTATGACACTACGTCTCACCCTCCCCTCTCCACACACTCCTGTATGTAGGCAAGATGCAGATACAAATACAACGAAAAATAAATGCACAGCAAAACAAGGTCTAAATAATATTAACCCCTTCCCGCCGATGGCACTTTTTGACTTCCTGACCAAGCTCGATTTTTCAAAACTGACATGTGTCACTTTATATGGCAATAACTTTGGAACGCTTTAACTTACCAAAGTGATTTTAAGATTGTTTTTTTCGTAACACATTGTACTTCATGTTAGTGGTAAATTTTGGTTGATATGTTTTGTGTTTAATTATGAAAAAATTTGAAATTTGGTGGAAATTTTGAAAAATATGCATTTTATAAAGTTTGAAATGATGTACATTACATACAGATAGTCAGACCGCCAAAATTATATAATAAATCTCATGTTCCAGATCTCTGCTTTATGTCGGCATCAAACTTTAGGCGCCCTTTTAATTTTTACGGACATTATAAGATTTACAAGTGAAACAACAATATTCAAAATTTTCAAGAAATTTCCAAAACCCATTTTTTAAAGGGCCTAATCCAGTTATGAAGGGGTTTTGAAAGACCCTTGTATTAAAGCCCCCCATAAATCACCCCATTTTCAAAACTGCACCCCTTAAATAAGCCAAAACAACATATACCTAGTAGTTTAACCCTATAAGTGCTTAACAGGAATTAATACAAAATGGAGGTGAAATTTTCAAATTTGAATTTATTTTACTAATATTTTCGTTTAGCCCTAGAATTTGCACATTCACAAGGGGTTAAAGGAGAAAACGCATCCCACAATTTGTTAGGCAAGTTCTCCCGACTACCATAGTACCTCACTTGTGGGTGTAAACTAATATATGGACCCACAGTGAGACGCAGAAGGGAAGGCGCGCCAAAGAGCTTTTAGAGGGCAGATCTGGCTGCGATCAGTTTCAGGAGCCATGTCGCATTTACAAAGCCCTTGAGGTGTCAAAACAGTGGAAACCTCTAGAAAGTGACCCCATTTTGAAAACCGCACACCTCAAAGAATTTATCAAGTGATGTAGTGAGCATTAGTAACCCCGAAGTGAATGTGTAAGCTGTGCTGAGTAAATTGGGTACACCAAATCCTATTTTATTTTCCCACTAGCTCCTATGACATGGACGGGGAAGAGGGGCATTCTGGGGGATCAGCGCTGGTGTATTATCTCTCATAAGCTCTAAATATGGGAGGTCCCCTGAAAACGCTCGCACCGCTTACACATTTCCTTCTAGTCGCAGCCACTTATGTCCTAATGATTTGGCGACTTTTAGTGTTTTTGTCTTCACATTGTACAAGCTAGATTTTTATTTTTATTTTCTGGCAATGTGGCCATATGAGGGCTTGTTGTTTGCGGTATTAGATGTGCTTTTCAATGCCGCCATTTTGGGGCCTGTAACTTATTGACTACATTTTATTAACTCTTTCTGGGTGGGATGTAAAAGGAAACATCAATTCTGGCATTGCTTTTTAGCATTTTTTTTTTTTTCCCGTGCAGCGTACAGCATAAGTAACATGTTACCATTATTCTGCGGGTCGGTACGGTTACAGCGATGCCTCATTTATATTATTTTTTAATGCTTTGCTATTTGTGCAGAATAAAATTCAATTTAGGGAAAAAAATCATTATTTTTGCATCGCCATCTTCTGAAAGGCATAACATTTTTATTTTTCGCTAGACAGAGCTGGTTGAGGGCTTATTTTTGCGGGAAGATCTCTTCTTTTTATTGGTACCATTTTGGTTTTCATCTGACCATTTGATTACTTTTTATTGAGCATTTTGTAAGGGAAAGGTGGTGAATAATCATTATTTTGTGCGGTTTTCTACGTTTTTTTTTTACGCCGTTCGCCGTTCGGGTTAAATAATGTTTTAATTTTATTGTTCAGGTTATTACGGACGCGGTGATACCAAATATTTAATGTTTTTTTCTATTTTTCTTTATTTTACATAATAAAACATTTTATATGGGGAAAATGGGATTTTTGGGGCTTTATTTATTTATAATTTATTTTAAACTTTTTTATTTTTACTTTTTTCAAACTTTTTTTTTCTGTCGCCATGTGGGATTGAAGCAGTGATCGGATGATCACTGCTTCAATAGAGATACGCTGCAATACACGTGTTACACGTGTATTGCAGAGTATAGGAAGCTGTCAGCCTGTGTAGATGCACAGGCTGACAGCTTCATTTACGGCAGGATCAGCCAGGAGCGAGGACGGGGTAAGTGATGGGGCAGACCTGGGGTCACTGCTCAGACCCCGGGCTGCCCCCTACGAACACCGGCACCCCCCGAAACCGGCGCGGGGGTGCCGATCGGCACCATACTACACTGTAACCCCGGAGGTGCCGGTGGTCATGTTGATCGCTGGCATATCAGGGGTTAACACCCGCGATCGGACCCGGTTCCGACCGCGGGTGTTACAGGGCATTGTCAGCCGTGTATTACGCTGACACCCGCTGTGCATGGTGCGCACACAGTTTCTGTGTGCGCACCATGCATCTGCAGTAATAGTACGGCGGTTTGCGGGAAGCCCTTCCCAGCAGCGCCGTACTATTACGGCGAATGTCGGGAAGGGGTTAAACGTCATACAGATACGGGTATGCTATTAGAGATAAGAATCTGAATGAAAGCAAGGAGGAAGAAAGCAACCTAATAGGTACAGAGGGAAACATATTTCTTTTATGATATATTAGATTAGATTTTCTTATAATGATGTGTACATAGAGATGGCTTCTGCAGGTGTTATGCTCCACAGGGATAGTTTAGCTAAGACTAACTTTTTTTTTTTAAAGTCATAGTGAATACACGTATCATCATGGCAAGAGAGATAATGATCACATGCTGGTCAGACAACTCCAGCCTTGGGGCTAACGATCAATAGGCTATAGAATCTGTTTCTACACACCCTAAGTGACCTGTCCAGTACATCTTCAAAGATCTGAAGAAGGGGTAGAGTGTATAGTGATACTCCAAAAACCCCGAAATGCGTCATCCTTCCATGAATAAAATACTTACCTTTTTAAATCATTACTCGAGTGAGTGCGTTCACTTACCTACATTGGTAAAACCAATATCCTAGTATGTTTTGATGACTTAGAGTCATACAAGTGTTAACGCTGCCAAGATTGCTCGCCATATACATATTTGAGAAATAGCTCTCTTTTTTTCCCTTTATCACATATTGGACTCGGTCTATAAAAGATTCAAAGGAAGCGCGGTCTCCCTTGGCTTTGTTTTTTGTGTCTATTACTTTCTCTGCTACTATTTAACCCCACTGTGTTTTAATAAAAGCGCATCAGTATTTCCTTCTTGGTTGAGAGAGGAACTAATACCAACATTGCGTGCCTGTTGCCATTTCCTTACCGCCTGGCACTCAGCTTAATTAATTAGGACGACGACAGTTACCTAAGATTATTGGTCAATTACTCATAAACACGGCTTTGACCTTATCAGGAGTATATAGCATCACAACCAGCCAATGAGTCCAAATAATAAACCAAGCAGATTATTTAACATACTACCCAGTTTTTTATTATATAGATGAATCTGAAAAAGGCAGACTAACACGTATCCTCCCTTTACAGGCACCACCTGTCACATCCCTATCAACAATAGTCTTGCAGCATTTTGCTGCTCCTTGAGGTCTGTTACTGTGTGGGCACATACCCAGGAACGCAGAGCTAAACGGTCCCTAGTTCAAGGTAAAGAACAACAGACTACTGACACAACCTCCAGGACAATAAAAGTCAGAGGCAAACTGAAAAACATATGTGTAAGTGCAGGTTTAGGAACTTGTGTACTACTGTATGTGTTGAGTACTATATTGCCACCCAGAGAATGAAATGAGCTTGTTAGAGCAAACCTGTTTTTTTTTTTTCTATCCCCTCTAAAGGTTAAAGTTAAATGCACTCCAAAAAGGTGCCATTAAATAATTCAACTCACTCCACAAAATATAAATACGTTTTTCTAGATTTTCTATTGCAGCATATAAACAGAACACAAATCCTAGTGCATAATTGTATGACATGTAGTGATATATGAAGGCTAGAGATGAGCGAACGGCGTTTGATCGAATTGATATTCAATCAAATATCGGGTTGCTCGAGATATTCAATTCCAATTGAATACCACACGGCAAATGCACTAAAAATTTGTATCCTCTCCCACCTTCCCTGGCGCTTTTTTTTGCACCAATAACTGTGCAGGGGAGGTGGGACAGGAACTACGACAACGGAGGCATCGAAAAAAAATCGGAAAAAGTAATTGGCTGGCTAAATAAGGTGACCTCCAATTTATACAAATGGTGGATTTCAGATCCGGGACATATGAGACTGTGAACTATGTGTCTGTGAGACAGGGATAGATGTACTGGCAGGGTTAGCTAGGGATTACCTTTATTTAGGTGGGAATGTTACTCAAACAGCTCTTTGGGGCTCTATCTGGTCGGGATCCCTGTCAGCTTGTGTTATGCGGGAGCTGACTTTTTCTCATAGGAATTCATTGACCAGCATTGATTGGCCGAATGCCATACAATGTACAGCATTCGGCTAATCAACGCTGGTTCTGCCGGAAGAGGCGGAGTCTATGATCGGTCCACAGCAGTCTCCATTGTGGTCCGATCTCAGATGTAGCAGGGCTGGCCATGCGCTGAACCCTGTTGCATCACAGATGCAGCAGAAGCTGACTGTGTGCTGAACCCAGCTCCATCTGAGATGCAGCAGAGCTGACTGTGTGCTGAACCCTGTTGCATCTCAGATGTAGCAGTGCTGACTGTGTGCTAAACCCTGCTCCATCTGAGATGCAGTAAAGCTGACTGTGTGCTGAACCCTGTTGCATCTCAGATGCAGCAGAGCTGACTGTGTGCTGAACCCTGCTCCATCTGAGATGCAGCAGAGCTAACTGTGTGCTGAACCCTTTTGTATCTCAGATGGAGCAGGGTTCAGCACACAGTCAGCTCTGCTGCATCTCAGATGGAGCAGGGTTCAGCACACAGTCAGCACTGCTACATCTGAGATGCAACAGGGTTCAGTACACAGTCAGCTTTGCTGCATCTCAGATGGAGCAGAGCTGTGTCAACTCTGCTATACCTGAGATCGGACCACAATGGAGACTGCTGTGGACCGATCTTAGACTCCTCCTCCTCACAGACGAGCCAACCAGCGTTGATTGGCCGAATGCTGTACTCTGTATGGCATTGGGCCAATCAACACTGGTCAATGCATTCCATTCCTATGGGAAAAAGTCTACTCCCGCATATCGCAAGCTGACAGGGATCCGAACAAGATAGTGGCGTAATACAGGGACTTGGGCATGTTAGATGCCCCCAGCCATGCTTCCCCTGCTGTCCCAGTTGCATTCCAGGGTGTTGGCATCATTTGCTGAGGTGTCATAATGGACTTGGTGACTCTCCTGAGTCGAAGAGTGACTTCTCCTGAAACAAAGCATTTTTCCCCATAGATTATAATGGGGTTCGATATTCGTTTGAATAGTCGAATATTGAGGGGCTATTTGAATCAAATATTGAATATTTCACTGTTTGCTCATCTCTGATGAAGGCCACAGGGTCCCATACAAAAGAAGTGCATACTGACAATATCCATCTACATGGATAAAATTTTCAGCAGTTTGAAAAAAAATAAAGGTAAGGCCTGGTTCACATCTGCGTTCGGTAATCTGTTCGGGGAGTCCGCATGGTGACCCTCCCGAACAGACTACCGAACGCATTTGCAAGCAGTGAACAGTAAAAGCACACGGACCCCATATACTATAATGGGGTCCGTGTGCTTGCCGCCAGATCTCCACAGGGAACATGTGGGCAGGAAAGTAGTTCACAATTTACTTTCCTGTCCGCATGATTCATGCGGGCAGCGCGCGGCAAGCACACGGACCCCATTATAGTATATGAGGTCCGTGTGCTTTCACTGGCACACAGCTTGCAACTGTGTTTGATAGTCCATTCGGGGTGGTGCCCATGCGGACTCCCCGAACGGATTACCGAACGCAGATGTAAACCAGGGCTAAATTGGCAGGGACTACCTAAATGTATGCCAAATAAATTGTGCCCAATTGATACATTTAGTTTACTGTATCTGCCAGGAACTTTCTTGGAACTTGAACTAATTATACACTGCAAGCACAGTGTGAATACAGCCTTAGGGAATTTATATTTGTAAACACAGTAATATGTCATGACTAAGACAATATATAAAATGCTGAGCAAAAACTTCCAGGTAGATTTGGGCAAACAGAGCTAAACGACAGCATTGACCAGAATCAAGTCATTGGCATATTACCTGTCTGTGACCAAAGCATGCTCTATGTAATTTGGAGCTGTCTGTCATTCATTAATACTTCAATATTGAGTAAACTCAGGCATACAACATGGGGAGATAGCGCAATTATTGCAGTCAGGAGAGCAATTATGCAGTCTCATCTAAGCATAGATGTCGAAGAGGAAGCAGGAATGATGTCTTCGGAGAAATAATCAATTTTCATTAAAAGAACCAAAGAAGCGGCTGTGGAAAAAACATTAGCTCAATCCCAGACCTCAAATTTAGCAGCTCTAAATCAAACAGATTTTAGCGTAATGTCTCTATTCATTAAGTAACATCTACTACTAAGAAGGAATAATAATATATTACAGCACTTTTATGCGTATCAGTGCCCATGTTCTATAATAAGCCAGGCAAAGGTCACATTTTGGCCAATTGGTTTATAATGTTCTGCTTTAATATACTGTGAATATATTGCTTTTAAAAAGTGAAGAGGAACAAAATATTTTACACTATATTCTTTGCTGCATCAATGTACTGTCTGTATTTAAAGGTGTATGCATCCCAGCGCCACACCTCCCATGAGGCGACCTGAAGCGACTGCTTCAGGCGGCACTATGCCAGGGCCCCGGGGAGGGCGGCATTTTTGCTTGCCTAACCCAGTCCAGGACAAGCTTTCCTGGACTGGCTTAGCGTCACTGAGAGGTGGATTGGGGAGGCCGCTGGGGCAGCGCTGCTCCAGCGGCCTCCCCTCACGCTCAGGCAGAGAGCAGGTCCTCTCCTTGCCTGCTCTCTGCCTGCTAATGCCGCCCCGCCCCCTCCTCCAGGGGGGGGGGGGGCTTTCTGTCGTCCGCCTCGGGTGGCGAAAAAGGCAGGTTCACCCCTGATGCATCCTCCTTTTCCTGTTGGCTGGACATATCGAGATAAGAGTATCACCAGATGACCAGCTTTTCAAAACTATATGATTTTGTGATACTTTATCAAAAGGTATCCCACATATGTGTATATCACATTTATGCCAGATTAATTTTCACGGAAACATGCTGTAAATTACAGCTGGACCCAGTTCTGCTAGCATGTTCCCATATTGTATTGAATTGGTGTTATCAGAAATTGGAGCCATTTACCAAATTCAAGCTAAGGACAGAATGAATACGTTTGTGTTCCACAGGGGAAGTAAGGATTGGTCGCAATACAGTTCACAACAACTAACAGTATATGCTTGCTAGCGTGTGTGGCGCACAGTGCAGTACTCCACAGTCAGTAGACTAAGGAACCTCTTAGTGGGAATAATCGAAGATATGGCTTGGCTTCTCATACTTAATGCAGCCAGGGGCATAGCTATAGGAATGCAGAGCATTTGCTACTGGGCTCTGGAGCCTCAGGGAGCCCAAAAGCCTCTCTGCAACATAAGGAGACACCAGTATTATAGATAGCACATAGCAAGTGGAGGCTTCATTATAAATATTAGATTGTGGACCAGGAATCTCGGTACACCTCTGATTATAGAACTATACAGCTACTGTACATATAGCCTTATGACTTTATAAAAGGGCAAAATGCTGCACGCAATGTTCATTCATGCATATTTAAAGCAATATTTATTAAAAGGTCTATGTATTCTCAGCTATCAAATAGCAATATCACTGAGGATAGGCTCACATCTGCGTTGGAGACTCCACCACAGAAACTGATGAAATTCAGCTGAGGGTGGATTCACATCTGCGCCCGGTCTCCGGTTTAGCCAATCCGGCCAGTTTTCATCTTCTGTCCCACGAAACTGAACAGGAGACGGAAACCCAGCAGTCAGCTATCTAACCCATTTGCTTCAGTGGGTTTTCAGAGGTAACCGCCCGTGTGTGTCTTTTGCCTTTCCATGGGGACTTTGTGTCCAGTTAAAAAAAAAAACGGTTTCCCTGTGGAGAGGCGCAAGACGCACACAGGCGGTCACCTCTGCAAACCCACTCAAGTGAATAGGTTTGAAAGCAGACTGATGGGTTTCCGTCTCCTGTCCAATTTTGCGGGGGAGACTGGCCAGATTGGCTAAACCGGAGACCGGGTGCAGATGTGAACCCGCCCTGAGAGAAAAGTCCTGGAATTTTCTCTCCTCCTTCCCATACACACATATCTTTCTTTTAGGGTCCAGGAGGTTCTAGTTCAGTCAATCTCCACAGCAGATATTTCCCATAAAAAAAAAATAAAATAAAAAAAAAATATATATATATATATATATATATATATATATATATATATATATATGATTTACAAAATAAAGTAATATTGAGTTAGGAGAATAAACAAGTAATTGAGAGAGACATGGCCAGGGAATTTATTCTGAATTGTGTTGGGAACAGTATAAAATACTCAGACTTAACTATTAAAGAGTTTGTGCAGGATTAGCAAAAACATGACAGCTGCCTTCCTTAAATAGCACCACCCCTGTTCAAAGGCTGTGTTTGGTACTGCAGCCCAGTTCCATTAAAGTTAATGTTGCAATACGTACCCAGTGGACAAGTGTGTTATTAATTGTGAACTACCCCAGAGGTGGGATCCTGAGAGTCAATGCGCACAGCATTTTTTGGCGCTGATTTTGATGCTAAATCCACCTCAAATTCAGCCTCCAAAAAGCCTCCCAATAGAGTTCTATTGGGTAATAATCTGGCAGTGACCTATAGAATGGTGACATACACTGTGTGTAGAATTATTAGGCAAAGCTGTATAGGCTTGAAAGCCAACTACCAATTATGTAAATCAGGCGATTTGCATATCTGTACTGAGGAGGGGCATGGTCTAATGACATCAACACCCTATATAAGGTGTGCATAATTATTAGGCAACTTCCTTTCCTTTAGCAAAATGGGTCAGAAGAGAGATTTGACGGACTCTGAAAAGTCAAAAATTGTGAGATGTCTTGCAGAGGGATGCAACAGTCTTGAAATTGCAAAACTTTTTGAGCTTTTTAACCAATGGACTGATGAAATGAGAGTGACTCTTGATGGCTCAGATGGATGGGCCCGAGGCTGGATCAGCAAAGGGCAGAGAGCTCCACTCCGACCTCCGATGGGCTGGGATCATCAAAGATGAACTTGTGGGACCTTTTCGGGTTGAGGATGGAGTGAAGCTCAACTCCTAGACCTACTGCCAGTTTCTGGAAGACACCTTCTTCAAGCAGTGGTACAGGAAGAAGTTGGTATCGTTCAAGAAAAACATTATTTTCATGCAGGGCAATGCTCCATCATATGCATCCAAATACTCCACAGCGTGGCTGGCCACAAAGGTCTATAAGAAGAAAAAATAATGACATGGCCCCCTTGTTCACTTGATCTGAACCCCATAGAGAACCTGTGGCCCCTCATAAAATGTGAGATCTACAGGGAGGGAAAACAGTCCACCTCTCAGAACAGTGACTGGGTGGCCGTGGTGGCTGCTGCACGTAATGTTGATCGGAAACAGATCAAGCAACTGACAGAATCTATGGATGGAAGACATACTGATAGGGAAAAAATTTACATTGTGATCCCTATATGGGGCTCACAATCTACATTTAAAAAAGAACCTGTAGATGGAAGGCTTTTGAGTGTTATCGTAAAGAAAGGTGATTTTTTTGTTTTTGAATGCCAGAAATGTTTATTTCTAAATTTTGTGTTGTTATATTAGTTTACCTGGGGAAAATAAACAAGTGAGATGGGTATATATTTGGTTTTTATTAAGTTGCCTAATAATTCTGCACAGTAATAGTTACCTGCACAAACAGATATGAGTCTTTTGGGTTGATTGAGAACACAGTTGTTGAACAATAATAAAAAGAATCCTCTCAAATACAACGTGCCTAATAATTCTGCACACAGTGTATATTAAGATAAGATAATATAATCCTTTAATAGTCCCACAGTGGGGAAATTTCAGTATGTTACAGCAGCATAGTAATACAGATACAGGATAATACACAGTAATATATTACAGAAGGAGAAACACATAAGTTGAGAAGAGAAGATATACTAGGAGTCCATAGCAGCTAAGGAACAGAGGAAGAAAGAAGGAGGATATTCATAATCATAAGTTTTCTGTACGGAGTGATCTTCGCTTGGTCTGATGTAGATTATACAGCCTGATCGCGGTTGGAAGGAAGGACTTGCGATAGCGCTCCTTCTCACATGTGGGGTGAAGCAGACGGTCACTTACAGTGCTGCTAAGTGCCATCAAGGTCTCATACATGGGGTGGGATTTGTTCTGCCACATGGAGCTCACCACGGACAGTGTCCTTTTGTCACCCACCACCTGTACTGATCAGCCTGTCAAGTCTATTTCTGTCCCTGGTTGATATACTGCTCCCCCAGCAGGCCACACCGAAAAAGATGGCTGAAACAACCACAGAGTTGAAAAAGGCACTAAGAAGTGGCCCCTGGACTCCGAAGCCCCTCAGCCTCCAGAACAGGTAGAGTCTGCTGTGACCCTTTCTGTGCAGCGCCTCCAGGTGATCAGCCCAGTCTAGTTTATTATTGAAGAGTACACCCAGATACTTATAGGTCATGACTATCTCAATGCATGTCCCTTGGATCTCCACCGGGGTCAGAGCACTTCTCTGTTTACTAAAGTCCACCACCATCTCCTTGGTCTTCCCAGCATTAATCCTGAGGTGGTTCTGCTGGCGCCATTCAACAAAGTCTCTGTATTCCCTATCATCACCATCAGTGATAAGGCCTACTATAGCAGAGTCATCGGAGTACTTCTGTAAGTAACAGCTGGATGAGTTGTGCCTAAAGTCAGAAATGTACAGTGTGAAAAGAAATGGGGCAAGAACTGTACCTTGTGGTGCCTCTGTACTACAGATCACAGAGTCAGACACACAGTCCCGGGCTCTCACATACTGAGGGCGGTTTGTCAGATAGTCTAGTATCCAGTTGGACAGGTGATGGTCCGTACCACCAAGATTCAGCTTCTCCCTTAATTGCCCTGGCTGAATGGTGTTGAACACACTGGAGAAATCAAAGAACATTATTCTCACAGTGTTCTCAGGTTTCTCCAGGCGAGAGAGAACTCTGTGAAGAAGGTGGATGATGGCATCATCTACCCCAATGCCCGGCCGATAGGCACACTGGAGGGGGTCCAGAGTGGGGCACACTAGGGGGCGTAGCTGTGTCAGGACCAGTCTCTCTAGGACCTTCATCAGGTGGGATGTCAGTGCTACAGGTCAGTAGTCATTGTAGTCCATTGGGTTGGGTTTCTTTGGGACTGGTACTACACAAGATGTTTTATATAGTTGAGGTACCACTACCGGCTTTAGACTCATGTTGTACATGTGCATAACAATACCGCACAGCTGGTCACCGCACATTTTAAGAACCCTTGCACTTAAACCATCGGGTCCTCCGGCCTTGTCTGCTTTAATCCTCTTGATTTCTCTACACACTTGAGACTCCTTGAGGATCAGATAGCCAGATTGCAATTTACTGCCAGTCGGTGGGGGTTGGGTATTGGTGTGTGAGGGGAGAGGGGTTGACTGACATGCTGGTGAAGGGAGAGTTGGTTTGGAGTCAAATCTATTGAAGAATAGATTAAAGGGACTCTACCACTAAAGCAACATTTTTCTAATTACCACGTCAGAATAGCCTTAAGAAAGGCTATTCGTCTCTTACCTTTAGACGTGGTCTCCGCGGCGCCGTTCCTTAGAAATACTGGTTTTAACCAGTATGCAAATGAGTTCTCCGCAGCAATGATGGCGGGCCCCAGCGCTCAAACAGAGACGGGGGCGGCAGCCATTTTTGGGAGGCCGCTTTTGCTCTTGTAGTTCAATACAGGAGCATACTGAGCAGGCATCGGAAGCTGGACCGAGACGGAAGACAGAAGAGGTGGGGTTGCAGCTAATGATGGAGTTGGCGCTGGAAAGAGCTCTCGGGCAGCAGTGGGGACGCCCCCATCTCCGTTTGAGCACTGGGGCATGCCCTCATTGCTGCAAACTCATTTGCATACCGGTTAAAACCTGTGTTTCTAAGGAACGGCGCTGCGGAGACCATGTCTAAAGGTAAGAGACAAATTGCCTTTCTTAAGGCTATTCCAACATGGTAATTAGAAAAAAATGTTGCTTTAATGGTAGAATCCCTTTAAGCTTGTTAAGTCACTTCCTGTCACCTTCTAGCTGGTGAGCTGCCTTTTGTTTCAATAAGGTGAACAAGTGTAATGAAGAAAACGGAAAGAATGACACAGTCCTCTGACGTTAGTTTCACGTCAATGGGTTTCCGTTATTTTGGTCCGCCAGACCAACTTTTTTGCCCAGTAATTTAAAAAATAGCATAATATTTAAAAAATAGTGTACCCGAATGGAGCCCTATGGACCACATTGACTATAATTGAGTATTTTGGGTGTATACCACTTACCCAATACCATATGATACATGGCTGTGAAGGCCCCCAATGCAAGATAGAAATGAAAAAACAGGTGCAAAATGCTCATGAACCTCCACTAACACACACCTACAATCCATGAGGGAGGGGGATGTTAAAAATTCAAATGCACACGGCACTGTGACCGCCTATTAGTCACACCCCTCACTATTAGATCAGGTGGGCTGCCCAGAACCTTAATACGTGCGTATCTGTTGGGTGTCCAACGGATGTCCGATATTAACTGAAATCAGCAGACAAAAAAAGTTG
Organism: Leptodactylus fuscus; assembly: GCF_031893055.1. Taxonomy (NCBI): domain Eukaryota; kingdom Metazoa; phylum Chordata; class Amphibia; order Anura; family Leptodactylidae; genus Leptodactylus; species Leptodactylus fuscus. The sequence continues at coordinate 65,797,381 of NC_134265.1, forward strand.
GGCTTACAGGCCGTATGTGTGCCAGATGGACACCACCCGACACAGACGTGAAATCAGCGTAACTAATATGGTGACTTCTTTGCCTGCACTGTGCTACTTACATTTTTACTAGCATATGAATACACACCATAATGGAAAGTGATAGATGGATACGGGTTAGGGCTCTTGGTATGGCATGGCCTTCGTGTGTCGCCAGTGCAAATTCATAACTGTTTATTTGGCATGGTGTTAAATGACTGCAGATAAAACTTGATCGAGACTAAAGTGCTCATTGCGCAGACTAAGCAAAAAGTCTGAGTATTTCATTTGCTGCAATTCTGAGAACAAAGATAATGGAATTTTACTTTACTTTTCGTTAATTTGGCTCTTGCTTTGAGTTTTCCCATAAAACACGACTAGCACTTTATCATATAGTCAGAGCATTGAGCATACGTACCTCCTCGATCACGTGCGGCTAGATTGCTTCCTCGTTTCAATGTAACATCCAACTGGTACATTCCGGGATTAGGGAGTGGAAGATCGGCATTACTATTCCCCACACTGTTGTTTTTCTGCAAAACAGAAAAAAAGAGGGTTTTAATGATCATACCAACAAAGTAAACTACAGATTGGGCAAACTTTATTCTACTATTGTCGTAAAACAAGATGTGATTATAAATCCATTGTGAAGTTTTACAGATAAATGACATCAGCGCCAATTACTGTCCCACCAAAATCAACACCCAAAGGGAAAGCTCTATATGGCGGAACTCACTGTCCATATAGTTTTGAATTACAGTATATGTACCACCATATTCGCCCTCAGAAGCAATAGTTCAAGAAAGAATGCTATTCAATGGGTTATTCCATGAAAATATTTATGCTCTATTCATAGGACAAGGGATATATTGCCGATCATTGGTGGTCTGATGGCTGTGAACCCCCACCATTCCTAAGAACAGAGATATTTTACACATGTAAAGGGGATAAATCAATTTCCTTATCCACTTCATGGCCAGAACATTTTCCATGGTTCAAGTTTTTTGGTCAGGAGGAACTGCAGGACTGATGTGGGCTCTCTAGGACTAAGCAGCTCATTCAGATCCCAGCACAGGAGGAAGGCCGCACCACGGCGGCTCTCATAGCACTATATACAGCGCTCATTGAAATTCTGAAGCTGATGATGTTTTTCTTCTACCATTGATTTTATAGGATTTTCTGCCTAGGGATTAATTGGAGGCATTGAAAGTTACAACAGAGACATATGTTCATGAAAGGGAGCCCTATTACTCCTCTGTAGAACATGTGCTGGATACAAGTTAGGTAATCTATGTTGGTTCTACACTAACTCTATGGGAGACAGGGTAGGAAATGTTACCCCACTGGATAGGCATGGTTGAATTTCCCGTTGAATGCAGTACTAATGCAATTGTGTGACTGAGGCTCTATTCACTGCAATGTGGCTCTGTTTCCAACTGTGGAGGCTATTATGTTACATGTGGGGCACTGTGGAGAATACTATGTTACATGTTGAGGCACTATGGAGGCTATTATGTTACATGTGGGGGCACTGTGGAGGCTATTATGTTACATGTGGGGCACTGTGGAGGCTATTATGTTACATGTGGGGGCACTGTGGAGGCTATTATGTTACATGTGGGGACACTGTGGAGAATACTATGTTACATGTTGAGGCACTATGGAGGCTATTATGTTACATGTGGGGGCACTGTGGAGGCTATTATGTTACATGTTGGGGCACTATGGAGGCTATTATGTTACATGTGGGGCACTGTGGAGGCTATTATGTTACATGTGGGGGCACTGTGGAGGCTATTATGTTACATGTGGGGGTGCTGTGGAGGCTATTATGTTACATGTGGGGGCACTGTGGAGGCTATTATGTTACATGTGGGGGTGCTGTGGAGGCTACTATGTTACATGTGGAGACACTGTGGAGGCTACTATGTTACATGTGGGGGCACTGTGGAGGCTACTATGTTACATGTGGAGACACTGTGGAGGCTATTATGTTACATGTGGGGACACTGTGGAGGCTACTATGTTACATGTGGGGGCACTGTGGAGGCTACTATGTTACATGTGGAGACACTGTGGAGGCTATTATGTTACATGTGGGGACACTGTGGAGGCTACTATGTTACATGTGGGGACACTGTGGAGGCTATTATGTTACATGTGGGGGTGCTGTGGAGGCTATTATGTTACATGTGGGGACACTGTGGAGGCTACTATGTTACATGTGGGGGCACTGTGGAGGCTATTATGTTACATGTGGGGGCACTGTGGAGACTACTATGTTACATGTGGGGGCTATTATGTTACATGTGTGGGCACTGTGGAGACTATTATGTTACATGTGGGGGCTATTATGTTACATGTGGGGGCACTATGAAGCTGCTATGTTTTCAATAAAAGTAAAGATTTTAACAAAGGAAAATGTGGGACTGTATAATTTTATGATTCTTTTGATCAACTCATTGAATGGTGACAGTAACTGCGTCGCTCATATTAGCACTGACCCCTCCAGTGGAAAGATGGGGGAGCGCTACATTATGACTGTACTCAGATAATCCATGTTATTCACTTCATCAGCCAGTGGTTTAGGGTAAGACCACATATGTCTCTGGTGGCCAATGGCCGCATGACTAAACTACCTGCAATGGCCACCATGGGTGGATGAGATTTTGGCCACGTGGTATGACTGGGTTATTTGGGTTTATATGTGGCAGCAGTCATCTGGGAAATGTCAGTATTATAGATTGTAGTGTGTATGATATATTGTCCCTCTCTTTCTGCCAGGATAACTAGGAAGTTTGCACATCTTAATTTAGATATTACGTGACCCAATGTTTGTTGTTGTGTGATGATGACTCAATATACTGGGACTAGAAATGACTCAACGTATTCCCCATCAGATACATTATAATGAGAAGACATAGACTTGGCAACGGTAGGCATCGGAGGACACCAGCTCCAACACTCTAATGACAGTCAGACTTCTCCTGACAATAAGAATAAAGTTACTTCTCCCCGAGTCCTCTGCTGCCTACTCATAAAATACACAGACTAGAAAGTGATAAAATGTTCTGCGTACCCCGGTGTTTGCTTATACAGTAATATCTTTCTAACCGTCAGTTTAATAGCAGGAACAAACATAATGTGCAGTCTAAATAGTCTAGTCTCCGAGCCCCTGTGGTTATACCATAGATGTTATACAGCTCACAGTTGCCCAGATGAGTTCTTTGTAGACAACACAGTTGAGAACATCATCTCATGTATAAGCTACAATCATCAGATATTGCTTGCATAAAAAAAATTACAACACATCCCCCAGAACAGTTATATAATAATGACACCACAATGTGAACGCTCCCCTTGTCCTTTTATACTGTATGTTTATGAGTGCATTATCACAGGAGGAAAGAAGTGCTCCAAATCTTCTTTGTCCTCCAATGCAAAGAAGGTGAGGAGACAAAGTTATGTCTTCTGCCATGAATAACAGGGTATTTTTTCCAGTGACACTGGTAGGGTGTGGACACATACCATAAATGTGTAAATGTGTGGCTCTTGTAGTTTCTCCCTCTAATACAAAACAGCTGTAGGTGAATTGATTCCAGAATGGTGCAACATGACCTCCACTTAGTGCTCCATACATTACAATAAGGCACAGCTCTAGACTTGTCAAGGAGCAGGACAGAATAACACTGTTGACTGTAGACAGGTGCTACGGACAACTGATCCATCGGATGCAAGATCAGATCCCATAGAAAACTATGTTGGCCATGTTGCACCATTCTGGAATCATATCATACTGTATGTGTGGGGTACTGAGGAGCATATAATAATGGGGGAGCATACTATGTAGCATATAATAATGTGTGTGGAGCTACTGAGGAGCATACAATACTGAGGAGGTACTGAGGAGCATATTGATAAGAATATAATACTGTGTGTGGGTGCCACTGTGGAGCATATAATCCTGTAGTGGGGCTACTATGGAGCATATAATACTGTGTGGGGGGCCTACTGTGGAGCATATAACACTGTGGGGGGCTACTGTGGTACTGTGGAGAATATAATACTGTGTGGTGGGCCTACTGCGGTTAATATAATACTGTAGGGGAGGGGGGGGAAGACCACTGCGGAACATATAATATTGTCTGGGGTCCCCTCACTATTTATATCACACAGTATCTGTTTTATAGCAGTCGTGATATTAGTACAGGCTGTAATAACATTGCACGGTCACTATAAAACAGATCCTGTGCGATGTAAATAGTGAACATTAATTGTTCAAAGTACTAAATGCCGAGACCTTTACATTTCAGTTTGTATTATTGAAAGCTCTGTAAAGCCGCATTCACATGACTAATTTGTGGGTCCACAACTGTCCGAAATTGTGTATCCACACAGTATTAAGTTTAAATTGACGTGTTGGCACTTCACGATATCTACAGTCCTATGAAAAAGTTTGGGCACCCCTATTAATCTTAATCATTTTTTGTTCTAAATATTTTGGTGTTTGCAACAGCCATTTCAGTTTGATATATCTAATAACTGATGGACACAGTAATATTTCAGGATTGAAATGAGGTTTATTGTACTAACAGAAAATGTGCAATATGCATTAAACCAAAATTTGACCGGTGCAAAAGTATGGGCACCCTTATCATTTTATTGATTTGAATTCCCCTAACTACTTTTTACTGACTTACTGAAGCACAAAATTGGTTTTGTAACCTCAGTGAGCTTTGAACTTCATAGCCAGATGTATCCAATCATAAGAAAAGGTATTTAAGGTGGCCAATTGCAAGTTGATCTCCTATTTGAATCTCCTCTGAAGAGTGGCATCATGGGCTACTCAAAACAACTCTCAAATGATCTGAAAACAAAGATTGTTCAACATAGTTGTTCAGGGGAAGGATACAAAAAGTTGTCTCAGAGATTTAACCTGTCAGTTTCCACTGTGAGGAACATAGTAAGGAAATGGAAGACCACAGGGACAGTTCTTGTTAAGCCCAGAAGTGGCAGGCCAAGAAAAATATCAGAAAGGCAGAGAAGAAGAATGGTGAGAACAGTCAAGGACAATCCACAGACCACCTCCAAAGAGCTGCAGCATCATCTTGCTGCAGATGGTGTCACTGTGCATCGGTCAACTATACAGCGCACTTTGCACAAATAGAAGCTGTATGGGAGAGTGATGAGAAAGAAGCCGTTTCTGCACGTACGCCACAAATAGAGTTGCCTGAGGTATGAAAAAGCACATTTGGACAAGGCAGCTTCATTTTGGAAACAAAAATTGAGTTGTTTGGTTATAAAAAAAGGCGTTATGCATGGCGTCCAAAAAGAAACAGCATTCCAAGAAAAACACATGCTACCCACTGTAAAATTTGGTGGAGGTTCCATCATGCTTTGGGGCTGTGTGGCCAATGCCGGCATCGGGAATCTTGTTAAAGTTGAGAGTCGCATGGATTCCACTCAGTATCAGCAGATTCTTGAGAATAATGTTCAAGAATCAGTGACGAAGTTGAAGTTACGCCGGGGATGGATATTTCAGCAAGACAATGATCCAAAACACCGCTCCAAATCCTCAGGCATTCATGCAAAGGAACAATTACAATGTTCTGGAATGGCCATCCCAGTCCCCAGACCTGAATATCATTGAACATCTGTGGGATGATTTGAAGCGGGCTGTCCATGCTCGGCGACCATCTAACTTAACTGAACTTGAATTGTTTGTCCAAAATACCTTTATCCAGGATCCAGGAACTGATTAAAAGCTACAGGAAGCGACTAGAGGCTGTTATCTTTGCAAAAGGAGGATCTACTAAATATTAATGTCACTTTTCTGTTGAGGTGCCCATACTTTTGCACCGGTCAAATTTTGGTTTAATGCATATTGCACATTTTCTGTTAGTACAATAAACCTCATTTCAATCCTGAAATATTACTGTGTCCATCAGTTATTAGATATATCAAACTGAAATGGCTGTTATAAACACCAAAATATTTAGAACTAAAAATGATTAAGATTAATAGGGGTGCCCAAACTTTTTCATAGGACTGTATCACTATCACTATCTATCTGTGGGGCGGGGTTGTTATGCTAGGTTTTGATGATAGACCCTTTTTTAAAGGACTCCAATAAAAAAAAGTTTTTACGTCATGGTTTGCTTTCTGGCCTTAGACTAAACATAATTCAGTCTATCCGGTTTTGCTGGCGTTTTCCTTTAGCATGTACACATCTAGTAGTTATTTTATAAGTGAACACACTCTTTGTCACATGGCTCTTGTAATTTTTTATCTTACTCGTATGGCTCACTTTTGCCCTATATAATAGTGTGAATTCAGTTGCTGCTAAGAATTAAGTTTCTGTAACACAGCAGATTATTTTCAATCGTGGGTTTTTGCCAAATCCCTTGGAAGTTAGGGCTCTGACCTCAGAATTTTTATTAATCTAGCATGTAAAAGCATAATGGAAACGGACACCACAATTGTCACAGCAATTATAAGCACTGTATTTCTGAATACGGACGTCCATAAGATCCATCATTCTTTAAATTCTGCCATGAATCTAGAGCTTTTCCAATCTCTTAAAATATACAGACCTGTATAAAAACAGGTTCAGTAATTCTGAAATTGGAGTCGCCTCTTTCCTGGGTGGACTGCCAAGAGAGGACAGCTCTACATTCATCACATTAACAGGTGTGACAAAGCATCAGGCAGCGGGATTGGCACTAAAGCAATGTATATTACAATATTTATGGTATATATTGCCTAAGGAGATCACCAATATAGTTACACCAGACTTGGAGAACATCACTCTGAAATAATGCAAATATTCTGCACATTTTGGAATTTAGTCATGCAGTATATCAGTGCCAGTCCAATGGTGGACACCAACCTTTTCAACTACATATGGTCCCAGTTGGTAAGGAGCCCAACACCTTGACATGAAACCAGGCATGCCTTCCACTGTCTACTTGATCTGAAACTGCTGGAAGTCCTGAGCCACACATGACCATGTTGCTCACATAGGACACTGGTTTCTCTTCTGTGGCCACTGACGTCACTGATTGGCCTTTGCGGCTACGTGCAGTGCAGTACTTCAAGCAGGGAATCCATGGCACGAGCAGGACTGGACAGTGATGAGCGCTGGGGACAAGTGGGTATGTGTTTATTTATATGTCTACTTCCCCAGCTTTCTCCCTAGGTCCTGAAATTCATGGACAACCCCTTTAAAACACAACTCTGGAAAGAGGAGGCTTCCTTTACCTTACAAGTGCCCTTGTTGTTCGAGAATGCCATTTGTCATTGCGCAAAATATCACAGCAAGCTAACAAAAGACTTGAAAGGCTGCAATTTTCAACTATCTCCCCTTCATAGGACGGCCATACAGACAAAAAGGATAGTTAGCACATCAAAAACTTACCACAAAATCACGTGACATATCTGGACATGTCCAACCAAGAGAACACATTAAAACGATCTCCTTTGTATTCTAACACTATAATTAAAAGAAAACCACTTGGTAGAAAGCCGTCTACCTAATTATTTCACCAACGCTCTTATTAATATTTCATTATTATTTATTACAGTAGAACAAAATCAACAACAAACATAACAGCAGTGATCTACAATCACTATACAGACAGGCCCATAAAGAATGGGAGGGGGAATGAAATGGTCACCTAAGATAAGTATACAGCACTAAAAGTAAAGGTCTACAGTGTATACACAGGACAATTGCTGTCACCGGATTATAAATATTGGCAGCGTGAATGAAGGAAACGATTATAATTATATATAATAATTATCTATCTCTTATTTATCTGAATATGTCTCTAAAGACGCCTCCAAAGACATCATCATCACTGGGGCTATAATCTGCAAATGTTGTGGTTTATGGCAGGGGCGTAACTACCGGGGTAGCAGCTACTACAGGGCCCGGGACATTAGGGGCCCGGCGACAGCAGCTACCGCTGCAGGGGTTTTTTGTCTTAAAAAATATGGGGCGTAATAGTATATGCAGGTGCCACTATAGGGCATAATAGTATGTGAAGGGGCCACTATGGAGCATGATACTGTGTGCAGGGTCTTCGGCGTTGGTCATGGGGGGGGCCCATGTCAAAAGTTCTCCACTGACATTCCTAGTTACGCCAGGCATTTTTCAAACCCATTCATTTGAATGGGTTTGAAAAGTGTCCGGCCGTGAGTACCAGTGAGCGTTTTGTGCTCTGCGCAGCAAAACCATTTTTTTAACCGGACACAAAGTCGGACAGGCAGGATTTTGTGTCCGGTTAAAAAAAAAAATGGTTCCCTTGACTTTGGAGCTCAGGCCCTTTGACCTTTTTACATCCATACTGCACTGGCCTCCCTCAGAATGGCTACATTACAGGCAGATTGCTCATTTTATGGCATCTCATTTTGGTTCCCTGAGGGTCTCCCAGCCCACAATTTTTGAAAGGGTTTGTAAGGCGGGTACTTCCACAGCTGAGTAAATTTCAGGTATCTATTGGCTGCTTCTTTCCTCGGGAACAAGTGGCCCTCCCTCCCATAAGTACATGGACCGGTGGTCCAGGGCATTGAATAGGGACATCTCACCTGGCCAGTGGCAGGTCAACTAGTCATGTGCAGCCAAGTCCTCCACATGCATTACCTTCCAAGAGACCCAATATAAATTGTTAATGCATTGGTATCTCACCCCCGCCCTGCTTCATTCTCTTAATCCCAACTTCCCGCCTGTCTGCTGGTGTTGTGGGGTGGGCCTGGGTACCTTATGCCATATTTTTTTGCATTGTCCAGGTGTTCGCCCTTTGTGGCGAGAGGTACAGTCTCTCATGGACGCTCTCTTTATTCGAGGGGTTCTGTTGGACTCTCTTACCTACTTGCTCAATCTCCCCCTCCCCATTTAGGTAAACACACCTCCAAACTGTTTTTATACCTCTGTATGGCAGCCAAAACCCTCATTGCCATGCATTGGAAGCGCACTCTGCCTCCCACTGGCCATGACTTGGTGACTCGCCTAAAAGATGTGCGTAGCATGGAATTTTTGTCGGCTTCCCTGAACCACACCCTAGACGTATTTCAGGCAGTTTGGTCATCCTGGGATGCTTATTTTGCTCTGAATGGCCTTTAAGCCCCTTCCCCTGTTCTTCCCTTTGTGGTCTGTGTATCCCCTGTATTTTTTGTATTCTTTATGCTCTGATTCTTCGTTACTTTGTTTCGTTGTTACATGAGTGCCTTATTTTTTTCCTTTGGCCTCTCTATTGTCTTTTTTTCTCTGTATGTTGTAAAATTTTCAATAAAAATTACAGTTGAAAAAAAAAAAAAATGGTTTTGCTGCAGACAACATAAAACGCTCACCGGCGCTCACAGCTGGACATGGTCTGTCAGGTTTCCGTCTTCTGCAGGCAGAAAACGGAAACCTGGATAGCAGAGATCGGGCGCTGGTGTGAACCCAGCCTTACACTGATTTTACCTACCCATGTCCTGCATATGTCTTAATAAAAAGTTATTTGCACAATTATGAGGAATACAATGAGAAAGCTCTCTGCCCATAACCAGCTACACTATTCTGATCTTACGGCCAGGTTTATATAAAAGGCAGAATCTTTAGTTATAGCATTGTACAAAATGACTACAGCAAAATTCAGAAAGCAGCAGAATTCTAGCACCTAGTAAAAAGGAGACAGACTGAATTAAAAAATAATAAGTGCTCAAGTGGATGAAACATGTTCTTTCATTGTATGTATGTACTCTGCCTGCAGTACTACATTAAGTCATCCAGAGAAAAGGCTTACAATAATAGAAAAATGGCATGAAATCATTTTTCTGTAGCACACATTAAAACATTGGGAATGTTTCTTGCAATGCTCCCACGATGTGTAACAGCTCCGTATTGCTACATGTAGGGCTGTTTAACACAATGATGGGCCCAGTGCAAAAGTTACATAAGTGGGCCTCCATATAGTATAATGCCTCCTTAGTGGGCCAACACAATATAATGCCCCTCAGTGGCCCATCACTCAATCAAATGTCCCTGCAGTGGCCCCATATAATATAATGGCCCATCACACATTTCCCCCCCAGTGATCCCTCAGTGGCCCTTCAGACATTAACCTGTACACCCCTATGGCTACTCAGTAACACTCACCTATCCCCCTCAAGTAATTTCTATGACATTAACGTGTCCCCCCAAATGCCCCCAAAACATTTTTTATTGTAATGTCCCCTTCCAGTTGCCCCCCCCACAGTATATAATGCCCCCCTCCAGTTGTCCCAGTTTTTTGTCCCCCTCCAGTTGCCCCCACAGTATACATGATCTCTCGCCAGTTGCCCCCCGTTTTTGCTCCCCACATTTGCGCTCATAGTACACATTGTTCCCCTCCATTTCCCCCTAGTGCAATGGATCAAAAAATAAAACAAAACAAACACTAATATTCTCCTTTCTCTGTTCCCCTGTTCTCTTCATTCTTTTCTCTGCTCCAGAGTCTTCACAGGGCAACAGGCACTATGTTAGGGTCAGTGCACATGGAGTTTTTGGGAGGCTTTTTTGGAGGCTGATTTTGAGGTGGATTCAGTGTCAAAATCTTTGCCAAAGAACTCTGTGTGCACTGACCCTAAGGATAAGTTCACGCGGGACTTTTTGGTCAGGATTTTGAGGCCGTATCCACTTCAAAATCCTGACCAAAAAGACAGCTCCCAATGTTAGTTCTTTTTTCCAGGAGCCGTTTGTTCTGGCTCCTGGAAAAAAGAAATGACATGCTCATTCTTTCAGGTGGATTCGCCTCGTGACAACCACCTGAAGACACTCCCTCCCGACTAGGCCCATTCATTTGGGCCTAATATAGAGCACAGTGCGCGACTGGATGTTGGTGCACTGCACCCGTATTTTAGTCCAGAACCAAAAGACCCCGTGTGAAGCCGGCCTAAGTGATCTAATGCTCCTGAGACACCGGGAGCAAAAACAGGGGCTGAATGGTGAAGCCAAGAGCAGACGACTCTCTTCTTCACTATTGTAATCAATTCAACTGCACCTGGGACAGCATTCTACATGCCTGACTGTTCCCTGGGGGCATCCATTACCATAGGGTCTGGTGCAAGTGGACCATTGGTCCTATGGTTAACGCAACCTTAGCTCACTGTTGTGCCTCCTCAAATTTTGTTTGGAGATTATAGAAAAATTGTGGCAGTTTCCATCAGATTCCACATTACAGATATAGTCTAACCAAACAGGAATGCTTTTAGGGAAAAATAATGCTGTAATATGTCACCATACAAAGGCACCATATGTCAACACACGAGCGTACACCTGTATACAGTCTCCATGTAAGATTTAAAAAAAAAAAAAATGATGGAATGGAGGAAGTGACAGGATAGATCAGGAGCATCTCCTGATCACTTTATTTGTTAATAACAATGCTTAAGAGATAGCTAAAAAAAGTAACATTGCAGATACGTATATTGTAAATTCATAACCAGAGGAAACAGCAAGTGCTAAAGATGAGTTTAAAAAGGCATGGGAACCATTGCATGCATGTGATATAAAACTAAATAATACAAGATAAAGCCTTTCCTACACAAAGCTATAATCCCAAGCCCCTAATAATAATAATAATAATAACAACAATAATAATTTAATAATATAAAAATATAATAATGCTCATGGTTGAAGAAGTTGGTTGTGTGAATCGGCTCGAAAGAAAACCAGAGCTGGGCGTTATGCATTCATTTGCTTACCCACATGTAAAGGACATACAGTATATATAGAGATTGTATATTTTGGCACATATACAAACTAATACCCCATGTTATTCATTTTTGCATGATGCAGCCAACCTTCTAATGTTGGGGGATGATGGGGTCCAAGCACTTGCCATTATGTCTGGTGGTCATGTGAGTGGATATTCATTAGCTTTACCCCATTTTTATTAAAATCTCTGCACACCACAACCAACATGGGCCAATCTGTATACATCTGCAATGACTTAAATATATAGGCTTTGTGAAATAAACTGGATGTGAGGTATCTCATACTGTGAACACATGCAATGTATATGGCATTGACATAAAATGGAGCGGAATGCTTAAAGTAAATAAAACCTAGAATACTGATGTTCTCTTTAATTTTTCTTACATAATTCTTCTGAACAATAAGACCATGTAAACATTCAGCCAATAGCGCAGATATGTATAAATCCGCATTATTTGTTAATGAAATCATGTACCAACAGATAATACGTTCACTTCGCTTTGCAAAACAAATTTAATGAACCAGTCCTGTCCCTGATTTGTATATTAACAAGTAAACACACACAGTATTAGAAAGTTCATTTTATAAAGCTCGGAGGCCACACATTAACATTCTGCTCCATAGACAACAGTAAATGAAAAGACTACAGCTTACCTGATCCTACAACTCAGTTACATGATATTACATTGCTTACCATTACAGAAGGAAAAGCTATGTATCTGCCAAAAATATAGGTATGGGTCATGGTTGTGACATTGAGATCACCTGACAAGGAGCTGAGCTGCAAAAACGGTGGCAGACCGCTATAGAGGGCATGGTCCTGCAGTATAAAGGTGTCAGAAGAAGCCCTGAATTGCTGACCCATACAGAAGCTGACAGTCAACCCACCACCGATAAGATACTTAGGGCCTATTCTAAGGATAGGCCATAAATTTCTAAAAATTCTGGCTAACCTCTTTAACCTGATTTGAATTACCTATTCAAGACAATATTATTTTACAATTTACTATCACAAAATGATGTACTACTTGTCATTGTGTGGCTATTTACACAGTGTATTTCAGGCTTTCAAGGTTTTGCTTGCATGTCACAATGTTGTAATGCTTTGGGGGCTACACGGTGGCTCAGTGGTTAGCACTGCAGCCTTGCAGCGCTTGAGTCCTGGGTTCAAATCCTGCCAAGGACAAAACATCTGCAAGGATTTCCTCCCATACTCTAAAGACATTGTGATAGGGAAGTAATGTACATTGTGGGCCCTATATGGGGCTCCCAATCTACATTTAAAGAGGACCTTTCACCATGTGGGGCACATGCGGTTTTAACACCACTAGAAAGCTGACTGAATTCAGAACACTATCGGCTTTCCCATTCTGTGCCCCCGATGAAGAGCTATCGGTGTCGGTACTGTAGTTCTTCACTGTCAGAAGGGTGTTTCTATCAGATGTAGCGCCTATTGCGCTGTACAGTGAGAGCGGTGAGGAAGCCTCCTCCCTCTCCTCAAAGTACTCATCCATAGACTAGTACTAGGGGTGCGTTCCTCACAGCTCAGCGTCATCACTGGGCGATAAGCAACGGCCCCTCTCACAGTACAGTGCAATAGACTAACTGTCAGAAATGCCCTTCTGACACTGAAGAGCTACGGTACCGGCACTGATAGCTCTTCACCGGGGGCACAGAACTGGAAAGCCGATTTGAATTCATCGCACTGTCAGCTTTCTAGTCTTGTATTATGTGCTCCAAATGGTGAAAGGTCCTCTTTATAAAGAACAAAAAAAAGTTGTAATGCTTTGGGTTCATGGGAAATTGCAGTCCAATTGAAGTTCAGTTAAAAGCAGACATCTGTATTTCAATGTAAGGGAATCAATTGTGTCATGGCCCACATTGTTATAAGCCATCTTTTTTTTTTTTTTTTTTAAATGTAGATTGTGAGCCCCACATAGAGCTCACAATGTACATTTTTTCTCTATCAGTATGTCTTTTTTGGAATATGGGATGGAAATCCATGCAAACACGGGGAGAACATACAAACTCCTTACAGATGGTTTTATGCCCTTGGATTATAAGCCATCTTTGACTGTTTACTACATATGTTTTACCACCGTGCAATCGAATGCAGTAGGTGATAGACAGTACACATCTATCCCAGTGTCCCCAACCTTTTACATTCTCTGAGCTACATTCAACTTTGAGATTGTCAGGAGCCATGCTCCATTACAGAAATGGAGGAAAGACATTTTACAAGAAAACAAATAAGAAATAATGAAATTGCAACTGTTTGCAGATATTTTTGGTGTAATACCATCCAGACTGGCAATGACCAGGGTTTAGTAGAGGTATGCAATTGTGTCAGTATCGTAACTTAGTACATGACCCAAGGCTCCCATGATAAGCTACAATTTTAGGAATTGTTGATCCCCCGGGTCACCATGAGCATTTTGGTGTTTGGTTTACCATCTATTCAGCCATTCCAAAGATATAAGCCCTTTTATTGTTGATGCAAATTAAGGTATACTATCCAAGAGAGAAGTCACACTACAATACATACAATACACAGAGACCCCATCCCCAGAGAAACCAGTGTCACCATGTTACTACCCACTTCATAGTATACCCTAATATGTATCGACACTAAAAGGTCTTATATATTTGGAATGGTTGAACGGATTTGGATAAACAAAACACCAAAATGCTCAGGGTGAAAGTGTCTATCAAGTGATGTATGTCATTGGGATTTTCACATACTATGTCAGGTCCTTTTAAAGAGGTGGAAGTTTATGTTGGCAACTGAAGGACATTATAATGGGGAAGTAGTATGTTGGGTTACTTGGAGCTGCACCAATGGGTTCAGCTGAATGCTCCTATATTATATGTACAACCCCTTTAAATGAAACAAATTGCCATAAAAAGTAAGAAATAAGCTTTTAATACACATATTTTCTTTAATAGATTATTCAGTTTGCAGAGCCCACATACTGATTTTGGGAACATTGCTCCTGGGAGTCAAGAAATCGGCTGCTATCTAAGAAAGAACCACAATAAAAATCAATCTAAAACTAAATAATGTATTAATCACAAGGACCCTTGCAGTCCTCCAGTAATAAGAACCACACTGAATATAGCCCTTCCCGTATATCCTCCTACAATAGATAAAAAGTCCATCTGGCAAGGAGTTACCTACATCAGGCAACCCCAATAGTCACAACAACAAATTAAAAGAAAGGAGTTACAGAATAAAAAATATCTCCCGTCCATAAGACTGTGCATAAATATCCAGAATTACTGTCATAAACCGCTAAATTAATTATAAGGAAACTACCATTGCCGTATACATGGTTCAGACATGTGTTCCAATTAATAATATTACACCATCTGCTTGACTGTGAGTTTGAGTTTCTTGAACAGTGACCCAATATTAGGTAAATCTGAAAACAGGAAGACTGGCTTATTAAAACAAGGTGTAAAAACACATTTACAATGAGTAAATGTTTAGTACATTGGGCGAATATCTATATTAAAGAGGCTGTCTACTATATTACCGATGGCCTATCCTCAAAACAGATCATCAATATTATATCAGTGAAGGTCGGACACCTAGCACCCCCATGGATCAGCTGGCATGACCACTGTTTGTACTGAGTGTATAAACCCATGAGCAGTCATCTCTATATATACACTGAGTAGCCCTATTCAATGCTATTACAGCTCAGCTCCCATTCACTTGGCAGTACACATTGTACAGAACAGTCTGCTTCTAGCTCCATACACTGTGCAGAAACAATGGCAGCTGATCCATGGTGGCTCAGACCCCACTCAACCTAAGAATAGGCCATCAATGCCTTTGACAACTTCTTTAAGGTAGTGGCCTGACTTTTGACAGACGTATCGAAAATTTAAAAAAAAAAAAGAAAAAAAAGAAAAAAATTAAAATAAAAAAAATAAATAAAACAAATTAAAAAAAAAAGAAGAAAATTTTCTTTATTGTCTGGTTTAGCACAGTCGTAGCTGGAAGAGCAACAGGAGTATGTGCCTTAGGTGCTAAGAGCTAGATGGGGCACCAATACCCCACTTCTCCTTGGATGGAGTGCCTACATTTAGGGCTAGGGCTGCAAACCTAATCTTTGCCCAGAGTATAAAAAACTCCTGCACCAGCTCTGGACTTGCAAAACATTTTTTGAGTTAATAGTGGGGGGTCTGTTGTTATATTGAGTTTTCCTGTCTTCTACTTTAGTGCATTATCCGGTTTCACATGGAAGCAAGAAATACTTGCTTTGCCCTGTGATGGTGCTGCAGGGAATTGAGCACTTGCTATCACATTTCAATGTAGCTTGCTGCTGATCACTGGGACATTTTACCAGGCCTGTGGAGTCAGAGTCAAAACCAATTTTGTCTGGGGTTGGAGTTGGAAAATAGTTACTGACTGACTCCAGCATCAAACTAAAATGTATCATTATTTTGAATGATGTTATATAATTATTAGAGATGAGCGAGCACTAAAATGTTCGAGGTTCGAAATTCGATTCGAACAGCCGCTCACTGTTCGAGTGTTCGAACGGGTTTCGAACCCCATTATAGTCTATGGGGAACATATACTCGTTAAGGGGGAAACCCAAATGCGTGTCTGGAGGGTCACCAAGTCCACTATGACACCCCAGGAAATGATACCAACACCCTGGAATGACACTGGGAAAGCAGGGGAAGCATGTCTGGGGGCATAAAAGTCACTTTATTTCATGGAAATCCCTGTCAGTTTGCGATTTTCGCAAGCTAACTTTTCCCCATAGAAATGCATTGGCCAGTGCTGATTGGCCAGCGCTGGCCAATGCATTCTATTAGCTTGATGAAGCAGAGTGTGCACAAGGGTTCAAGCGCACCCTCGGCTCTGATGTAGCAGAGCCGAGGGTGCACTTGAACCCTTGTGCACCCTCGGCTCTGCTACATCAGAGCCGAGGGTGCGCTTGAACCCTTGTGCAGCCTCGGCTCTGCCACATCAGAGCCGAGGGTGCGCTTGAACCCTTGTGCACACTCTGCTTCATCAAACTAATAGAATGCATTGGCCAGCGCTGATTGAAGCAGAGCTGAATCTGTGTGCTTAGCTCAACTACTCCACCGGTGTAGTTGAGCTAAACACACACATTCAGCACTGCTTCATCATGCCAATAGAATGCATTGGCCAGCACTGATTGGCCAGAGTACGGAATTCGGCCAATCAGCGCTGGCTCTGCTGGAGGAGGCGGAGTCTAAGGTCGGACCAGAATGGAGACTGGTGTGGAGCGATCTTAGACTCCGCCTCCTCCAGCAGAGCCAGCGATGATTGGCCAAAGTACGGAATTCGGCCAATCAGCGCTGGCCAATGCATCCCTATGGGAAAAAGTTTATCTCACAAAAATCACAATTACACACCCGATAGAGCCCCAAAAAGTTATTTTTAATAACATTCCCCCCTAAATAAAGGTTATCCCTAGCTATCCCTGCCTGTACAGCTATCCCTGTCTCATAGTCACAAAGTTCACATTCTCATATGACCCGGATTTGAAATCCACTATTCGTCTAAAATGGAGGTCACCTGATTTCGGCAGCCAATGACTTTTTCCAATTTTTTTCAATGCCCCCGGTGTCATAGTTCCTCCCCTGCGCTGTTATTGGTGCAAAAAAGGCGCCAGGGAAGGTGGGAGGGGAATCGAATTTTGGCGCACTTTACCACGCGGTGTTCGATTCAATTCGAACTTGGCGAACACCCTGATATCCGATCGAACATGTGTTCGATAGAACACTGTTCGCTCATCTCTAATAATTATTAATACAGTATAATTAGATGTATAGTTTGTTACATATTTATTATCATATGAAGTCACTCACTAGGTTTTTCATGAATTAGAGGAGCTTTGCTGCTTCTGAGTTAGTGTCAGTTTGTGATAAAATAGAAGAGTGGGAGTCGGTGCTTCGGCCTACTGACTACACAGCCCCCCATTTTATAATCAAGGGAATCCTCTGCAGGGACAACACAGTGGCTCAGTGGTTAGCACTGCAGCCTTGCAGCATTGGAGTCCTGGGCTCAAATCCCACCAGGAACAAAATCTCCAAAGAGTTTGTATGTTCTCCCCATGTTTGCGTGGATTTCCTCTCACTCTACAAAGACATACTGGTAGGAAAAAAAATGTACATTGTGATCCCTATATGGGGCTCACAATCTACATAAAAAAGTGAATCCTCTGTAATGCTGAGGCCCCATGTTGTTGAAACACAGAAGATTTTGTTGTGTTATTTTGAGTCAAAGTATAGAATGGCTACAAAAGGAATGGGAAATATATAGGAAGCTATTATACATCTACGTTTAGCTCAATCTACTCCTGGCTTTGGTTCAAAAAACTGCAACAAAAACAGCTGCGTTTCTGCAATGTGGGGCCTTAGCCTTACAAACTGTTGTCACAACGCTTATAGTCATTTGGAAATCACTTAAAATTTAAAAGGATAGTCTTTATAACAACTGAACAGAAGCTGGATATGTTTAAAGAGAAAAACAAAAAAAACACAACCCTTTATCAGTCCCCCATTCCAACCCCGCAACCCAGTCCCGCTGTTTTGCAGTCATTGTTGGACTGGAAGAGATGACGTCCTATCTGTCATCACATGATTACTGCAGCCAATCACTGGCCTCAAAACAAATGGCACATGGCCAGCTGGTCTGAGGAGTCAAGTGCCGCTGGTTTACATCTCACCGCAGAGGTAAGTGATTGACTGCAGCGGTTATATGACGACAAACATAATACATGTAAGCTGGATGACATACAGATGCTAGAAACCTCCTAAGCAGTAAAGTCATATAGGCCGTGTCCCCATTATACCTTTGCATTTTCTTCCCTTACTCAGCTGTCTGCTCTCATAATCTTGAGTTATTCACCCTTGACAATCATTGTCTTCAGAAAGCAATTTCTGTGCAGAATAGCCAGTGGAAAAGGATAACCATCTAATGTAACATGGCTTGAGATGATTCACCGAGCATGTACACAGGGGGGATATGGAAACACGGTACCGTGGAGAAAAGCTGAAATAAACTAGATTAGTGAACGTGACAGAACAAATAGAAAATATAGCAGAAGTTAATAGGCCTTGAAATACCTGCCGCGTGATAAAATAATAATAATTGAACTGCCATTCTTTTGTGTTTTTTGCTTGTTTCATTTGTTCAATTATTACGGTAGGCCACACAGCCGTACACCATTTCCTCTATTAGCCAAAAGGTTTCTCTATAGTATACTGCATTCACCACGTATATAGATTCACATCTACATATATTTAAAGCGTACCTCCAGTTATAAACAAGTTTTCATAAATTAACAGTACAGGTGAATATAAGAAACTTTGCAGTATGTCTTATTAACAAAATATTTTTTTTTTTTCTCAGTTTTTCAAGCAGAGTTACTTTATACATATTAAACTATAAAGAGGGGAGAGGGAAAGAAAGTACACCCAAATAATTGCTGCTTTTACACTCTATTATGAACTTTTTAAACACTGCTGGTTGTAGATAATAATTCACAGGAAGGACTAGTCCCCAGGAAAACAAAAGTGATAAAACTTAACTTTTAATGACAATAAGGGTAAAATAATATCTCACCTATAATAGTATTACGGGCGCAGGCTACATACAGTGGACAAACTACACTGGCCAATGATAGTCAATACCAACATCCGCCCTTTTATATATGATGCTATCGTGAGCGCTCTTGTAGGTAAGAGCAACCTGGGCACAGATAATTATGTAGGAATTAGGGAACCTCTGTATCCTAGTTCCCTGGTATATATATATACAGATGTGTGTGTGTAGATAATGCCACCAGACCTGACCAGCCAGGTATGAATGAATGGTCCCTAAATTAACGGATGTTCACCAGTGAGGTATAAGGAGAATAAATGTACAACTACTAATCACATTTTTGTAGTGTTTATGGTCAGGAAAACCGGCCAATATCCAAA
The DNA here is from genome assembly GCF_031893055.1 of Leptodactylus fuscus. Classification (NCBI taxonomy): domain Eukaryota; kingdom Metazoa; phylum Chordata; class Amphibia; order Anura; family Leptodactylidae; genus Leptodactylus; species Leptodactylus fuscus. Next base: position 65,817,113 of record NC_134265.1, read on the forward strand.
CCTGATATAAACAAGTGAATATCCACCTACAGTAATGCCCATGGGTAAATTAATGAGAGTAAGGCACATGCCCAGTGAAAAAACTTGGTCTATTTATATGTAAAGAGGCCAATGGTACATAGTCTAAGGTCTAACATCTATAAGACCCACAACTCAACCACATTACTGAGATGTAATCTCAATGTGTTTCTCCAGGCCCATGTTTCTGGTTCAACATAAGTATAAAATCAGTAAAGGGTCCCAGGAACAATGCCTAACAATATCTACAAAATTGCAGTGAAAACTGCAGTACCTGGAACCCTGATGGTGGGCTCCGGTACTAAATAGTTGACCTAAGTTGTAGATAAGAAGCAACCATTCCACAGAATAAGGACTTTTGGAGTGGTCCTGCTGCTGTAACAGCAGGCCAAGGGACACTGGGTGTTAGGAAGAGAGAGACCAAGTACAAGCCAAGGCTGGGGCAGGCAGAATTCATGCACAAGTAACGTACAGGAAGGCGGTCAGGGCAGGCAATGGATGTATGGTAGTATGGAACATGCCAAGGTGAGTAACAGGCAGTTTGCAGTGTCGTAGATCAACAAACAGGAGACAATGTCAGGAACACAAGCCAGTCTCAATTAGGAACAGGAATACCATACAGCAGGAAGCTAGAAAGCTAGCAACCTTGGCTCAGACTCACTTTAACCTGTTAGGGCACCTTCTGAGCTATAAATATTTTTAAAGACATATCCTAAAGATAGATCTTTAATTTCAGATCTGTGAGGGTCTTGCCCTTGACACCCATCAATTAGCTGTTCTCAGCAGCTGATACACTGAGAATGAAACAAGAAGCCCTGTTCTCTGTGTAGTGAATGAACTGAGTCCTAATCAAATGAATGGGAGTTGAGGTGTAGTAACCTGATCTAACCACTACACAGAGAACAGCGCTGTCTGCTTCCTGCTCCACTCTCTTTGTATCAGCTGCTGAGAACAGGTGGTCGGTGGCTGTCAGACTCCCAATAATCTTATATTGATGATCTATCTTTCGGATATTTCAATAATATTTTTACCCCTGAAATCTCCTCTAAATACATACTGAGGGCCAGGGATTGGCTTCAGAGATATCACAGGTGAGCATGCTGGCCCTATAAGTGGAAACAAGGAGCCGTTACAGCAAGGCAGGAAGGGACCAGGGAGCAAGAGGAGAGAGATGATGGCCACAGGTGTACAAAAGAGGTTCTATGAAATAAAGGTGCGCAGGGAGGAGGATGTGCTGCATCCCGGAATATGTCAGCAAGTCAGGTCTGTGCCTGCTGGGAATAAGTGGATGCGATGGCTCAGGTACAACTGTCAGGTGTTAGTGGGGGAAGGTGTCTGATATTGCAGAGAAGAATGTCAACATTGCTTTCCAAAACCCCAAAAACCAAGTAGTACTGTGTGTATGGGCAAAGCGCTCAAGTGACAATACATTAGGCTGTAAGCACTACAAGCAATTACAACCATGCATTGTTTTGAGCTGCAGCAAAGGAATAAAATGGATTCCCTTTATAAACTGGGTTGGGAAGTTTTAAGCTCAGTATTCATTTGCACAAAACCACAAGACCACTACATAGCCCACAATGTGGGGGTAATTTTATTAGACTTTGGATACAGTAGGTGAAGTCATACGAAAACAGTAGTAAAATTGTAGAATCAACAACAAATACATGAGCAGGACTGTCTTTGATACAAACAGCACGAGGCACTTCCACTGCAATATTCTGCTAGTAGGCTCAATAACTTCGACATTATATTTTCACATACTGAAAACCTCCATTTTAGTTCTGCATTTAGGAGCTTTAATCGATAAGAGGGAGATCAGATATAATTCCATTTTACAGTTGTACTTTTACAGCTGCACCCTGCCATGACAACATTTCTAAGGCTTGCCTGCCATGCTGAAATAACGCCACTGGAGCTGGACAAAGTGTTCCATTTCAGGCTTAAGACATATGGGATTTCTGGTCACTTCTATATGCAGACGGACACATACTTTGACAAGTTACAGATTGACAGCTACCTCTGAATCCACCCTTACCTCATCTCTAGTTTGGCTGAAGGCTCCAATTTCTCATGAAGCCAATTCCATACAATTTCATGACATGTACACAAAGACAGGTAAAAACCCACCGCAAACCACTGGGTGGCTGCACATAAACATGCACAGGAGTAAACCTCTTGTGAGAGAGTATCCCTAAATAATCTTGTTTTGAAAAGCTGGTTATTGTATGATACACATATCAAGCCAAGAGAAAAGGTAGAAAAGGACACATTTGTAACCTCACATTCACTGAAGCAAATGAGTACTTATGCAAGAATAATGGTAACTGGATATATACAGTTTTCTGACAAATTTTTTTTAGAATTGTTCACCTTATAAATAGGAATTATATAGATAATGGAGCACAATTATGGCGGCTCCCTCTTCTTTTCATTCCATTGCTGTTAAAGGACTTTTCCAGGACTTATTAATTGAAGACCTATCCTTAGAACAGGTAATAAATTGAATGAAGGTCGGTCGGGGTCTGACACCTCAATCCCCCATAGATCAGCTGTTTAAAGTAGCAGCGCGGCTTCTGCTTCCCAGCGGACATAGTCACAGCTCACTTCCATTCAAGTGATTGGGCTGAGCTGAAATACCAAGCAAAGCCACTATATAAATGTAGGGTACTGTGCTCAGTGAAGAGGCTGCAGCGCTCACCCAAACACTGTGGTCTCTACAAACAGCTCATCGTGGGGGTCCCAGGTATCAGATCTCTGATGATCTTCAATTGATGACCTATTCTATAGATAGGTCATTGGTTATTATTAAGCCTGATATTCATTTAACAGAATACAAACTGCCATCTACACTCTTCGTCTGCTGATGGAACCCAGGAACACAGTAAGGGATTCTGCCCACGTTACCTGCTCTATCTGCTCTAATGTAACATGCTGGTAGATGGGTATATTCAATTAAAGGAGGTGTCCAGAATTAGAAAAAAAAGGTCTTGTTTTTCTCCCCCAAACAGTACTCATATGTTTTATCTGCAGCTCATTTCAGTTGAAGTAAATAGAGCTGAGCTACAACATCATCCACAAGTGAACAGATGTGATAGTGGTTTAGTAAGGAAGCAGAGATTTTATTCTAACTCCATACAATTCTATTAGGAAAGTGCTGCGTATAAACAAATGCGTCAAAGTTAAGGTCCTCCTAAAAGATGGGGTTAACGTACCATAATATCTTTTTTTTCTCCAGTGACATTTTATCAGTAATACCCTTGAGACACTGAGCAGCTTTAGGGCAAATGCAGTAAAAATACATGACACCGAATCAGAGAAAAAAGGTGTGGGCTTAAAGAAATATGACAAGCTAAATGAAGGATTATTGTTACAATCCTAGAAGCCTCTCATCACAAGAGGGGTTAACAGGCTCAATGGAGGGATGGACAGACAGACATACAGACCGACAGACAGACAAATAGATAGATAGATAGATAGATAGATAGATAGATAGATAGATAGATAGATAAATAGATAGATATATGGATGGAGTGCAAATGCATATTCTTCGTAAAATACAAGAGTGACTTATTTCAGGTCATTTTGAAGCTTGCATTAGAATTCACAAAAAAATAAAATTCACCTAAATAAATCATTGGGGAGAATTTATCAATTTTTTGTGCAATTTTTCTTGTGTAGAGGAAATATGGCACACATTTGACTTTCAGGCTCCACATCTCACCATCCACTACAGCATCCAACGTGAGACTACCATCATTTGACAGACAATCATGTTGGCTATCTCGTACATAAATAAAAAGAAAAAAGGATATAAAGAATACATTTCCAGGTAAGTAGTACAAACAGATTTCTTCAGAGACAGAGTCAGTAGGAAAAGACAGATATCCAATATAAAGCCAAGGGTCAGTTCTGATCAGTAACATCAAAGGCAGAAAGAGCATAAAAACAAATAACCAGAGCTAAGCTGAGGGCCAGAATGAAGCAACCCAACACATCCGATCAGAGTTCAGAGCCAAACTACAGTACTAAATTAGGGTTTGTTATATGCCTCCTCAACTGCTAATTGGACATGTCCAGGGAATTTCTGACACTGTAGAAGCTTCTGAGGTTAACAAGGCAACCTTAAAGGAATAGCAGCTGAACTGAGAATCCTGACATACTGGGAATCATTGTTATGTATTTTGTCAGCTGACTATGACTGTATTCAATTGCACGGTCTGAAGAATAATGGTGTCATGATAATCTGAAAATCATCTGTGTAGAATTTTATTGGCCTACTTTATGGTCACTGTATGACGGTATTTTTGGTTATAATGTATTATGCTAGTGTTTGCTTAGTGTAAACATATATCTGTAACTGACGGTGTAATTAGTTTTTTCCTACTGTTTGTTCCATTTTTATTATCCTTTTTTTAGATTGTCCAACCTCTGGGGTCCAGGGCCCGGGTCCATTAGACAGCCCAGAGCCCTGGTCGCAGTCTCTTTTTGTCCCTACTGATAGGTTAGTTATCCTATGAGTATCTGAGAAAAGGAAATCAGCCTGTAGAAAATCCCAACTTACAACAGGGGTTGACTTAATGGATGACACTCTATGGGTTGTAAATTAAGTTGAACAACATAGAAATAGATGTGTTTTTCCTAACCCAGACATGTCCGTCACAAGATGACTAGCTTTTCAAGACAAGTATGCATTTGCTTTATGCTAAATGTGTCTATGCATGGTCACTGCCTGGTTGTGTTGTGAATTGCAGCCTGTCCATGGTTTTGCTAATATGTCATAATATTGTATCGAATTGGTTTGATAAGAAATTGTAGTCTTTAACCAAAGTCAAGATAACTTAAGTGTGAATACGTCTGTAAAATCGTATAATTGATATGCAAAACTTACATTTACATTTATTGCAATAAAACTAAAGATTATATATAGCTTTTACTAATTGTCATTTGCTAATATACCATTTTCATGCTCTTTCCAAATTAGTGGAATAACACAGAATTTCTGCTAACCTTTTCTATGTACAATGAACTGTTATTTAAAAGGTAACTATAAGGTATAAAAGATCTAAAAGGAAAGTTAAGCTTTCTAAGTAATCACAAAGTAGCTGAGGGCATTCATTACATACAGAAGACTCCAGCTTGTAACATTTTCATAAAGTGCCTTTGAAACTTTAACATTTACAGAGCAATAAGCACTTTCTTCTGTACGGCAAGAATCGGTAGCGCTCAGTAACTGTTCATGAGCGATCTAGAACAAGGATTAATAACAATCTTCCGTTTATGACAATCTGTTTTTTTTTATAGCTTACATTGTATATTGTAAAAATACCTCAAATTAATTCTAAATCTTTAATATATTGAGTTATTTGTTTAACATAAGGTCTCTCTTCACATAGAGGAGGAACTAGAAGCCCAGGGTACAATGTTTTCCTGGACCCCCTATTGCCCAGCTAAAGATATACTTTGCCCATATAAAAAATGGCATTACTCAGATGGCACAGCTCCATGTCAGAACTGATTCCTTCCACAAAACCTAACAATACTGTGTCCTATATTGAAACTCGATAAATCGATAATGTTGCATTAAGTCCAGAGACAACAAGGTGTGGGGTGACATGTTTTGACTTGATGGTGCTTGTTCCTGATGCCTCCTTCCCCCACCCTCAATATCTCTCTTCCTATACACCTCAGCCAAACCCCTTTATTACCCCGTTGCCTGTTGTTTCCCATAATTGGTGGTTAAAATTTCTGTGACTTGGTTGTGAGAGCTAGACTCGGAACTCTGTCCCATAAGGGCTGTTATTTTGTATTATCATGTTTTTATTGTTTATTAATAAACTTGGAAAAAATAAAGCATTTATTCTATTTATTTTAGTATAGTTTAGTTTATTATAGCATTATAGTATAATTCCAATGATCTAGCATCATTGGGGTTGAGAGATTCAGTATTATCCAAACTACCGCAATGTTTATGAAAACATATAAATATACCGTATATATCCAAATATATATATATATATATATATATATATATATATATATATATATATAGTGGGGAAGGTAGTTCGGTAGCAGCAATGGGGTTGTTAGAGTTAAGTCCTCCATCTTTGTATTTTGGCAGCCATCTTGTACTCTTTCACATATAAACTGTATAAGTATGTATTTTTTTCTGCTTAAGTCAAGGAGGCCCCTTGTTAGACTTTAAGGAATGTGATAATGAACGTTAATGCATAGGTTGCTAATCATTATCTCTCAAGGGCCTCATTTTGAGAAGATGCAGCTGACTTTGTATATCTCTTATCTCCTTTACATGATGTATGGACACATAACCAACAAAAGTATTAATCTTATGGTATCTGGGCACTCTGTCATATTTTATGGTATATGAAGGTCACTTAGAGTGTATACAGACACAATCTATGTAGCTCATTGTTAATTAAGTTGGAACATGTCATCTTATCTCTTTTGCCATGATATATACATATAGACATACACTCACCGGCCATTTTATTAGGTACATCTGTCCAACTGCTCGTTAACACTTAATTTCTAATCAGCCAATCACATGGCGGCAACTCAGTGCATTTAGGCATGTAGACATGGTCAAGACAATCTCCTGCAGTTCAAACCGAGCATCAGTATGGGGAAGAAAGGTGATTTGAGTGCCTTTGAACGTGGCATGGTTGTTGGTGCCAGAAGGGCTGGTCTGAGTATTTCAGAAACTGCTGATCTACTGGGATTTTCACGCACAACCATCTCTAGGGTTTACAGAGAATGGTCTGAAAAAGAAAAAACATCCAGTGAGCGGCAGTTCTGTGGGTGGAAATGCGTTGTTGATGCCAGAGGTCAGAGGAGAATGGCCAGACTGGTTCGAGCTGATAGAAAGGCAACAGTGACTCAAATAGCCACCCGTTACAACCAAGGTAGCCAGAAGAGCATCTCTGAATGCACAGTACATCGAACTTTGAGGCAGATGGGCTACAGCAGCAGAAGACCACACCGGGTGCCACTCCTTTCAGCTAAGAACAGGAAACTGAGGCTACAATTTGCACAAGCTCATCGAAATTGGACAATTGAAGATTGGAAAAACGTTGCCTGGTCTGATGAGTCTCGATTTCTGCTGCGACATTCGGATGGTAGGGTCAGAATTTGGCGTCAGCAACATGAAAGCATGGATCCATCCTGCCTTGTATCAACGGTTCAGGCTGGTGGTGGTGGTGTCATGGTGTGGGGAATATTTTCTTGGCACTCTTTGGGCCCCTTGGTACCAATTGAGCATCGTTGCAACGCCAAAGCCTACCTGAGTATTGTTGCTGACCATGTCCATCCCTTTATGACCACAATGTACCCAACATCTGATGGCTACTTTCAGCAGGATAATGCGCCATGTCATAAAGCTGGAATCATCTCAGACTGGTTTCTTGAACATGACAATGAGTTCACTGTACTCCAATGGCCTCCACAGTCACCAGATCTCAATCCAATAGAGCATCTTTGGGATGTGGTGGAACGGGAGATTCGCATCATGGATGTGCAGCCGACAAATCTGCAGCAACTGTGTGATGCCATCATGTCAATATGGACCAAAATCTCTGAGGAATGCTTCCAGCACCTTGTTGAATCTATGCCACGAAGAATTGAGGCAGTTCTGAAGGCAAAAGGGGGTCCAACCCATTACTAGCATGGTGTACCTAATAAAGTGGCCGGTGAGTGTAGTCTGGGATGTTAGCTCACACATAAGTATTTTGAATCCTTCTTTGTTTCATGGGAAAGTCCATCCCAGTGTGGAAAGCTACACTCACCGGCCACTTTATTAGGTACACCTGTCCAACTGCTCGTTAACACTTAATTTCTAATCAGCCAATCACATGGCGGCAACTCAGTGCATTTAGGCATGTAGAAATGGTCAAGACAATCTCCTGCAGTTCAAACCGAGCATCAGTATGGGGAAGAAAGGTGATTTGAGTGCCTTTGAACGTGGCATGGTTGTTGGTGCCAGAAGGGCTGGTCTGAGTATTTCAGAAACTGCTGATCTACTGGGATTTTCACGCACAACCATCTCTAGGGTTTACAGAGAATGGTCCGAAAAAGAAAAAACATCCAGTGAGCGGCAGTTCTGTGGGCGGAAATGCGTTGTTGATGCCAGAGGTCAGAGGAGAATGGCCAGACTGGTTCGAGCTGATAGAAAGGCAACAGTGACTCAAATAGCCACCCGTTACAACCAAGGTAGCCAGAAGAGCATCTCTGAATGCACAGTACATCGAACTTTGAGGCAGATGGGCTACAGCAGCAGAAGACCACACCGGGTGCCACTCCTTTCAGCTAAGAACAGGAAACTGAGGCTACAATTTGCACAAGCTCATCGAAATTGGACAATTGAAGATTGGAAAAACGTTGCCTGGTCTGGTGAGTCTCGATTTCTGCTGCGACATTCGGATGGTAGGGTCAGAATTTGGCGTCAGCAACATGAAAGCATGGATCCATCCTGCCTTGTATCAACGGTTCAGGCTGGTGGTGGTGGTGTCATGGTGTGGGGAATATTTTCTTGGCACTCTTTGGGCCCCTTGGTACCAATTGAGCATCGTTGCAACGCCAAAGCCTACCTGAGTATTGTTGCTGACCATGTCCATCCCTTTATGACCACAATGTACCCAACATCTGATGGCTACTTTCAGCAGGATAATGCGCCATGTCATAAAGCTGGAATCATCTCAGACTGGTTTCTTGAACATGACAATGAGTTCACTGTACTCCAATGGCCTCCACAGTCACCAGATCTCAATCCAATAGAGCATCTTTGGGATGTGGTGGAACGGGAGATTCGCATCATGGATGTGCAGCCGACAAATCTGCAGCAACTGTGTGATGCCATCATGTCAATATGGACCAAAATCTCTGAGGAATGCTTCCAGCACCTTGTTGAATCTATGCCACGAAGAATTGAGGCAGTTCTGAAGGCAAAAGGGGGTCCAACCCATTACTAGCATGGTGTACCTAATAAAGTGGCCGGTGAGTGTAGTCTGGGATGTTAGCTCACACATAAGTATTTTGAATCCTTCTTTGTTTCATGGGAAAGTCCATCCCAGTGTGGAAAGCTACACTCACCGGCCACTTTATTAGGTACACCTGTCCAACTGCTCGTTAACACTTAATTTCTAATCAGCCAATCACATGGCGGCAACTCAGTGCATTTAGGCATGTAGAAATGGTCAAGACAATCTCCTGCAGTTCAAACCGAGCATCAGTATGGGGAAGAAAGGTGATTTGAGTGCCTTTGAACGTGGCATGGTTGTTGGTGCCAGAAGGGCTGGTCTGAGTATTTCAGAAACTGCTGATCTACTGGGATTTTCACGCACAACCATCTCTAGGGTTTACAGAGAATGGTCCGAAAAAGAAAAAACATCCAGTGAGCGGCAGTTCTGTGGGCGGAAATGCGTTGTTGATGCCAGAGGTCAGAGGAGAATGGCCAGACTGGTTCGAGCTGATAGAAAGGCAACAGTGACTCAAATAGCCACCCGTTACAACCAAGGTAGCCAGAAGAGCATCTCTGAATGCACAGTACATCGAACTTTGAGGCAGATGGGCTACAGCAGCAGAAGACCACACCGGGTGCCACTCCTTTCAGCTAAGAACAGGAAACTGAGGCTACAATTTGCACAAGCTCATCGAAATTGGACAATTGAAGATTGGAAAAACGTTGCCTGGTCTGATGAGTCTCGATTTCTGCTGCGACATTCGGATGGTAGGGTCAGAATTTGGCGTCAACAACATGAAAGCATGGATCCATCCTGCCTTGTATCAAAGGTTCAGGCTGGTGGTGGTGGTGTCATGGTGTGGGGAATATTTTCTTGGCACTCTTTGGGCCCCTTGGTACCAATTGAGCATCGTTGCAACGCCAAAGCCTACCTGAGTATTGTTGCTGACCATGTCCATCCCTTTATGACCACAATGTACCCAACATCTGATGGCTACTTTCAGCAGGATAATGCGCCATGTCATAAAGCTGGAATCATCTCAGACTGGTTTCTTGAACATGACAATGAGTTCACTGTACTCCAATGGCCTCCACAGTCACCAGATCTCAATCCAATAGAGCATCTTTGGGATGTGGTGGAACGGGAGATTCGCATCATGGATGTGCAGCCGACAAATCTGCGGCAACTGTGTGATGCCATCATGTCAATATGGACCAAAATCTCTGAGGAATGCTTCCAGCACCTTGTTGAATCTATGCCATGAAGAATTGAGGCAGTTCTGAAGGCAAAAGGGGGTCCAACCCGTTACTAGCATGGTGTACCTAATAAAGTGGCCGGTGAGTGTATAATGAGATGCAGATTATAATGAGCCTCAGCCAATAGTCATGTGCCAGGCTTGTCTTATATCTCTATAACCAATCATGTTATATACTGATTAGAATAGCCAAGCCAGCTCTTTGTCTGTAATGTATTTAAACTACCCTTTTCTTTCAATAAAATCAGAACTCTTTTGATACACTACCATCTTGTGTATTTAATCAGTTCTCCAGGCCTAAAAGAAAGATGGCTGCAGTCCATCTAGGCCTGTTAATTAATTATCTAATCAGGACCTCTACAACATACGGAGGGATCCATATGTCCCTATCAGGGTGGACCCAACCAGTCAGAGACAGTATTAGATGCAAACAGGTTTATTTGAAAAGTAGCAAAATAAATAAACCTTCACTACAGGTATAAACAAAAACATGCTCGTCCGAACACTAACTAAACAGAAAAAATTCTAGCTATACCTGTGGTTACTACCAGCCACAGGAACAAATGAATATCACGGTTAGGTCTCACCATACAATCAGTATTCCTTGGCAGATCCAGTCACCTCCTCTCACTCTCAGGATCTGCCCTGAAGTGCAGGCTCTTCAGTCTTTTATGGCCCAGTAACAAGCCTATGAGCACACCTGGAGCTGAGGCCTACTCAAGACCTGCCCTGACCACACATAAGTCAGACATCTGGTGGAGATATACAGCATTATGTATATCATATGTATTGCACATAGTTGTTTACACAGTACTATTCACCATATAAGGGTTTTGCAACTTTATTTACTAGCCTGTTGTGTGCGTGTGTAGTATGTAGAGAATTTGTAGCTCCAGCTGTTTATAGTAAATTTATATATGCTATATAGGTATTGTTTAACAAGTTTAAAGCCATGAAGCACAGTTCAATAGCTGGACTGTTGACAGAAAGGACCAACTAATTGCAGGTTAATAAGACATTTTCCCAGCAATCTAATTTGGGATTATTTTTGGTACATCAGATTTTTGAGATTTCAGAATACATGTTGAATATGAATATGTAAGTTTCTGTAGTCAGCACTGGCTAATATAATTCACCATTAATTTATCAGCTTACATACTATAATACAAAAAGCACAATTTGGTCTCACACTCTAAAATCATCTATTTAAACACACAAGTTGGAGTATAAGGGGACAAGAGAGTAAGCTGAGTAAAAAAATCAATTAATGAAATACACCAAGACACAAAACATAACATACCTTGTTAAAAACATACCTAAATAGCATATATGACTGTACTATACATGGGTATCATGGAGAATAACCAGCAGGAGCTACAAATTACAGTAGTAGCGTAGGAAATAAAGAAGTAGCAAACTTTTTACAATAATGAAATAGTGGCAAAGCACACAAAACCACAACATAGAAAAAGAAAAAGATATATCATTAGCCCAATAGAAGATGGTAGAAGAGATTGACCCTTTTTGGAATAAACTGTATTATAAAAAAAAAAATAAGATTTACAGATTTGGAATAACTGGCTAAAAAAGAAGCTGCCTTGTGAAAGCATGGAAAAAGCAGTAGTTATCATTGTTGCCTTGCAGTGCTGGAGTTCTAAGTTTTGAGACGGATCAACGATAATATCTCTAAACAGTGTGCATGTTCTCCCCATTTTTGCGTGTGTTTCCTCCCATACTCCAAAGACATAATATGGAATATAGATTATGAATCCTATACTGGATAGTAACCAACAATGTCAATAAAGCAATGCAGAATGCTGTTACATCAGGGATCAGGCAGGCTTGCACATGCCTTGCAATATATATGCCTTGCAAGCAGCCTGTATAACAAGGGACAGCTAGTCAGAGGGATTATAAATCAGAGGTCAATGATCATCAGACAGAGGGAGAAGGTGTGGATTCAGAGGATGTGTAGTATACTTTGGTGGACTGAAGGAGAGAGAGAGAGAGAGAGAGAGAGAGAGAGAGAGAGAGAGAGAGAAGAGAGAGACCTGGGTGACCTCACACCCAGCACCCAGGCAGGCACACACAGCGATTGTGACTCAGAGTCAAAATAAAATTCAATCTGTAGTGTGTGTCCTAGACCTAGAACACATATTTTACCTACATCAAACACACTCTTGTTGTGCGTATAGTATATGGGCTGAGGCCCCACATTGTAGAAAAGATTAATTTTTTTATTGCAGGTTTTGCAGTATTTCTTTGAGCCAAAGTCTAGACTGAATTTATCAGGAAAGATAAGTAAAAGAAGCTTCCTATATATTTCCCAATCCTATTGAAGCCATACTTGTATCCATACTTGAACTGCAGCAAAATCTGCAACAAAAAAGCAGCTTTTCTGCAACGTTGGACCTCAGCCTTATACAGGAGCACCAACTAGACACACATCAGCTAAGACACCATCACAAGTCTCAAAAATATTACATTTGTGAACATGAAATAGGCATGGACCAAATGAACCAGGCACGAGGATTTTCACACACCTCTGTCTAAATGTATCTGCCATTACTGAGAGATGGGATACTTGCTATTGTCTGACTATCCAACCATCATGTTCATACTAAGCTCAGTTTACTGCCATAATGAAGAGATTTTTATATGAATTTTTTAATATTTAAAGTTTTTTTCCTTATAATAATACCAAATTTGTTTCCAGCCTACAGAAAAGAATAATTTTAGACAGTCTTTATAAACTGGCTGTGTGTTCCCACCATGTACCCATAACCATTTCCCTTGCTGTCACTTTGACATTAATAAGTGCGTGTGTATATTAAAGAGCTAGAAAAGGTTTGGATAGAACCGTAGGAGCCCTCATGGTGTCATACTGTACATGACTTTGTCACGTAATTTACTCTCCCAAGCTGAACTTTTAGTGTGAACCTGAACCTAATCTTGAAAGGTTCACTTATGTCTAGTAGAAGGCTAACTGTTTGGGGGTGGTAGGGAAAACACCAGATATATTGCCGCTACACTGTGACTTCCACTGTGTAAATGTACCATTGCACTTAGAATGGTTTTGTAACCAGGCCAATAAATGCTTGCTTCAGGCATCAGGGGACCGATGAACAGCATTGATTTGTGGGATTGCTCAACGTGTGCCTATCATGTTGTTCACAAGATGTAGAAGCTGAGTTATTGATAGGAGTGGCTCGTTCCTGTAGAGAGTGCTCTGCCCAACCATAAAGTGCAGAGGACTTGTCAAAATCGAATGTAATTCTGTATAAGTGCACGATGTATGGAGCCCACAAATATAGCCGCAATCTTACAGGTATGGATGTCACTGCAAAGTTTGCCATGTAGTTGGATGGCAAATTGCATGGTTATCTTGTAAAGGTGAATACTAACACGTTTACGTGAAAAAGTGTGAGGAAATCAATTACATTGATTTGGATTTAATTCACTATTTCGATAACACAGCACAACTCAAATATTCATGCACCTGCTCTCCATTAGAAGACTATTGACTGTTTTATGACAGCCTGCATCTCATTTGTAGATTGACATAATAGCAGACTCTAACATGCTGCCAGAGGCGTAATACAAAATCTGTATAGAGGCCCCTATTTGCCTTATGCCACTTAGAATAGTGGTATACATTATGTGGCAGGGGGACCTTTGCCCCCCCCCTTCCCCCGGGTTCCAGGGTTTACTAGTAACAGCTACCTCTGCACCCACTATAGCTACACCCTGAATGCTGATAAGCCACATGTCAGGTAAAACTGATATACTGGGGCAGATGTATGAAACATAACTGCTAAATCACTCTGTGCACCCCATTTATTACATGTTTTAGATACTTTCTGCAACCCACTATACAGTAGTTGTGGCTTTATAGTAAAAGGCTGTTGCATTATGGCAAAAGGCATGTTTTAAGGTACATTGTTTTAGCACAAAAAGTAGTATAAACTAAGCCAAAGTTGTATAAAAAAAATACATAAAAAAATGTAAAATGTGTAAATTAATCAACCAACCTATGTCTTTGTGATAATTTGGCATCCATGTGAAATTTTTGTATATCTAGCTGTCTACATTTAAGACAGTAATAGTAAATCTGCCATAATGTGTCATATTAAGGGGTTGAAGTGCAGGACATGAGATTTAGAGAACAGCTAAGAAGGAATCCCTGTCTTTCACCATCTCTTCAAACCAGGCATTGACCATGGCATAGTTAATATTTATTTTTCCAGGAGTGCCCCCTTAAAATCTGTACAAACAGAGAAAACAGCGCTGAGCAGATCCTCGTGTATTACCACTTGAAGCAACAAAAGAAGGAAGGACAAATAGCTTCTCACCTGGTAGGGTTGTGAGTGCATATATCACTCAATATTAAGGTGAGAGGTCTGGGCAGCCACTGAAGTACATCTGGAGAACATCAGGATAACAGGACAATGTGGACCAGCCTCTTCCAAAGAATTGGCAAAGAAATAGTTCTCACCCGGAAATGATAGGAAACTTCTTTATTGAAGGGCACAACATGCTTTGGGCCAATAGCGGCCCTTTCTCAAGTGCAAATGTTCCTTCCACAGGGGGCATAAGTATGGCCCATTTCATTTCCGGGTGAGCGCCGTTTCCTTGCCAATTCTTTGGAAGAGGATGTCCACATTGTCCTGTTACCTTTAAAATCTGTATCATGTTATCATGATAAATAGTAGCATATAATCCATACAACCATATATAGCTCTAAAATATTCGATAAGGACTAAGCACCCAGGATACAAAACTGGCCAAAAGCACTAGACCATTAGGTAGCTCCAGAATACATCCTAACCATACTACAAGCAGCAAGAAGAATAAAGGACAAATGTTACTCCTTCTTCCACTTTACCAACTTGAACTGTTGTGATACACTGACTCAAACGTAGCAACTACTGCAGACCGCCCCAAAGGACCCCGTTAGACAGGGGTGGAGAAAAGAGCACCACTGACCTGCTGGGCATTGCATTGTCATCCGATGTTTCAGTGTGTTACAGAAAGAAGAAAATGTGGTGCTTTGTTATATATTGGTAAATGAACAGGACTTCTGCCGTCACTTTGCATTTGGCATGTACTACATCACAAACCTTACCAACATTTAACATTTGTCAGTGACAAGTCCACAGAAGATTTTATTCTGAATCATGACTAGAATCTCCCTGATATATTGTAGAATAAGATTATACTGAACATAACATCTCTCAAAAATACCATATAGTATAAAAAAGAGACTTTAGCATGGAGTATTCATGTGTAACCTCCAGCTCTATCCATTTCTGACTTTGGCTCAAAAACCGGCAGCAAAATCTATAACAAAAAAGCGGCTTTTCTGCAACGTGGGACCTATAGGTATGTTCGGGAATTTGAAGCTATATCTTTCAGCTTGACCAAATTCTACCCCTGCCAGGAAGTATTTTCCCGTCTCCCAATCATTTCAATGGGAATTATTATGCAGAATCGAGCATGATGCTTATTCTTTTTTCTGCTATCTGAAAAAATGATCTGGAGTAAAAAATCAGCACCTGCATCCGATTGATATCAATGGAGGTTGGTTTCTGGTGGAATTTAAAGCTTATTTTGAGGCAGAATCCGATGTGTGAACATACCCTTAGTCTTAAGCCTTTTCTTCGGTGTAGAATGAACTCCATGTTAGTGAGTTATTATCCATGAGCACTCCACTAGTGTTGTTTTGTTGATATGGATTATTGAGGCAGTACCCGCAGGAGTCTTACTGGGTACTGCCTTATCTATCTATAATCTGTGCTCGCATGAGCAGGATGGCAATGATACTTCCAGAGATAATCTAGGAATAAAGTTGAACTTGGCTTTATTTAGTACACAAACACAACAAAAAATCCAACCTGCCCCAAAATACCTGCAACAGGTTTCCCCCAAGAGTGTCACCTGAATCAATTGATACTACATGAAACCCGCATATTACAATGGGAAGGGAGGTCATTGGTTATACTACCAGCCTTTCACATGTCAATAAATCACTGCAGCAAACAAACTCCTAAAGCAGCTATCACCATTTTTATTCACATATACAGACAACATCCCACATTGTCTTCAAACATTTCATGAATGTCCATCAACGTATTGGGGGACCGTCCCCTTTGTTAAGCACACTTCCAACCTACCTGCCAGAGGCATAACTAGGAAAGACTGGGCCCTATAGAAAACCTTTGACAGTACACCCCCATGGGGGGAATCCTAAATGACACACAAACACTCACCTAACCCCCTTCAAGAAATTAAAGGTTGTAGATATGGAACTTTACTGTCACCCACAGTATAACACTCCCTTGTCTTCTTTAATGTTTCCAGAATTTTGGATAGGTAAGTAAATATTGGCCATTTCCTGCTGGAATAATCCAGTAGGTAATGTCCTATATAAAAAATAAATAAATAAAAGCAGCAGTGGGCCAGGCCTATAGCGCCATGGTTAGTTCCGCCACTGCTGCCTGCCCATCTATATGAACCCAGGTCCAATACAGAAAAGTAGAAAACACCCTGGAAACTGTTCACAAAGAAAATCCTGAATTCCTCATCTCACCTATCATAACTATCAGAGTGAGGTGTAGAGATATACAACCTCCCTATGTGTGCATTGTAATGTATTTAATAGAGATGAGCGAACAGTGTTCTATCGAACACATGTTCGATCGGATATCAGGGTGTTCGCCATGTTCGAATCGAATCGAACACCACGTGGTAAAGTGCGCCAAAATTCGATTCCCCTCCCACCTTCCCTGGCGCCTTTTTTGCACCAATAACAGCGCAGGGGAGGTGGGACAGGAACTACGACACTGGGGGCATTGAAAAAAATTGGAAAAAGTCATTGGCTGCCGAAATCAGGTGACCTCCATTTTAGACGAATAGTGGATTTCAAATCCGGGTCATATGAGAATGTGAACTTTGTGACTATGAGACAGGGATAGCTGTACAGGCAGGGATAGCTAGGGATAACCTTTATTTAGGGGGGAATGTTATTAAAAATAACTTTTTGGGGCTCTATCGGGTGTGTAATTGTGATTTTTGTGAGATAAACTTTTTCCCATAGGGATGCATTGGCCAGCGCTGATTGGCCGAATTCCGTACTCTGGCCAATCAGTGCTGGCCAATGCATTCTATTAGCTTGATGAAGCAGAGTGTGCACAAGGGTTCAAGCGCACCCTCGGTTCTGATGTAGCAGAGCCGAGGCTGCACAAGGGTTCAAGCGCACCCTCGGCTCTGATGTAGGAGAGCCGAGGGTGCACTTGAACCCTTGTGCACCCTCAGCTCTGCTACATCAGAGCCGAGGGTGCGCTTGAACCCTTGTGCACACTCTGCTTCATCAAGCTAATAGAATGCATTGGCCAGCGCTGATTGGCCAATGTATTCTATTAGCCTGATGAAGTAGAGCTGAATGTGTGTGCTAAGCACACACATTCAGCTCTACTTCATCGGGCTAATAGAATGCATTGGCCAGCGCTGATTGGCCAGAGTACGGAACTTGACCAATCAGCGCTGGCTCTGCTGGAGGAGGCGGAGTCTAAGATCGCTCCACACCAGTCTCCATTCAGGTCCGACCTTAGACTCCGCCTCCTCCGGCAGAGCCAGCGCTGATTGGCCGAAGGCTGGCCAATGCATTCCTATGCGAATGCAGAGACTTAGCAGTGCTGAGTCAGTTTTGCTCAACTACACATCTGATGCACACTCGGCACTGCTACATCAGATGTAGCAATCTGATGTAGCAGAGCCGAGGGTGCACTAGAACCCCTGTGCAAACTCAGTTCACGCCAATAGAATGCATTGGCCAGCGCTGATTGGCCAATGCATTCTATTAGCCCGATGAAGTAGAGCTGAATGTGTGTGCTAAGCACACACATTCAGCACTGCTTCATCACGCCAATACAATGCATTAGCCAGTGCTGATTGGCCAGAGTACGGAATTCGGCCAATCAGCGCTGGCTCTGCTGGAGGAGGCGGAGTCTAAGGTCGGACCTGAATGGAGACTGGTGTGGAGCGATCTTAGACTCCGCCTCCTCCAGCAGAGCCAGCGCTGATTGGTCGAGTTCCGTACTCTGGCCAATCAGCGCTGGCCAATGCATTCTATTAGCCCGATGAAGTAGAGCTGAATGTGTGTGCTAAGCACACACATTCAGCACTGCTTCATCAAGCCAATACAATGCATTAGCCAGTGCTGATTGGCCAGAGTACGGAATTCGGCCAATCAGCGCTGGCTCTGCTGGAGGAGGCGGAGTCTAAGGTCGGACCTGAATGGAGACTGGTGTGGAGCGATCTTAGACTCCGCCTCCTCCAGCAGAGCCAGCGCTGATTGGCCGAATTCCGTACTCTGGCCAATCAGCACTGGCTAATGCATTGTATTGGCGTGATGAAGCAGTGCTGAATGTGTGTGCTTAGCACACACATTCAGCTCTACTTCATCGGGCTAATAGAATGCATTGGCCAATCAGCGCTGGCCAATGCATTCTATTAGCGTGAACTGAGTTTGCACAGGGGTTCTAGTGCACCCTCGGCTCTGCTACATCAGATTGCTACATCTGATGTAGCAGTGCCGAGTGTGCATCAGATGTGTAGTTGAGCAAAACTGACTCAGCACTGCTAAGTCTGCATTCGCATAGGAATGCATTGGCCAGCCTTCGGCCAATCAGCGCTGGCTCTGCCGGAGGAGGCGGAGTCTAAGGTCGGACCTGAATGGAGACTGGTGTGGAGCGATCTTAGACTCCGCCTCCTCCAGCAGAGCCAGCGCTGATTGGTCGAGTTCCGTACTCTGGCCAATCAGCACTGGCCAATGCATTTCTATGGGGAAAAGTTAGCTTGCGAAAATCGCAAACTGACAGGGATTTCCATGAAATAAAGTGACTTTTATGCCCCCAGACATGCTTCCCCTGCTGTCCCAGTGTCATTCCAGGGTGTTGGTATCATTTCCTGGGGTGTCATAGTGGACTTGGTGACCCTCCAGACACGAATTTGGGTTTCCCCCTTAACGAGTTTATGTTCCCCATAGACTATAACGGGGTTCGAAACCCATTCGAACACTCGAACAGTGAGCGGCTGTTCGAATCGAATTTCGAACCTCGAACATTTTAGTGTTCGCTCATCTCTAGTATTTAAGTCTAGCTTCACACTAGTGCTTGAACTCTGTTCAGGGTTTCCATCCCTGAACCCACTTGAAAAGTGCACTTTTCTCTCTGCATTTTTCACCCTTTTCGGCGGATTCCATTATAGTCTATGGGGTAACCGCTTTAGCAGAACCCCCGAAAGGAAACCCAAATGCAGATGTGAACCAAGCGTAACATATTTAATTGTTTTATTGTACATTTTTCATTCAGTAAAGGTTATCACTTTTCTAAGTTTAAAAAAAAACAAAAACGTGTTTTCCTGTTAAATAGATTAGAAGGTTAAATTAAATATTAACCTGTTTTTCCCACATTTACCACCATGTATTATTGATGATTCCCACAAGAGTTTACCAATTTAAGTACATGACTTTATTCAAAGCATCCACTTGCTGCTAAATAAATTTGTCATCCCATTGCACGTACCATTGTATACAGTATATAATGGGTTAATACTCCCAATGTCTCTTCAAAGCTGTGTACTCTGAAACTGTATGGGCTAAGGCAGAAAACAGGCTGGGTTTAATGGTATGATTTTGTTATTATTATTATTATTATTATTATTATTATTATTATTATGATCTTAAGATATGGCTACAATGCTAAAAGTATATATAGTATCACAGAAATATGAATGAAGAAAATTTAGCTATGTAGAAGACTTAATTTGGAATAACTGTATGAATGCCATACTATATTTAATAAATGTCTGTGAATGGTAAAAGTAGCATTTGCAATTTTATACGAGTATCTGTAGTATGTGGTAAAAACTGAAAACATAACCAGATTGATATCAGTATGTCATGTGTCCAAGTTTAATATCGCACACAGAAACCTTATCATCTAGCAACATGTACGACATATCTAAGGCTTTCCAATGGCTGGTAATACACATGAGATTGCTGCTAATCTATTATAAAAATGCAAGAGCTGCTCACTGTTATATGTAAATAAATATATATATATATATAAATATATACAGTATATATATATATATATATATATATATATATATATATATCATATTAGTGAATAGATAGAGTCCTCTCTGATCTTAGATGCGAGCATACTAACTTCATAATCTAGAAATCTAAGCACAGCAGATAAATGGTACAAGGCTGGCTGGATGTTTATATACTCTCTAAACATACATATGTATTAATTCTGAAATGAAAAAACACATACATAATATATACATATATATATATATATATATATATATATATATATATATATACATATATATATATATATACACACACGCACAAATAAATGCAGATGATGAAAACTTGCCAACAGCAAAATATTGCATTGAAAGTTACGATAAAACGAGAATATAAACTGTACCTGAGCAGACAGCAATGGCAAAGTGCCTATATTTTTCAGCTTGCAGATGTCTAACATAATGCCGCAAGAGTGGATAACACATCTTCAGCCTGGTACAGCACCTCCAGATACATGACTAGCCCCTTCTGTTCTGTACACATCCAGCCGGTAGTGACAGCTTCTTGTACAGATATCACTTGCCTCTGCTTTTAAATAGCATGCAGTAATAGAGAGGGATTGGATGTGACGAAGAGGCACTGTTGCTTCACAATAAGGGAATCTCTTACTGGAGTAGTGGCAGGGTTTTACAGGAAAGCACGGATCTGCATTCTGTACGATTGTTACATTAAAATAAAATTTCCTTCACCTCAGGTCTTGCAAACAGTAACGCATACAAATAAATGTTTTATGTCAACTAGAACAAGACTTAAAGGGTAACATATTAAAATAAAGATTTCCAGCAGCACTTACCATAATACCCTTAACTTTCTTGATCTTGCTGTATCCAATTTCATAAGGCAAATGGATGAAATGCAAGTCTTCTATGTGTCCCAGAGGGCATCCATCTTATCTCCCCCTCCTTCCTTCCAATGTTAGTTTATTTGGCAGATGAGGTGTGGTGAGAGGTGGCGCTTAGGCTATTTCACTATTCTGTCTACAACAGAGACTGGGTACAGCCAACCATGTTATATACGCCATACACGGTAGCCAGTCTCAGACCAGGGGTGAAGGAGCCCAAACAAAATGAACCTCTGTTCCCTCCATCAGATCCTCTATTGGATTTCTGTACAGCGTATTATTCCAAGAACTTGCAGAAAATCATACAGAATGATCATACAAGCTGTAGTATAGTGTGGTTACCTATCCAATCTGTTGATCACCAGGGGTCAAGGGACTTGGATCGCCACCAATCTGATATTCATGACCTATCCTAAGGACAATGTAAGCCATCAATACTTAAGTCTAGAAAAACACCCTTAAATGGTCACTAACTTTACAGACAACTTAGTCTCATTTCATGCAGCATGTGATTCTAGACTAAAATGTAATACAGTTGAATTAAAAATGTGGCTCCTTTCTGCCTGAAAACCTCTTGCCAGTAGGTTTCACCTTTCTCCTTAATCTGCAGTTTACGCCTTTGTTACGAGAAGTACGAGAGAAGTACGTCTATTGGTACCATGATAGAAGCAAGACAGTATCACAGTGAGTGGAGAGGGGAAGGGTTGGCTATCCTCATAGCCTCCACACTAGAGATGAGCGAACACTATTTGAAACGACCGTTTCGAATAGCACGCTCCCATAGAAATGAATGGAAGCGGCTATTCATATCTATGGGAGCGTACTATTCGAAACAGTTGTTTCGAATAGAGTTTGCTCATCTCTACTCCACACATGTCTGACAATTGTAGCTGTGTGCAAAGGACTGAAGATTCTGCAAATCTCACAGTTTACATGTATTTGCACTCAGTCTAGTGATACAGGATCTCCTAGATTTTGGTCTTTGGCTTTTCTCAGCTATTTGTTTGCTTTTTTGTTTTGTTTTGGGTTTTTGTTTTTTTTAAAGGCCTCTAAACTGTGCCAACATTACACCCAGTGCAGAAAAAATGGGAGTGCCACTAAAAAAAAACGTGTACAGGATGCATCTGAAAATAGTAACCCATCCCAAAAGAGAATAGGCTCCGACTCTCCTCAGACTACTGGACCAAAAGGTAGGAAGCAGCTTGAGGCGTATAGTTAATCCTGGCAGAATGGTAGAACAGTATCATTAATGGATAGGGGAGAGGGAAGATGACTCCTAAGTGTATACATCCACAGCCTCAGAGAGAGATGCAAAAATTGCTTTCATTATAATGCTATTAGCAGCATAAAACCATGTATGAAGGAGTAACGCTATATCTGACCATTATTAGACTTCTACCCGGAAGCTCTTAGCAGTTTCCTCCAGTGCATGCCATATCTGGGGTTTGCAGTCCTCTCTGAGCTGGTGGAAAGAAATTGGCTTATATTCACTGCTCATAGAGGAGAGGAGGAATCTGCTCCATAACCTTCTCTCTCTCTTTGGCTGTGATAGAAAGCCCCATGAGCAAACTAAACACTGTCTTTCTTGTCTTATCTCCCTCTATTCCTAATCACTCCTCCTTCTCCCATCTCCATACTTGCAATGCTTCTCAAGATGGGTACAACAGCAATTTTCACAGTGAAACTCGCTTTATCAGAGGGGTAGAAAATGGAAATACCCCGCTAAGAACAGAAAGAGGCATTTCTCTCTGATAAGATATATTATAATGTTTCTTATATTCACCTGTAGTATTCATTTATGCAGAAACAACTTTTCTTGAAACAACAGAGCCTATTTAAAATCTAATACCAGGTTCTCTATAACACAGACATAATACCGATTTTAATATATACACCCTAATGTTTGTTGTAAAATTGGTCTATTTTTTGGCCTTTTCATAAGCAATTTCATTTCATTAAAGTGACTAAACACTTTGGATGTCCTACTTATCATTTATTTAGCAGACAGAAGTGGCACTAATGTTGCAATGACTCAGTTGAATATTGCATGACTGGTTATGGATTACATATTTGTAAAAGATACTGGATTTAATCCAAAACCATCCAGCAATGAAATGAAGTATTATTTTGGATGCCACTTTTCATACGGATGACTTACAGAGCTTTAAGCGACTTCATGCTTTTTAGGCAAGTGGCAAAACATTAAGGGATTACTTACAATATTGAGGAAAGTTTTTTTAACCATATATGTGCAGATCATATAGTACCTCAGCAAGACAGGTAACAAAATCAATATCCATCTGATGATACAAAATGAGGAGGATCCAACAATTTTACATTTGGAAAGGATGGTTTTGGTGTTCTTCTTGATGAAAATTGGCAAACTTGCTCTAGTGCAATCTTTTGAAAGGTATCTCATTTTGGATGAATGCCTGTTTTTCTAAGAAAGGAATAAAGCCAAACCAGAACATCTCTTCCATTTCCCAACAGCTGTTTCGTGGGGATATTGTCCCTCCTCAGTTCAAAGCAGCGTACTGGTTTGGCTAGGTAAAAGGTCACAGACATGGGTCAGAATGGGTGCTATGTCTCTTTAGAGAGATGTTGCCTTTACAGGCTACCTTGCAGAGTGTAGAGTCTTCCAGACTCATATCAATATTATCTTCCTCTTTATATTCTCTTAAATAAGGTATGAGGCTGTGAATCTACAGTCAGGAAAATAGAACTGTTATCTTGTACATCACAATGATATGACAGAAGCAGTCTAGTTATTGGCAATAACTAAGAGGTGTTTCAGACCCTCCAGCAATTTGGAAGAGACCAGGAAGTTTGGTGCCTGCGATTGTAATTTCTGGAGTAAGATAAGGGCAAGTAATTTCTGGGGCTCACTATGAGATCACATGACCCAATGGACGAGAGGGATCCCATAAATTTTCATAGAGATAGCAATAACTAAAGTAGGTAAATACTACCTAAATTATGTTTATATTGGGCAATATTACATAATAAAAAATATTCTTCCCAGAGTGTTGCCTTCAGTTTAAGGTATTGATGTAGTAAAATAAAATTCACCGGC
Source organism: Leptodactylus fuscus (assembly GCF_031893055.1). Taxonomy (NCBI): domain Eukaryota; kingdom Metazoa; phylum Chordata; class Amphibia; order Anura; family Leptodactylidae; genus Leptodactylus; species Leptodactylus fuscus. The sequence continues at coordinate 65,841,437 of NC_134265.1, forward strand.
TAAAAAGGTTTCCCATATATACTGAATATATATATATATATATATACATATATATATATATACATTAATATGCATTTTATGCATATATATATATATATATATATATATATATATATATATATGCATTTATATATATATATATATATATATATATATATATATATATATATATAATTATATATATATATAATTCTTAAAGCACAATCAAACTTTCAGTTAACTTCTGATTTTCTGGTAGTATTTGTATCATTAATAAATTGTACTTCCAGCAGAATTAACAATTTCTGGTGGATCGAAAACAAAATTGTCAATTAAAATAACTCATTTTATTGGTATGATGTAAAATATAAATCTCCCGGGTATAAGGATCAACTAATGAACAGAGATGAGTGAACAGTAAAATGTTCGAGATTCGATATTCGTTTCAAGTAGCCCCTCAATATTCGACTACTCAAATCGAATATCGAACCCTATTATAGTCTATGGGGGGAAAATGCTCATTTCAGGGGTAGGCAACGTTCGATCAAATTATACTTACCAAGTCCATGAGTGAGGGTCGGGCTGGATGCTCCGAGCAGTCTTCTCCTTGCAGTGTCCCCGCGGCATCTTCTGGCTCTGAATTCACTCTGCCAGGCATCGGGCCTGGGCAGAGCCGACTGCGCATGTCCACACTATAAGCGGGCATGCACAGTCAGCTCTGCCCAGGCCCGATGCCTGACAGAGAGAATTCAGAGCCGGCAGACTCCGCGGCGAAGCTGCACGGACAAGACTTCTAAAGGTAGGAGAAGAACCAGCGTTGATTGGCCGACTGTATAGCATTCGGCCAATCAATGCTGGTTCTGCATCGAACTCTTCCATTCGAAAAGCGAGTGGTACTCAATCAAGTACGAGTATTTTGAATACCGTAGTATTCGATCGAATACCTACTCGATCAAATACTACTCACTCATCTCTACTAACGAATAAAAAGTCTCAAACTTGATAAATGCTGAGTAGATTGATAACAAGCCGCTCTTTGCTCTAGACTAGACTAGATGTCAGCCCCCTTTGTATTAGTAACTTGATCCTTATACCGTTGGATGTAAGTATTCAAAAGCACTTGTCCTACGGAGAAATCTTATGTGGGCATGAAATTAAACATGCACCACAGTCTTACCTGAATTATATTGAGAGGAGGGCTGGTTGAAAAAACACCTGGTACTGGCACTTTTATACAAGTGCAGTCATTGTAATAGATACTATATATTTCTTTACCCGGGTGATTTATATTTTAAAGCATACCAATAAAATTAGATATTTTAATTGCCATTTTTGTTTTGGATTCATTAATAAATTGTGTAATATACTTTATTAATACATTTTGGCTCCTTTCTGTGAAATTCAGCATTTTTTCACTCTTCCCCTTGCTTCTGTATTGAGGCTGTCCCTGCCTCTCACTTAATGTTACAGTGTAAGGAGTATGGGCTGTGTAACATGTAGAGAAAATTAGGGGGAGAGTCACGTCAAACAGTTATATCTTGGACATTCTAAAATGTACAAACTTGCTTTTGGTGTCATATAAAAGAGGAGATTCTCTTCTCTGCAACACAGTTGCAGTGTTAAGTAAATTATTTCCAAAGTTATCACTGGTTTAAAATACAATCTAGATTAGGATATTTATATGCAGCTGTACAATATAGGATATATAAATCCCAATCCTGACTGTGTACTCAACCAGTGATATTTCTGGAAATAATTTAGATAGCACTGCACCCTTAGTGTCATATGAAAGAAGAGAATCCACTCTTTTATACAACACCAAAAGCCAGTTACATATGTTTTATAATGTTCAAGAAGATGTGTCGTGAAATGACCCTTGCCTACCATCATTTTCTCAGCATGTTACACAGCCCTGTACACCATACACAGTAACATTCGCTGAGAGGCAGGAACAGCTCTCAATACAGAAACAAGTGATAGAGTGAAAAAATGCAGGATTTTACAGAAAGGAGCCAACATTTATCAATAAAGTATATTGCAAAATGTATTAATGACACGAATACTGTAAGAAAATCTAAGTTGTCTTAAAGTTTGGTTACGCTTTAAGATTTTAGAAATTGTGGAAAAAATATTTGTTAACTCTGTCATCAATATCTTCACATTAGTTATACATAAAGAAACTTGTGATCAGATGGATACTGATAACTGATTAGTTGTCCAACAACATTGCTTGATATATTGCTATCATATCTGGCCGAATGACCACGTGCAGGCAAAATCGTTACAAAAGCAAAATGATGCAAAAATGAAACCCTATGGGGGAATGGTGGCAAATCCACTGCTCATGATATAAACTTCTGAGTATGATTTTGTATTGTCTGAAAAATCAGGCAGATTAGTGTCTTGGATGGAAGAACTTGTGTAGTAAATGTATGGCAATTGAGAAAATAGTGTACCATTACTCCACCATTAATAGTCTGCTGGCGGGTCCTACTAAAATTGCCTGGACCGGCCCCTAAAATTTCATGCTTATGCCCAACTATAGATGTAATGTGCAGAAATGTTCACTGCTACGATGTTATTTTGTAACATAACAGAACCTAGCCTTAGAGGAAAATGTATTAGGATAACAAATTATTCAATTTATAGGGAGCAAAGTAGTTTTTTTAATATAATGTAACTTTTTCTATTGAAGTAAAGCACCTCGGGATCTGCTTCCACTCCTTTTAATTGGATTATATACAACCTTGAAGCATTACGTCTACAGATAACACCAAATTATATAAGATAATGAACTCAGAGTAGAAATGTGTTCCCCTGCACATTGATTTCAATAAAAAGCATTTTCACTGTTGGCTTTCTACATCAAGCGCCCCACACCACTAGAGGGCTGTTCCTGATAATATGGAGGGGGAGGGGACAGCACAAACTGCTAAATTTTTGTAGAAACCCAATGCAATTCTTTCTGCATCACAAAGGTAAAATTACTTTTATTACTTCAAGTTAAAGGGTACCTGAATTTTCGTAAAAAGTTGATAGCTCTACAGGGCAAACTGTTCTCTGGCTGTCTCAGCCTTTATTAGGAGTCTTGTATTTGGTTTTCTGGTGTTAATAGACTCATTATGAGCAAACTGTTCTATGGTTTTCTAAGCCATTATTAGTGGTTTTGCATCAGTTTTCTGTTGCTAATAGCCTCATTATGGTTACAACGCATTTTGCATTTCTCTCTGAGACAGTGGGTATATGGATGTCTTCCAGTAGTTTACTGGTCCTCATGTCCTTTCCTTCACTTCACACAAGACTTTGCAGCTCCCTCTAAACAATGAAAACACTTCTTAGGGCGTGTTCATACCTGCGCCCGGTCTCCGCTTTGCAGGTTTCCGTCTTCTGCCTGAGAAACTGGACAGAACATGGAAACTGGCAGTCAGTTTTCAAACCCATTCACTTGAATGGGTATGAAAAGTGTCCACCCGTGAGCGTCTTCTGAAACTGTTTTTTTTAACCGGACACAAAGTCGGACATGCAGGCCTTTGTGTCCAGTTTAAAAAAAAAAAAAGTTTCACCGCGGAGACCAGAAGAGGCTCACAGGCGGACACTGACTGCCGGGTTTCCATCTCTTGTCCAGTTTCTTGGGCAGAAGACGGAAATCCACAAAGCGGAGACCGGGCGCTGGTGTGAACCCGCCCTTATACAGTAAAAACATACATTCTCTCCTGTTACATACAGTATGCCTACACTATGCTCTGCAAAAAGTAAAATAGCAGAAAACAAATAGCTTAGAAAAGCCCAAGCAAACAAACTATGTGAGATCCAGGTACACTGGACTGCACATACAAGTTGCAGACAAATTGCTGCAATTGATCACTGACACAGAAAAAGAGATCTCGCACAATAACGAAAATTGCTTGCATTGATACCATCAACCACAACACCCAAACAGCTAGTCACTACATTCACTTCTATGGAGTTGCTGGGGCTATGAGAACAGCAGACCCCTCTCTGAGCAGTGTACAGGCAGGGAGCACAGAGCAGTAGATCTGTGTATAACTAAGCGGAGGCTGCCAAGACAGACTCGCCTGTCTCCTCCATTTCCTGTGTTTTGTCTTTTGCCTCCTGGTTTCTAAAGACAGACTATACCTAGAAACAGGGAGTGAACAACAAATTAGCAAGAACGAATACAGTTATCTAGTGGCAGGAAATTTAAAAAGGTTTTGAGGCAGCAAACATCAACATTTTAAAATAAAGTGCATAACACTATGATCCAGAATCAGCAAACAGGAAAACTCTAGTAAAAGCATAAACAGTATGTTTCAAATGAAGCACACAATACTAATTTAATGCTTAGCGTCATTGCTGGAGAGTACAGTACAATCCTATGTAAGAGTACTGCCAGTAGTGTGTGTGTGTGGGGTGTTCCTTACCGCCCAGTGATGATGCTAGGCTGTAAGACCCACCCTTCTGACACTGGAGAAATATTGATGCCGAAACTAATATCATCAATATCTCTAGCACCAGGGCCCATACTGGGAAAGCTGACTGAATTCAGCGCACTGTCAGCTTTCTATTTGTATATTATACTGCGGGTGCCAGTGGACATGAAAGGACCATTTTAAGTCTGCACAGTAGAGTACAAGAGACTTCCTAGTTAGCAATGCAGTAAATATCATTTAGGCTGGGGCCCTACATGGCATAAATGCCATGATTTGCAAGCGTCAGAAAAGCCGTGGAAAAAATCGTGGCATTTTACAGCCAGAGCAAAGTGGATAAGATTCTAGCAAATCCCATGCCCACTTTTTGGTAAAAACCACAGTACGGACATGCGGTGTCTTCCATAACTGCCGCGGTTTTGGAAATTGCAGCATTTCAATTATACCTATGGAAATGCTGGAAGTTTCCCCATAGAAATAATTGGAACAGAAAGTATGCAGACAAAACGTCTGCAAACTTTCTGTCCAATGCGCTACGGGAAAAACGGTGATGCATTGCCGCCACATTTTTTAACCGCAGTGCTTCTTTGCTGCGGGACTCCATGTAGGGCCTTACCTTTACACTGTAATATGATTCTCACCTACCCACTATTGAATTTGTAGACTTTTAGGCTACACTAAGGCCTGGTTCACATCTGTGTTTGGTTATCCGTTCGGCGAGTCCGAGAGCCGGTCCTGTCGAGGTTACCACTTGGACTCATTTATGATGGGTATGTTCCCTTTGCTGAATGCTCTGTCTTAGTATTTGTACTACCTGTCCTACTGCATATAAACACTGCTTTCTTTAATATCTGCAGTTATCACTATGGTATTATCCACATGTACTCTACACCTCAACTTCACTGTAACTTTATATGATGTTTTATTGAGCTGTTGACTATATTCCCTGTTACTTTTATTCTATGGCTATGATTTATATGGCCTAATTTATGCCAATTTGGATACGTTCCTCTTGGTATTGGATGTAATTCATGAGCTCAGCATTTGCATATGTTAATTGACACGTACATACTCTCTATCATTGCATTTACCTCCGGTTCCTTGGGCTTTCTTCCCTTTAGTCCGATGGTATGTTGACCTTTTACCGTTTTATTGTATGCATTTATCTAGATATTAATAAAGTTTGTATACTGTTTGTATTTTGAGTATCCCTTCCCGTTTTTCTTGCTTTTCTGCTATATCTTAACATTATACAATGCTCTCAGGTTATGTCAGAGCTCTATCTAACCATCACGGAACAGCTTAGAAGACAGACTAATAATTAAATATTCCTAATGGTCTAGTAATACATTTCTCATTTGCTCACATCAATGATGTTGCTGCAGTTATTAAGCCATAAATTTCTTCCAAAGTTCCTTTCGAGAGTTATTTCGCATTTCCATCACTAATGACACAATTTACAGACTTGATGTTAGAGAAGCCTTTGGGTTGATAACAAAAGGGTTGATTACTTTTGTCACCAAAAGTAAATTGTAATTAAAAAAAATGTTTTTAAAAACCTTCTTTTGATAGTCCACTTGGTAAAACAGATGTCAAATATTACATTGCAGACCTTAGTACGACTTTTGTGAATTCACACGAGACTGTCCTATTCATCTAAATGCACTTTGCAGAAATCTATGTCCTTGCTGCCAAAACAATTTCATATAGATTGCCACTGATTTTCAGTGGATGAAATTTCTGCACTAAACTTTGCCACATGCAGGCTTGGATGGGCCTACAGGGCAGAAGGTGAATCCTATGGTGGGCCCCTTACCCAAGGGAAATAGTGGCACCTTAACCCCAAACCCCTGCAAGAGAGGTACATGGCACAGTATACTCGCTGCAGTATACAGATAGCCAGTGTATGCAGCCTATAATAAACTGGGTAGAATATTTAACAAACTAGCTAGTATCTATACTTAGATGCATTCAAAGCCTGAGGTGACACCTACCCACAGAGGCATACTGACCACTGTCCTCTATCCTCGGCATCATCTCCTTACTGTCATTGTGGGGCCCTCAATTCCCTATTGCTGCCCTTTCAGCACTAATACATCACAATTGCAGCATAAGGGATTAGCAATTGCCCCTGCTGTCTACATAGGAGTAACATGTCTGCTCTTGGGCATGTAGCAGGGCATGTAGCTGCTGTTATTGTAAAGTATGAGAGTTTAAAGACCAGCAGTCAGAGTTTCTCTAGATTACTGTCAGGGTCTTCTGGGGGACGCTGAGGTCCATTATACTTTGTGGTGGACACTCAGGACCATTATACTGTGTGGGCACTATTGGGGAAATATACTATGAGGGAGGCACTAGACCCCCACACACAATATACACATACAGAATAATGCTCCATTAGTGCCCCGTAGACAATATAATGTCACATTAGTCCCCTCACACACAGTATAATGCTCCTTGGTACCCCCATAAAGTATAATGCCACATTAGTGTCCTCACACAGTATAATCCAATGTTAGTGCCGCCACATGGTATATTGCCCATTAATGGGGCTTTATGTATGTGTAACTTATAACCCTTATATCCATAGCTTCTAACCCTTATAATTCTTGCAGACCAGTCAGTGACATTGACCCCTATACACCATTTGACCACCAGGGAAGGTTAAATTAATATGAAATCATTTTTCCAATGTTTTCTTGTCATAACCTGCTGCTTATAGTCAGACATGTCTTATCGTCAGACAAATATGGCAGCTACTGTTGTCCTTACTGACTTATTAGCAAATAACCATTATATTACTGCCTACATATAGTCTCCTACTTTCTATATCCTTTTAAGTTATTACATAATGTCTTACATATCTCGTCTCTGAGCAGTCCTGACTGGGCAGCTCATGTAGAGGCTTCACAAGGTCTAATCTGACATTTGCTGTGTGGGATGACTTTGGCAGGAACATCACAATTATTAGTATTTCAGGCATCGTGACTCCTAGATGACTGGAATATTCATATGCACCAGCAAAATACTATAAGGAGGTCTCAAGAGGTTAGCTCTAGCATCAGTGGCATCGTGTATATTGTGGTATATTAAGAGATTGGAATTTCTGCAATTACCAATATACTTCTGTCTATCAGATTGTTGTGATTACTGGAGAGAACCACAGCAGCGAAATGCTGGGTGTGACCTTAGTGCTAAATGTTAGAGCATGGTTATTATATAACAGACGGCGAGCTAAATAAACAGTGAAGTGGTCACGACAGCTGATCAGCAGGGGTCCTGGGTGTTGGATCTCCACTTATCTCTTAGGCCATCAATACTGAGGCACTGGAATAACCCTTAAAGGTTATACACCTTTTAAAAAGTGATGGCTAATTATTAAGGTGGGCCATCAGTTCTAGAATTGTGGCAATCCAATTGTTAGTTGTTTGTCAGAGTGTGCAGCTCCCATAATTGTTTACCTGCAGGGCATTGCGCTACTTACGCTCCACATTGATAATGCTGGTTGTGGGTACAATAGCTGTGTCCTTTTCAAGTTTATGGGACAGTGCTGCAGCACCCATAAGTGCCGCCGTAGGGATGGGGTAGGAGGTCCCGGTCAAGGTTTGCACTAGTTATGCCCCTGACATCTGACATCAGAAAGGAGATGTCATTCATGCTCATGTGCATATAGGACCATTTACTTATATGGGTTTGGCTGCTTACAGTAAAAAGAGCTATAGCCATGTGCACATGGATTACCGACGCAGATGTGAACGAGGCCTAAGAGTCTTTGTGTACTGTATATAAGCACCTTAATATGTACAAGTCAGAATACAGATGGGTTTGACAAGGATCTAGTACAGTGTGTTATGCTGTAGGAAATGCCAAACCCACTTTAAAACCTATCTTTAGAGTCACAAGTTTTCTAGATAATCTAATCTAAACTACTGAAGTTGGTGATACAACACATGGCGATAGTGCGGCCATGGACCATATTAAACTGTGACATCTTTCTCCCATCAGGGTCATTACTATAATAATAAATCAGATGAATTCTGACAACTATCCCAATCTTAACTGTAAAAGTGCACCCTTACCAAAATGGCAAAATCCAGGAACTGAAACATCTCAGCAAATTAAAGCATATAAATCTATATAGCGAAGAAGTGGCATGTTCATTTCAGATTAGATTGTTCGTCAATCTACAGTACAAGAATGTCAGACATGAGGCTCTTAATAATGCATCTTCATAATGAATGTGACATCTCCAGCCTTACAGCTTTTCTGCATTTCAACTATACAGATCAATTTTATAAGAGTAACCAAGTACATTTGACTATTATAACACTTTGGATAGTACCAATCCCCCGTGTCTCACACAACTGCAGGGCAATTTCACAAATGATTTGCCGGGCTATGTGTCGCCTGTAGGTTGGGTTAAGATTAGTCTTCTCTGATAAAAATCTGGAAACTACTATAATTTATTTTTATGAGATTTTATTAAAGGTAAATATTCAGAACATGGTGATACCTGAGCAATGTCAGTAGTCATTGCAGGATTAAACATTTATCTCTCTTTCATTTTATATTAAAAAATTACTCTGAGGACAAAAGGGGTTAATTCTCTTGCTAACCCCCCAGACAGGTATAGACAGAGGTATAACATGAAGCTCCTGGGCCCCAGTGCAACATATGTAATGAGGTCCACTTAAGAAGTGCTATATATAATACTGGTGTCTTCTTATGTTGTGGAGAGACCTTTGGGCCCCCCTGAGGCTTCAGGGCCCGGTAGTGATTGCTACCTCTGAATCCCCTATAGCTACGCCACTGTATGCAGAATATGATCATATCTGTCGAACTGTCTCGTACCACATAGCTTGAGAAGTTCTGCCTTCTGTATATAACCACTTTCCATTCTGGTTGATGCAATAAGTCTTGTTAGAACTGCTATTGTGAAACTGATCAAAGCGCATTTTTATGTCAAGTGTTGACTGCTATACACAACACATTTTCATTTGCCTTCATATTCTTTAAAGGGAACCTGGCCTATTGAACATGTAGTCTAACCTGTGACAGGAAAAATAGAAGGAGCTGAGCATATACAATATAGCAGATATGTCCTTCCTTACCCATTCAGCCAGTTCAAGATATGTCAAAATTACTGACATAAAACGAATCTGTCACCAGATCTCATCATGTCAGCCCTGCAAATACGTGGGAGTCACCTGAACCAAACTGTATTTCTCGATTGTGAATGGCTGCTTCTGTTGACAAGATATCACTTTTTTTTTTGTCAATATGCAAATGAGCTGTTTGGGGCAATGTTAAAACTAGAGATGAGCGAGTAGTATTCGATCGAGTAGGTATTCGATCGAATACTACGGTATTCGAAATACTCGTACTCGATTGAGTACCACTCGCTATTCGAATGGACAAGTTCGATGCAGAACCAGCATTGATTGGCCGAATGCTATACAGTCGGCCAATCAATGCTGGTTCTTCTACTACCTTTAGAAGTCTTCTCCATGCAGCTTCCCCGCATTGGACCTGGGCAGAGCCGACTGCACATGCCCACTTGTAGTGCGGGCATGCGCAGTCGGCTCTGCCCATGCCCGATGCCTGGCAGAGTGAATTCAGAGCCGGAAGATGCCGCGGGGACGCTGCACGGAGAAGACTTCTCGGAGGATCCAGCCCGACCCTCACTCGTGGACTTTGCTAAGTATAATTTGATCGAATGTTGCCTACCCCTGAAACGAGCATTTTCCCCCCATAGAGTATAATAGGATTCGATATTCGATTTGAATAGTCGAATATTGAGGAGCTACTCGAAACGAATATCGAATCTTGAACATTTTACTGTCCGCTCATCTCTAGTTAAAACCCTTGTTGCTCCGGATAGCTCAGCAGACAAAGAAAGTGATATTTCAGCAATGGAGGCAAGGGAAAACACAGTTTGATTCTGGTGACCCTATCCTAAATATGTTAGGGGTTGGGCTGAGTTCTGCTTAGAGACTCCCTTTAAAGAAATAAAACATTTTGTGTTTCTTTAGGTTCACACTTCCACTCGGGTTTCCGTTCTTCGAGTCCTGAAAAACAAAGCAGTTACCCATAGACCCCATAGACTATAATGGGGTCTGCTGGATTTCCACCCAAAAAATGCAGAGAGAAAAGTCTAAGCATTTTTCAAGCGTATTTGGGGATGGAATCCCTGAATGGAACCGAAGCCCCGGTGTGAACCCAGCCTTACACACAATGGCCAGCAGAGCAAAACTGTGTGTTTATTTTTGTTTTCAAAGCTGGTCACCGTGCGCCATTTACCTTGGCATCTCTTCAAACAGTTGAACAGGTAAGGCTACATTCACATCTGCACCAGAGTCTCCATTCTATACACTGACTGACCAGTATCGCTGTATACACGCAAAGTAAGCATTCACTCAAGATCACCCATGGGACATAGGAATGTTAAACTGTATACAGTATAAAAACAGGATTCTGTCTATCTAAAAGCAACTTTTCAGATCTCCTGTCCTAGACTTAGGAAACTGCTTCCTGCGCCCATCTTCATAATGTCCTCACGTATTGTGAAAAGGACAGCTTTCATGTATTATTAACGCTCTAAATAAAAGCTTATCTTTACTTAGACACCAAAAATAAAAGCAGCATGTCAACAAGTCACAGTAGAATTTAACCCGTTACCTTGTATCACATACCCTGCACAATATTTTATTCAAGCTGTTCAATCAACATATATACAGCAGGTCTGGTTACTTTATAAAGAATGTATCTGCAGACTATAAATACATGTTGTCCAGTCCTGGTGAAGTAGAAAGGTCTAGGTCTAATATCTAGAGACGTAAACAAAGAACTCCTATATTGTTAGGGAATATGAGTTAAGCAATTCCCAAGTAACTGCTACAGGAACCTGGGGGGGAAGGGGAATGACAGAGAGTGAGTCCTAATGCTAGACCCATCCCCAATCCCTACCTACTTGCCTCAATGACCCCAGGTGGTAGAGGACAACTAGGTGACAGTCCCTTCCTATAATACAATTGGAACACAAACAAACAGGTATGGATGATCAAGAAAGCCATGAGTCAGAACCAATCAGACAAAGAAGTACAGAGTCAGAACCAGAAGAATAGTCAAAAGGAAAATCCAAGGTCAGAAATATATCAGACAATATCAGCTAACAGATTATAGCCAGCACGCCCTCAAGAGAGGGCTGGAAAACTATATAAAGGAATTCAGAGATCTGTTCTAAGCTTGATTGGCAATGAAGGATGTCAATTAAATAGATACTAATGTTAATTCCTTAATAACCAGAGAAACTAATAGCACTGGCTAAAATGACACACAGCAACGAATACTCAGCAGTACTAAAACAACAGGAGCAGAAAATCACATATATATACCCTCTATAACCCCAAATCATAATTCTTATGGGCAAACTGACATTGAATTATGTAGCCATGGGGCTATATTCACCTTCCCTTGGTATCCTTTGGTATTCCTTGAGTCTTCTCTTTTATATCGTCATCCAATGTCCCTTTTGTGAGACAAAATGGTATCCAAACTCTTCTAAATATTATTTTTATCTTTTTATCTTTTCCGCTATGCTTTCTATTAATCATGAAAAATACAATGGAAGTATTCCAATTTTTCTTAAAAATATGTGAGAATTTTGTTTCTTTCTATGAAGAAGCCACATCCCTTTCTACAAAGCCCACTTATTAGGAATTTCGGAAAAAAATATTTTAAGCTAGATGCGGTAAAACGCCTCATATTTTGGCACATATTTTGTCAGAGTTAAGTCTCAGACACAATAGTAAACTGTTATAGAGTAGGAGGAGCTGAGCAGATTGATATATAGTTTGCCGCGAAAGTTTCAGTATAACTTGTAACTTATTGGTCAAAAGTTAGCCACTGCTCTTTTGGGCTTATAAGTCTAATGGACAGTCGTCACTAAATAATTTAGTGAGACTGTCCATTAGATTTCTAAGAAAAGAGCAGTGGCTAACTTTTGACCAATAAGTTACAAGTTATACTGAAACTTTGCGGACAAAACTTTATATCAATCTGCTCAGCTCATCCTACTTTATAACATGGCGCCAGTAGATTAGATAGTATTTTCATCGTGACAGGTGCTCTCTAAAGTGCTGTAGAAGGCAATATTTTCTTCCACATATTCTTCATTTTAGACATAAGATTATCAGTAAGGGATTGGACACATTAGCAGTAGACAGAATCAAAAGAATGAGAAAAATATCTACCCCAGACAACAAGGATATTGCCCAGAAATGAAGTTTTTTATGATAGATTGTTAAAACATTGTACAAAACAAGCTCTTACCTTTTCTATCACTCCTGTTTTATCACAGATTTGTTATCACTTCTTGGCAGGACCCTCCCTCCTAGTGTTCAGACTTTTACTTTGCAAGTCGTAGTTCACACTACTGTTATTTACTGCCTGCTGCTGTCCTGTTCACTCCTCACAGGATTAAAGCAATGAACATTAAGTGACAGATGCAGATGGAACCCCGAAAAATGATTTTTTATTTTTCTTATGGAAGTTGTGTATGAAGGACTTTTTCTTCCATTATGACAGTAAACAAATATGATAGAAGAAATCATCCTTCATGTTGATTACATTAGAGTCAATGGAATGGGCACAGTCTGTGGCTGTAGCTCAGCTGTAGTTAATGTCCGCTGCTGTCATCCTATAACGGTCAACAGCAATGGACATTAATACTGTTAGTGTGAACGTAGCCTTACTCTATCTTTTTTTTTTTTTAGGAAAGAAAGAAAGAAAGAAAGAAAGAAAGAGAGAAAGAGAGAAGGAAGGGATAAAGAAGAGAGAATAGAGAAGGAAAGAAGAGAGGAGAAGGAAGGGAAAGAGGTGAAGGAAGGGAGAAAGAAGAGAGAAGGGAGAAAAAAAGAGCCTTACTCTATCATTTATTTATTTTTTTTATAAATTCTTTATTTATAGACACAAAATCAAACAGAAGGGAAAAACCGATCATGGCAATGATCAAACAAATAGCGGAACAAGGAGAAACCAAGAACAGTAAAGGCCCATTAAACTTAGTCCAAAACACAGAACACGGAGACAGGACCTCTCCACAACCAACAATCCGAAAGAGGCGCTGTCGCCACCATATAGAGCCAGGGGAAAAAGGGGGACGGAAAGGAAAGCAGAGGGGGACAAAGAGGAGAAAGCAGGGAAAGAGAAAGAGGGAAAGGCGAAAGGGGCAAAGCAGGGAACTACAAGAGTGGAGGGTGCAGGGGGGGGGGGCCCGGGGACCAAACCAGCAACCAGAATCCAGACCCAGCCCATTATGTCTCTGTATGGCTGGGACCCCTGGAAAAGTATCCAGGGGGTCCAAGACTTCAGGAAAGCCTCATGGGTGTCTCGAAGAGACGCCCTAAGGTCCTCCATAGAGTGGATGTCCTCTACCCCGCGGATCCAATGGCGATCAGAGAAGGTAATAGGGTCTATCGTTGAGCCACGAAGCAAGGGGACATCAGAGTGTCTAACAAAGAAGTAGTCCAGCCTGGAATAGACATCACGAGGGTGAGAGTAAAACGAGTAAGCCCTACCATCCAGGTGGATCGCGCGCCAACGTCAATCAGTTGGTGGGAGTGGAGGAGTCTGCGAACCCGGCAGAGCGCCAGAGCCGGCAGGTGCGAGAGACCTCTAGAGACGTCCATTACTCTATCATTTTGTCTCTAGTGTGTACACTCTGTTGTACTATAGAAAGATTATTATCAATACCATTATATCTATGTTTTATTTGATAGGAGATATGGATAAAACAGCAATAGAAGAAAATGACAGAGGTGTTGGTTGCTAGTGCGAGCATTAATTGTAGATTAGTTTTTTTCCTTTTCGCTTTGGACCTCCTTACTGTAAGTGCTACAGCAAAGAGCTGTCTAATGGATTCCTGCTAATTGGGATATAGTGAGTATTAAGAGCACAACAAGCCTAGACCTGTATGAACTATATTACTTACAGTACTTATCCTCAGTATCATCACCATAAGAGGTGTTTACTGAGCTTTTATAATATTCATAAATAACCATTGCGTCGTCTTACTCAGTGTGCTGTGAAATTAAAGCCATTACATTCAGAAAATTGAAATCTTGAAAACTGCTCATTGTCAATATCTCTTAATCCATACAAACCAGTAAATAAATAATGATTTATTAAAAAACCACTGAGTCTGTGAGTTCGTGTCCCTTTGATGTTTATAGGCTTTTGTGCTGCATGCAAATGAATGTCAAGTAAAGTTTAACCCCTCATAGATATATAATGGCAATAATAATCATCAAGAAAAGTTTAATCGAGGAGAGGTTAATTGCTTGTAAATGTTGTCATCAAAGCATGTACAGTACTTTACTGAAGGCCGGCGAGAAAATGTCAGCGTGAGCCAAGATCCCTAGGGAAGCTTGACACATTTCTGAAACTATGGCATTTCCAAGACCCAATCCATCTTCTAGACATTCACTACCATCTAGATCTAAAACAACCTACAGTAAACAGGTTTATCAATATTAAAATGGTAATGCAGTTCTGTGTGAAGTCAGTTCCTGCAATGTTGTTTACCGCCAATAAATTTCAAGGCGAAATATACCTTGAAAAATTAATTTACAGACAAAAATATCTTAAATATGAAAAATACTGTCGAGCTGCAGGCTGAATTATGAAGTGGCAATCTGCAGAAACATTGCTACAAGGTTTGTGCATTCGTCTTTGTAATAACATTCCCAAGCATTGCTTGTCCTTTGTCTTCAGACATTTTTTACAACCAAGTAAGTAAATAACTACAGAGACAAAGAATTGAAAACTTATTCTTGGGAAACTTAACACAGAAGTCCATTGTTAGCTACTAGATTGCTTTTGTAGAAAAGTTAGAATCGCTGACTCCAGCTTAAAGAGTTTGTCTGAGCAAGCATCTTCAGGTAGTTCCTTATTGACAAAAGACGCTAGGAAGTTAAGAGTAATGGAGACCTAAGCAGCATCACAACCAGAGCGGCAGGGGATCAGTCAGAGGAGTGTACCCTTTTTGAGTTATGTCAGTAACTCTGGTCCTTTAAAAACAAGTAGCCATCTTTACACTTTAACCCTTTCCCAACATCCACTGTAATAGTGTGGTGGATGTTGGATATTTCAGTTACGGTGGCTGATCAGAAGCTGAGCAGTCACCATAGCCGTGGGGTCTCCATTGTATTATACAGATAAACCTGGTGGCATTGCCCGCAATCAGTGATCATGGGCATTAACACAAAGCTGACCGGTGCGCCATTTTCCTAGGTTTGATACAGCCCTTAATAGAAGTGCCCTGAGTTTATAATGCATGACAATACAATAGCATTACAATCCATGATGATGATGATGATGATGATGATGATGATGATGATGATGTAGATAGTGTCTTGTTTCCCTCGGGGCAATTCTAGTTGGGAGAAGGAACCTCTCGAAGCAGAGCCGTTAAGATGGTGTTCAGAAGGGCCCTTGGTGGTGATGCAGGCACGAATCAGGAGTCCACTGTTGCAGGGTAAACCAACGAACCTGGAATAAGAAGACTCCCTCCTAGATGCTGGACTGGTGTCTGCTGGATTCCTAGCTGAGTTCTCACTCTGCTCCGCACGGCAGGGCACATGTATAGAAAAGCTGCAACAGCTACTATGAACTAGACTGGACTGGACTAATCTGTGACTCCCAGGGGTGAACCTGGGCTTTCTGCCGCCTGAAGCAGCGTCAGAAAGCCGCTCCCCCCAGGAGGAGGGGCGGGGCTGAGGGGGCAGGGCCGAACGTAAGGGGGCGTGGTCAAGCTGAAAGGGGCGTGGCCGAGCGGAGCGAGCGGTGTTCACAGGCAGAGAGCAGGCAGGGAGAGGACCTGCTCTCTGCCTGAGTGTGAGGGGCGGCCGCTGGAGCAGCGCTGCATCCAGCAGGGCCGCCCCAATACACCGCTCACTTCACGTGACGGGCTGCAGACACGGTGCTGCTAAGCCAGTCCAGGATAGCTTGTCCTCGACTGGCTTAGGTCAGCAAAATTGCCGCCCTCCCGAGGCCCTGGCATAGCGCCGCCTGAAGCGGTCACTTCAGGTCGCCTCATGGGAGGTGCGGCGCTGGTGACTCCCAACAGAGAACTATAAACCCTCTCTTAGACCCCACCCAGGGGCTTGTGATTGGCTATGAGGTAGTACGGCATTATTCAAACTGTTAGAAAGTGGAAATAGTCAGGAAATGGCTCATTTTTCACATCTCACATAAAACATAGAAGACAGGACAAACAAGACAACCCCGGGGTACAGGTGACAAACATAAAACATATAGCAGCTCACTCTGGGTTGCTGCATAGGTACCATACCAAAACATAACAATCATACACAACAGTTGGTAGGCAGACAGCCTTAGGGCTAGTTCACACGTGAACTGCCCGCACGGGTTTTGACACCGAGAGAGACGCGGCGAGCCGCGTCTCTCTCTGGTCAAAACCCGCCTGCCGCGACCATCGCGGTCGCGGCTTTCCCTTCCGCTCTCGGCTCAAATGAATGAGCCGACATAGGAGGGTGCTGCTGGGGGTGGAAGCCGTGCAGGTCGCTTCTTTTCTCCGCTAGCAGCAGCCTGCATAGACCACCATTGTAAAGGGGCGGATTTTGAAGCGAAATCCGCTGTCAAAGTCCACCCCTTTGCCCACGTGTGAACTAGCCCTTAGGGTGCATTTGTTTAGTGTATTATCAAATATGATATTTTTCTAAATAAAATGGGCCACTGTACAACATTATACCTACAGTTTGGGGCTCACAAAAGGATCACCCTTTAAGACGTTGACCGCTTGCTATGTACTGCCTTCTGATAATGGTCTTTGGGGTACATTCATTTTCTTTTTACTCTCTCGCAATAAATAACTCCGGGGCTATAATTCTAATTACAGCATATGACAATACAAAATCCAATAAGGAGATTACTGCTAGCCATCAATACGCCTGCCAATAAAAAAGAGCAAGAAAACATGATGAAGTACTGTATGGAGATACGCTTTCTAATATACAAGTCCATGCCCTAAAGAGGTTTAGAATGTACATCCTCACACTCAAGGAGAATGTAAATTGCCTTATAAAAGAATCTCCTCTTTTACAAAAAGTGCAAAGCCCTTAAAATAAAGACTTATGGAGCATGTCAGCATACAATATAAATACCATTCTGCATATATAAGGACAGCCCAACACATATGTATACAGTACATCTCTTTTACATGTTTCTCCATCAACACATCTAAGAAGCCATAAAGGAACAAAAAGCACTTTAGCTTGATAATTCACGGTAGGAGAACATATAGAAAGATAAAAGACCATAAAACACTATGAGCAAGCCTAAAGGGAAAATTCTCCATTTGTAAAATTAAGGGGGTTGTAATGGGAATTTCTTTTCATTCATCATTAATTTCTCTGCATTTCCGTGTAAAAAAAATCATGTAGAAGCCAAAGACTTTAATAACATATTACCTCATATAGAGTAACAATCGCCACTTACATCCTGTGAATTCTACAATTTTACTTTACTCCATTTTATTAAAACAGGTTTTTTATAGCTCCTATATCTGGGTTATTTAAGTTATTACACTAGTCAATGCAATTTTCAGGTCAAATTAGCTGGCAATGGCGCTGGTTACTCAACATTACTCTAAGATGGAACAGTTTTCAGTAATCATAAGAAACATGTATATGTGTGTGTATATATATATATATATATATATATATATATATATAAACTCACTCTAACACCACCTTTTGGATGGTTGCTCTCCCCAGCTCCAAGCTATGAAACATACAGACAGTGCGGGAAATTAATCCGTCTACACCAGACTTCTAACATAGAGGGATAATATTGTGACACACATTTGGCACAAGGTCCTTTTTTCTTCCAAACATGGTCCAGAACACCCTCGCTCAGTGCATTATGCATTAAACAGGGTAGGGAGACCTTGACTCACGGCAGTTTTCTAGGGTGAATTGTAATGGAAACCTATGCCAGTAGGCATAGATCTCCATTCTGGTGCATAAGAGTGTGTCTAATTTACAAAGCTGCCAGAAACTCTTTGTAAATCAGCCATGCCTTTCTCCTATTGGGGCCTTTATTGAGACTGACATACAAAACACTTGCCTTAATAAATCTACATCATTATCTGGGGAAAAAGCCACACCGCAACACTTCTTCTTAAAGGAAGAGAAGCCTATCTTCCAAAAGGTGGTGCTAGAGCAGTGGTTCTTAACCTTGTTTGAGGTACCGAACGCACCAGTTTCATATGTGCATTCACCGAACCTTAGTGATAAATCAAATATGATTTTTTCCAAATTCAAGACATAGGTATATTTTTTTTTACTGGTACACAATATGAACCGTGCATATGGCCTAGGGTTCGATCGAACCCTGGTTAAGAACCACTGCTCTAGAGCAAGTTTTCCATTTTTTCATTAAGGAGAACTTATTTGCATATTCATTTCCCAGAATTCCTTGCAGAACAAGCATGGTCTGTTAGACTCTACACACCGTATGGTGACTTACAAAGGTAACGTCTAAGGAGACATAGTACCCAGTACCCCTTGTGATCAGCATTTAGTGGTAACACTTAAAAAAAAATGGGAAAAAAAAAGCGCAGCTGTATATAGAAAAGTTCATGGCTCTAGCAACACACTTTTTAGTCTTCGCTCTATAAAGAATCATTCACTATTCAGTTCACTTTTCAGTCCAACAATATAAGTATTTGCAATTTATTTGTATTATTGTATATGTGAAATTCACTTGTATTTTACTGGACTGATTTAGTCTTTGCTGGTATGGCTTTGTTTAGATCTGCGTATCTACAGTACTGTATGTTATTGCATTTCTATCTCAATAACTGTACTTAACATGACTTGGTTGTTGAGGCTACTTTTTATATTAGAGGCATGTTTTCTGGCAGACATTACCCTGCCCCTTGACAATTTCATTCTTACTAGCTATGGCTACAGGCACACTTTATACACTTCACAGATGATACGTTGCAGGATCAAGTGGTTGACTCTACAATCTGTGCTGAATGCTGGAGGATGTAGAAGATAAGCATTGAGCCTAGTCGGAAGTAAGACATAGAAATAATTTGTATTCTCCTGTTACTGCAGTCCAACAATCTAACAACAAATATACAATAGGTTAAAGGGGGAAGTATAGTATCTTCTGACGTGAAATTTCAGAGGATGTCTATACTTACTAATCACAAAAACAAAGGACCCATAGGTTGTCTCCTTGTATTGTGCATGTTTTATTACGCATGTCTTTTGACTTCATATCCCTTCACATATCTACTATTCATTGTTCTGGCATCATAATGTGCATGGATAAAGTAGATATGAGCTGTATCTCCTTTATTGATGATTGAGGAGGATACAAAATAGCATGTCTCGATATATCTTTATTAAATTCCATAGCAATGGATTGTCATGCAGACGCTGAGATGGTTGGAAACAGGGATGGATGCAAGAGGGCAGTTATATTGTGTAAACTGCCCCCTAACGTCTCTCGATTATACTTACCCAGGGAAAGTCTGCTCCCAGTCAGATGTCTTGGGCTTTCCCTTAATAATCAGGCAGAGCGCTTTTGATTCACTTTGCCTGATG
Organism: Leptodactylus fuscus; assembly: GCF_031893055.1. Lineage (NCBI taxonomy): Eukaryota > Metazoa > Chordata > Amphibia > Anura > Leptodactylidae > Leptodactylus > Leptodactylus fuscus. The sequence continues at coordinate 65,861,484 of NC_134265.1, forward strand.
ATAAAGTGACCTGTGCAGCCATACAGTTACAACTGCACAGTCCTCTCTGCCCTTTCTCTGCACTCACTGCTATGATCAGTACAGGAAGGAAGCTGAATAGTCAATATTTAGCGTACTGTTATATAATGGGGCTGTGAATAGCTTTCACTCTGACTAAATATCTAAATACAGGTCCTTCCTTCCTCCAAGTGTTTTGCAACTACCTATTGTAGTGCTGCTAAAATGTACTTTGAAAAACAGATGACAGCTGAATCCCTTTCATTCAAATGAGGTACTGAGGGACTGAGGTTCACACTAGTGTTCAGGTCTCTGTCAGTCTTTTGGGTCCGCATGGGGATTCGAAAGACGGAGAGCCTGTCTGATTAAAAAGTGGTCACCTGCAGATATCCGTAAGCCATATAGACTATAATGGTCTGCCATGTTTCTGCTGGTTTTATATTGAAACCAGCGGAGAGAAACGTCTTGTCTTTGCAAGATTTTTGTCTACGACGATTTTAGGCAGAATGTTAAATATCCACATGTGCATATAAGTCCCCACTATCCAAAAATAGAATTATTTACCCCTCTGGCAAATTAATGTGTTTTTGAAACTTTGCTTTCCACCAAAATTAACAATAAAAAGTGACCAGAAAGTCATACATATCAAACATTGGTACCATTAAAAAGTACAACTTGTTCCACAAACAAAGAGCCCTTTCTCCATCAACAGAATTGCAAAAAAAGTTATAGGTGTCAGAATACGGTGACTCCAGGAAGGTTGTTCATGTTCAAAAAGTGGATATCCTTTCATGTTATTTTCTAATGTCAGATTTAGACCTGTTATATGTTGTTAAAATCAAATAAACTTAGAATTGAAGAAAAAAAAGTGGAAGTTTTATTTGTAAAAGCGGAAAAACGTAAAACCAATATAAATATGGTATTGCTATAATCGTAATGACCCACCAGACAAAATAGCGCCGCGTATATGGTCCCGGCTCCCATTGAAATCAATGAAATCAATGAAATCAAGCTCCCGCGCCGTCTACGTGCCACATTAAGAGCCAAAATACATCGTGTGAACCCAGCCACAGGATTCGCCCAAAAAGGGCGGAAAATGCGGAGGGTAAAGTGCTGCTTGCATTTTATAAGCAGAATAGGGAATAATAATATATTAATATATTTTATTTATATAGCACCAACATATTCCGCAGCACTGTACAATTTATAGAGTTCAAATACAGAAAGATACATAACAAAGAAATAGTCACTTCACACAATGGGACTGAGGGCCCTACTCGCAGGAGCTTACAATCTATGAGATAGAGGGGGTGACACAAGAGGTAGCAGGGGCGAATCCCCTAGGGAAGACCCAGCACAAGTGTGAACCTAACCTTAGTTATTCAACAACAAAAATATTTAATCCCCCACCAGACTGATACACAGTTGCAGAGCCACAGAATATTACCTAAATTGGATACAATTGTATCCACTTCTCAGTCGAGAGCAGGGTTATATACTGTATGTATAGGACCACTGCCTAAACATATTGTTCTCATTCATGGACAGCCAACAAGAAATTGAAATAAGGTGACCCACCTTGTCGAACATGATATAATGTCAGCCAATGTGTAGATCAAAACTAGTCTTTTATTGATACATTGTGACAGATTCATGACTGCATGTGTCTTCTTTGATAAATTTGTCACAGCTTACATCACTGCCATTATCTTTCACTCTACAGATAAAATTAAGCTCCTCATCTGCTTCAGGGTCCATGTGGAACACATAGGTAACTTTTTGCTTTTTGTGATATTTTGTATCATTTTTACATTTCATACATGTGTGTAAATTGTAGTTATAAAGTTAGCCACACTCACTGTTCAATCCATTTTTAGGCTAAGGCCCCACAGGATGTCCCATATTGCTTTAGACAAGAAGTTTGCAGAGTTTTCCTCCGCAGACTTTCTGTTACAATTATATCTATGGGGAAACCGCCGGCATTTCCGTCGATATAATTGACATGCTGCAATTTCCAAAACCGCGCCGGTTTAGGAAATCACAGCATGTCTGCACCTTGGTTTTTACCAGAAAGTGGGCATGGGATTTGCTAGAATTCATCCACTTTGCCCTTACTGTAAAACATTGCGATTATTCCTATAGGCAAATCGCGACATTTCCGCCCCATGGGGCCCCGGCCTTATTATCAAGTGCTTATACAGAAGACCAGCCATTTTTATACAAAAAGGTTATGTTAAAGGAGTTCTCCAAATACAAATACATCCACTGCAGTGCTATAAACTCACTGTTCCCTTGCACAGCCTTTTGCTTGGCTTTATTTGACTTGCTGCTCCTTGTATCACTGTTATTTACAAGCATTGAGTTTGTGTACAAACTACATTTCCCATGATTCATCTGCCTGCTCTCACTTTCTGTGTACCCCTCCCTTCTCCACTTCCCCCTGCAATGAAATCACAGGTAATAAATCACTCCCACATCCGAGGTCACATAATGCTGTGATGTTTCCTTTTCTAGATGACACTGCTCAGAGGGAGGCGTAGTGAGCTTGCATACAAATCATCACAGCTGAGGTCAATGACCTGAAAATCAATCAGATAAACAGTGCTGAATTTAAACAGGATATATATTACGAAGTGTTTTGTATTAAAGGGATTCTACTATTTAAACTCCTTTTTTTTTCTAGTTGACACGCCAGAATAGCCTTAAGAAAGGCTATTCATCTCCTACCTTTATAAGTTGTCTCCAGCCCGCCGTTTGGTGAAAAATCCGCTTTTTGTCGGTATGCAAATTACTTCTCTCGCAGCACTGGGGCGGGCCCCAGCACTCAAACAGCACTGGGGGCATCCCCAATGCTGCAAGAGAACTCTCTCCAGAGATGCCTCCATCTTCTTCAGCAACCGCCTCTTCCATCTTCTTCTTCCAGCTGGGGTCAGACTTGTGCATCCAAAAAAAATGGCCGCCGGCCTGTGCACTCGGCTCTTGCCTGCGTCCCAAGGGTGGAGCCAACTGTGCAGGCGCACAAGTCTGCTCCCATTCGCTGCTCCCAGTCGCTGGAGAGAGTTCTCTCGCAACATTGGGGACTCCCCCAGTGCTGCGAGAGAACTCATTTGCTTACCGACAACAAATGGATTTCTCACCAAACGGCAGGCCAGAGACGACTTATAAAGGTAGGAGACGAATAGCCTTTCTTAAGGCTATTCTGACGTGTCAACTGGAAAAAAAAGAGTTTAAAAGGCAAAATCCCTTTAATTCTTCCTGTTATTTGGCCCATATTTTTTTTTTTTTAAATTGGATAACCCTCAGTGCCTTTTTATCTGCAGATCCAAAGTGCTTGAACTTACAGAGTAACCCCCAGTTAAAAGGATCATGTCCTTTAAGATAAAATGGGAGGGGGGATGATGGGAGTGTTACTGCAGAAGTGCTTAAATCAGGAAATGTGAAAGATACACTCACCGGCCACTTTATTAGGTACACCATGCTAGTAACGGGTTGGACCCCCTTTTGCCTTCAGAACTGCCTCAATTCTTCGTGGCATAGATTCAACAAGGTGCTGGAAGCATTCCTCAGAGATTTTGGTCCATATTGACATGATGGCATCACACAGTTGCCACAGATTTGTCGGCTGCACATCCATGATGCGAATCTCCCGTTCCACCACATCCCAAAGATGCTCTATTGGATTGAGATCTGGTGACTGTGGAGGCCATTGGAGTACAGTGAACTCATTGTCATGTTCAAGAAACCAGTCTGAGATGATTCCAGCTTTATGACATGGCATTGCATTATCCTGCTGAAAGTAGCCATCAGATGTTGGGTACATTGTGGTCATAAAGGGATGGACATGGTCAGCAACAATACTCAGGTAGGCTTTGGCGTTGCAACGATGCTAAATTGGTACCAAGGGGCCCAAAGAGTGCCAAGAAAATATTCCCCACACCATGACACCACCACCACCAGCCTGAACCGTTGATACAAGGCAGGATGGATCCATGCTTTCATGTTGTTGACGCCAAATTCTGACCCTACCATCTGAATGTCGCAGCAGAAATCGAGACTCATCAGACCAGGCAACGTTTTTCCAATCTTCAATTGTCCAATTTCGATGAGCTTGTGCAAATTGTAGCCTCAGTTTCCTGTTCTTAGCTGAAAGGAGTGGCACCCGGTGTGGTCTTCTGCTGCTGTAGCCCATCTGCCTCAAAGTTCGACGTACTGTGCGTTCAGAGATGCTCTTCTGGCTACCTTGGTTGTAACGGGTGGCTATTTGAGTCACTGTTGCCTTTCTATCAGCTCGAACCAGTCTGGCCATTCTCCTCTGACCTCTGGCATCAACAACGCATTTCCGCCCACAGAACTGCCGCTCACTGGATGTTTTTTCTTTTTCGGACCATTCTCTGTAAACCCTAGAGATGGTTGTGCGTGAAAATCCCAGTAGATCAGCAGTTTCTGAAATACTCAGACCAGTCCTTCTGGCACCAACAACCATGCCACGTTCAAAGGCACTCAAATCACCTTTCTTCCCCATACTGATGCTCGGTTTGAACTGCAGGAGATTGTCTTGACCATGTCTACATGCCTAAATGCACTGAGTTGCCGCCATGTGATTGGCTGATTAGAAATTAAGTGTTAACGAGCAGTTGGACAGGTGCACCTAATAAAGTGGCCGGTGAGTGTATGTTTTAGCTTGTTGGAAGTTAATCTGATTGTCATGGGTAGCGCATTCCAGAAAAGTAGTGCAACTCTGGAGAAATCTTACAAGTGGGAGTGGAAGGCTCTGATAACAGAGGATGTTAGTGTTAGCTCATTGGCCAAAAGAAGAGCACAGGTTGAGTAGTAGTCCGAGATGAGGGACGAGATATAGGGAAGTGCAACACCATGAAAAGCTTTGTGGATGAGGGTGATAAGTTTATATTGTATTGTATAGTGAATATGCAACCAGTGTATTGTTTAGACTGATGCTACAAAAAAGCACAAATGTATATTTGAAAATTGTAGAATTTTTCATCAGTACAGTGACTAAGCTTAATTTGGGATTAATCTGTAAAACCCCTTTAAACAATTTCATACTGAGTAAATAAATATATGGCAAGTCAATTAAAGCCTCAGACTTCACCTACAGTATCAGCTGTCCAGCTGCGCTGCAAAGAACTGAACTGAATCACACATTCAGTAATTGTTCCAGTATTGTCAGTGACTATAATAAGGAATACAAAGATTTCTTCTCCTTCATATCAGACAGAAAGAAATATTAATGTGTTCCCTATAAATATTAATAAGGAAGCTGCGAGTCCCACACAAAACAATCCAAGTATGTCTGTGAATATGAATTGAAAAATGAACACAAATAAATTTAACATTCTTGGTCATCTACTTTGTTAAACAGGTATCTCTATATCCTGTTGTATCTTTACATCTTATTATCATGCTGTGTAACTCATACAGTCATTATGCTAATGATTGTATTAATTTACAAATTTTTAATGTCCATGTCCATAGCAGTCCATCATGACTGTAATAGCCGACTTCTATCAGAACGCCATGACTTATACAGGACCCTTCACCATCCCTACCATCTTAGCATCTATCAATGGGTACATCTCTACTGATTCCAGCGTAGCTCTGTACTATCAGCGGCAGCCCAACCGACAGCAGAGAACATAATTGTGCATAACAGCAATGATTGCTGGGAAATAGAAAAAAATTACAACCGCACCAATATCAGTAGAGCACAATCTATTGAAAGATTCAAAGAGTTGGAGTTGGCGAAAGGTCCCTTTTCTATAGCACACCTGTCGGATGATATATGCTATCTGAGAGGAAGATATAGGGGGTTATTTGATTTGAAGGATTTCTAAGTAAAATCATTACAGGACTCCTGGGAGATATAGTAAGAGTCTTCTTATGCCGCCCACACACAATGAGTCACAGCTCCCTGTTCCAATGAGTGTACACAGAAAGTTGTCAATCACTGTATGTGAGTGGGGTTATCAGGACTCATTGTCTCTACTAGGAGTCCGGACAGTATTTATGCTGTATTTTACTCAAAAGAAGCTACTCCATATCATTCCTTCCTGACTGCATTTCTGGAAATCAGTATAAAACCTTGGAACAGACTAAAATCTAAAACCAGTGACCTGTAATATTGTACCATTCAAAAAAGGCCACCAGGACCTGCTTGAAGCAGTACAATGAATCCACCATCATCACATCCTTTGGCAATACGTTCCAAAGACTCACTGATCTTACAGTAAAGAATACACATCTATGATGCTTGTGAAATGTTCTGTCCTCTAGGTGTCTCTGGCCTAGGAGTAAAAAGATCATTAGAAAGGAGGCCACATGGTGGCTCAGTGGTTAGCACTGCAGCCTTGCAGCGCTCGAGTCCTCGTTTCAAATCCTGCCAAGGGCAAACAAACCATCTGCAAGGAGTTTGTATGTTCTCCCTGTGTTTGCTTGGATTTCCATCCCATACTCCAAAGACATACTGATAGGGAAAAATGTACATTGTCCATATGGGGCTCACAATCTACATTAGAGGAAAAAAAAAAAAAAAAGATCATTAGAAAGGTTTTTACTGTCCCTTCATGTATATGTTCTGGTAGTTTTTCCAAATTTTGGTGACTTTTACGCACTATGCACCTCAGCACTTGTCACCCCACTCTGTTACTTTATGTGGTTCACACATCTAGGTTGAATTGTAGAGGTTCCTAAATGCTTCCATTTTTCAATAATATCACTCACAGTTCATGGTGGAGAATCCAGGACGGAAGAAATTTCTCATACTGACTGTACCAGTTTCTCTAATGGATAATGGACAATGTATATATCTAATATGGGGTGGACAGACCATCAGGCATTAACGCAAGCGTATCTCACCCATGGTGGTTGATAAGGATATGATCATTGGAGCCATCCATGAATTTACTCTCCATCATCCAATAATATTTCTTATATTCTACTGAACTATTCACTTATAAAACATAACTTTACAAATGGAGGTATGCTTTGATAGTCGATCTAGTCCTCCATACACAACCTAGATAGCTCACTTAATGATCAAAATTCACCCTGTCTATGAAGTATGCAAGGCATACACTTAGATGGAAACACTACATAAAATTTTAACAATGGCCATTGTAACTTTTTCATCCAGATCATATACTTTATTGAGTGCTAGATATTAACTCTGCACTGTAGTTCGTAAATCACTATAGACACCAAAACTTTCTTTTGACGCCATTTATTAACCAACCAAAAAGATGACTGATGACTGGGAATACGCCATTTTAATAACGACATTACTCATAAAACTTGTTCCACAGACACCGGTGCTCATAATTACGGTACAGACTCATATTTATACATTGTATGTCAAATATCTAAATGAAACTAATTTTCTACAGTCTACAGAGTATTCATTACCACCTCAAGTATAATAGTCCTAATGAATTAATTATAGTATTTTACTTTTTGGTAGGATAGGAATTATCCCTGTCTGATTTATTGGAGCCATATTTAGTGATTAAAGTAATGTCTGATGAATTTATTGCCAACAATGAAATTGTTCTCAGACATTTTATAATAACTTTGCATCGTTTTAATGCTCTCTGGTTAATGTGCACAGGTAAGTCTAAATTATAGCCCTGTAATATAACTAGATAAAGAATGTGAAGATACTAGACATATACTCACAATACAGTGCACAAATCTTAAAGGGTATCTGTCCGATTCTTTGCAACCATTAAAGTAAGTACAGTGCTAGATAGTGAAGAGAAACACAATAGCAAATGTATTGATATTAACTAATACAATCTATCATGATTCAATGTGATCTGAGTGAGAACAAATCTGCAATATCTCTGTTATAAATGTAAGCCATGAAGCTAATGCAAATTAAGAGTTACAATTTTAAGCCTATATGTTGTTAAACTAGTATCCTAGGAATCTCAATATCTGTATTCCTACTTGTATCCATTATACTCTTTACATGCAGCACTGCTCACAGTCATCACTTTTAAGTTGCTATGCCCACCAAGTAAATTCTGGCTGTGTCTGCAGCCAGTCAGTGCTTTGAGATACTGAGCCAGTGTACTGCTTCACTGTCCAACCCTGAGCTGAGGCTGGGTATTTAAACCTAGTATCGAGACTTCTCAGATGCCTATGATTATGTGGGGAATTGCCTTCGTTCTTAGAATTGGACTGGTTATCTGCTGTATTCCTGGTTACTAATTTTGGCTTGCTCTCCTGGTTGTCTAACTCTTTCTGATTTGGCTTTATCTCCTGGCCTTGACTCTGACTTGAACCCTTTTATTCTTCTGCTATAATTTTGGATACTCCTGTGATCTCCTGGTTTTGACCCAGCTTGTATGCTCACTCTGTCCACTGTAGATTAGCCGGTCTGGTTCTTAGTCTAACACCAGTTTTGGGGTGCAACCTAGGTCCCAATTAGCACAGTTCAATCTGCTTTGTGGCAGCCTCTGGTGAAAACCTTAGACTCTGCTAACCAGAGCGGTGTTGGAATATAGGTAGCTTGTTTTTCTTGTTGTCTTTGGTCTGCTAGTTGTCTGCAGCACACTTGAAAACTGCTTAAACAGCAATTCCATTACATAGTAAATGGAAAATATGGACTAGAAAACATATGCATCACAAACCCAGTCTACAGTATGACCAAAAATGTATTACCAAATATGCTGCACAGGTAAGACTAGGTTCACATCTGCACTTATATTTCACCGTCTATTATAGTGACATAAAATGAAATTACAGGATACAGTTTGGATTTCTCAAATCATGGGCATGAATGACACATGTCAGGTCCCATTGAATATAATAAGGTCTCTAGAGTTTCTGCTAGGAAGTACTGATGAAGACTCCAAAGTAGATGTGAAGTTAGCTTACTTTATAGACATCTGATAAGTCTGCATTCAGGATGATGTTAACACATTATCTATATGCCCCTTCATTAAGGCTCTACTCAGTTGCGTAACTAGGAATGGCGGGGCCCTGTGGCAAACTTTTGACATTGGGCCCCCCACCGACCGATGCTGAAGACCCCAGAGTATAATAATCAGAGACTGACAGGGGATACCAACATTTAAACCACTGTTACTTACCTCTCCCTGGCTCTGCTGCACTCCTCGGTGGTGTCGGCCATCTTCAATGACGTCCAGGCCATCACAGGACCCGAGACGCAGGCCCTGGTCATGAGACATCAGGGACGTCACAGAAGTAGGCCCGAAGCCTGTCTGGAAACCAGAGAGGTAAGTAACACTGTTTTTATGTTCCCTTACCTCTCCAGGGCCTCCAATCATTATACTCGGGAGTCTGAAAAGACCCATGAGTATAATAATAGTGTTTGTGGGGCCCACAGCATCACTTACCGATCCCAGCTCCTGCCAGGATCAGTACATAAATAGGGCCTATTAAGTTGCTCCAGACAGAGTTGCTCCAGCCGATAACGGCCTATTAAGATAAAAAAAAAAAAAAACGCAATGGTAGCGGCTGTTGCCGGGTCCCTAATGTCCCTGGCCTTGTGGCAGCTGCTACTGCTGTTACCCTGTTAGTTACGCCCCCGGCTCTACTAACCATACATGTAGTGGCAGGGGTGAACCATGGGTTTCTGCCGCCTGAGGCAGACGTTAAAAAAAAACACTGTGTGGAGGGGGCGTGGCCGAGCGGAGCAAGCGTCTTTAGCAGGCAGAGAGCAGGCAGGGAGAGGACCTGCTCTCTGCCTGAGCGTGAGGGGCAGCCCCTGGAGCAGCACTGCTCCAGCAGCCTCTCCAATCCACCGCTCAGTTACGGTGACCCTAAGCCAGTCCACCTGGCCTAAGTGGACTGGCTTAGGTCAGCAAAAATGCCGCCCTCCCCAGGGCCCTGGCATACCTGTAGATCAGTCTAGATGGCTGCCATCCCGCTGCACAATTCTAGAAAATAGCTAAGGGCTCGTTCACATCTGCGTCGTCGGTCCTTATTGCAGGTTTCCGTTTCCTGCATAAAACAGATGCAGGAGACGGAAGCCTGCAGGAGACTTTCTCACCCATTCATTTGAATGGGTGAGAAAGCTGTCCGGCCGTGCGCGGCAGTGAGCGTTTTGCGCTCTCCGCCGCGAAACCGGGTTTTATAATCCGGACACAGAGTCGGACATGCACTACTCTGTGTCCGGATAAAAAAATCCGGTTTCGCGGCGGAGAGCCTAAAACGCTCACCGCCGCGCACGGCCGGACCCGATCTATGGTTTCCGTCTTCTGCCATGCAGAAGACGGAAACCATAGTACGGAGACCCCAGACGCAGGTGTGAACCCAGCGTAAGTTACAAAGAGTTTCTACATTTTTCCATAGCGTTCTAATACCAGCTGATGGTAAGGGACAACAATCCTGCATTTTGAACACAGGAGTGCATGAAAATAAAACACAAGGGATTTTCCCCAAATCAAGGCAAGCATATCAAACTTACTACAAGACAGACAGAGATTATATATATATATATATATATATATATATATATATATATATATATATATACACATGTACACAGACCGCTCTGTCAGATTGCCAATGTACGCAAGGCTGCTGCTACGTAGACAACTACAAACAGGGAAACGACTTTCCTGCGAAAGACTTACATTTTTCCAAGTTAGGAACATCAAAACTACAGACACGCAGATAAGACATTCTCTTGAGCCTAGAGGAAGACAACATATATTTCTTCCAGTACTTGCAAAGTCATAATCGTTGTAACAAATATTGAGTATTCTGATCTACATAAATAGACCAGACATTATTTTTTTGCTGAGTAGTATGAAAACTGCAATTCATTTGTGAAAGAAACATCACTACCAGGCTGATATTATCTGTCTCACTTAAACACTTCTTAAGGCTACAACATTAATGTTGGCAGATTTGACTGTTCATAGATACATTAAATTGTAAAAACTATTTTGAAGGTTATTTAAAGAAGCTAAGGATATACAAATACAACATTTGCAGTGGATAAACTTACTAACTAATATATAGTAAATCACCCCCATTCCTAGTATACAGAGCACATTGGGGTGTCAGCAGTGTTTGTGCTCAGCCTCTTCTGCAGCATTGCATCTCTCTATGATGTTACTAACTCTGCTCTACTCCTGCTGCTTGTATATACAGTAGAACAAGACAGGTCATGTGGACTAGGAGTCAGAGTAGCAGCAGGGAGGCAAAGGAACAAAGCATTCTGACCCCCCATTTCACTCCACACAGCTAAGAATGGGAGTGTTGGGAGACCTGGATATACAGTATATTAGTATATACAATTATCCAGTGCAGGGAATGCATTGGTAAGCTTTAAAGAATACCTAAACCTTTCAAGCTGCTGTGTGTGTATGAAGAGTAACACAATTTCTCATCATTATATCAATTCTATTCTGTATTTTAGTATATTTCCTCTCTGCAAGATCTATCTCAGTTGTCCCTGAGGTAGTATGTGGACATTAGCTGGTACGATGTCTCCCATAGACAGTATTATTTGGATAAAGAAGGAAATTCTTCTCCCTAAGGGCCCCTTCACAAGGAGGATACTGTGGCTGATTCGGAACGTGTAAACGTTCCGAATCAGCAGCGTTTAAAGCAGGTCCCATTGCTTTCTATGGGAGCCGGCATACGCGTGCTCCCCATAGAAATGAATGGGAAAAAGCAGCCGGCTCCCATAGAAAGCAATGGGACCTGCTTTAACGCTGCTGATTCGGAACGTTTACACGTTCCGAATCAGCCACAGTATCCTCCGTGTGAAGGGGCCCTAACTCTCTTTCTCTCGCAGAAGCAGCAAAATCATGGAGGACATATATGGTATAAAGGTATAGGCTCTGCTTGCCTGTCCCCGTTTCTTCTCTATTCCTCCTTCCCAGTGGTGTAACTAAAGTCTTGTGGCCCTGGTGCAATCTTTTGTCTGGGGCCTCCTACCTCATCCCTTCAGTGAATTCTTGATAGTGATGGTTACAGGTGCTAGGGAGTTTAATCCACCTTAGTGTGGTTCGGGTAATCTGGGGATCTCCTTGGTTTATGGGCCAGATGGAAGCTGCAATCTCAATATTGATGCCAGTGCTTATGGGCCCCCTAAGGCTCCTATTCCTTGGTGCTTCTGCACTTCTGCACCCCAACAAATAACGCCCCTGCTCCTTCCTCTTCAAATACTTCTATTGTGGGCCGTAATTTGATCCTTCAATGAGATAACAAGATGACCAAGATGGTTTCAACAGAGGGCGAAATAGAGTGAGTGATGAGTTTAGTAAGGGGGAAGGAGGAGTCTAATAAATTGGGAAAGAAGCATTTTTCTCTGATACCTTATAGTATGAAGTTTCTTATATTTGCTTGTATTATTGTTTTGTGCAAAATTTGATGAAAACTTTGTGACTTTTTAAGGTTAATTCACAGCAGACAGTATATGGACACACTGACCGGAGAATCAGTCTCTTGTGTGCAAAAGATAACACATTCATGAGGTCTTTGGGAGGATAAATCCTTTTCCTATAAGACACACAAACTACTGCCAATATCTTACTTTTCCCCTAATTAGATTTGTAATTTTAATGCAAAACATACGGATTGACAAGTTCCTGTCTAGCCGGACTTGTCACCTAACAATCTCCTCTGGTGACTGGCTTGTTTGACAGGTCTGAAGCTTATTTTATGTGACAAGTTCAAGAACTTACTTCTATGTACCTGAAGGCAAGTACCTTGCGGTATCAGGTCTAACAGTGGGCGTTAGTCTTTATATACTACTCTATGTTATGGAAATTAATATTTTTAATATCACTATTGTAATAAAATATTAGTGGTATTATATAACACTAAAGGGCACAGCAGTCTATTAGAGGTTAGGAACGGGAATGAGGTGAGTATTTATTAGGCAAACCTCACAAGATTCATCTGAACTGGAACTACTATTATTATACTCTGGGGTCCTGCATTTAATAGTCATCACGTTGGTGTGACCACTAAAGCCAAACTACGTGCCTCAGTGGTCTCAGAGATCATTCAGGAGTCCATATGAGAATGGGACCTGTGCTGGATGCCGCAATGGAGCCCGGAAAAGATGAATATGACTGCTAGTTATGTTTATTCACCTCCCCTGGACCACTGCTTATTGTAATATAACGGTGGCCAAAACCTCAAAAAAATTGTAACAAATCTAGCTTATTCCAGGCTGGTTTGGCCACCCCTAATCAGTATATTTGTTTGTTTTTGCTTTATTAGCATAGGGTCTACTCTGAGACATTATACTGTATAGGACAATATATAGTGTAGAGGGCCACTATGGGACATTATTTTGTATGGGGACAATAAGGAGACTATTACTTTATTTGGAGCACAGTATTAAGGATAACAGCAGGATGCACAGAATGAACGTGAGGAACCTAAGACAGTTTGGTGAATATGGAAAGAGAATGTCTAAAATATGAGGAAAGAGAATGTCTACAACCAAGTAAATGATGGTATGTAATAGATAGGTATTTTCTATGTGATTCCTGAGACTGCGTACAATTATGTTGTCACTCGGAGAACACTGTCTGTCTAGTGTAACATAGAAAGCTATCCTATAAGTCCAGCCAATAAAACAGATCTGAGCTAGGTCTCCTAAATGATAACCAGTGTCCCCACAGGAGCTGTGTCAAAGACATCTTATGTAGCCAACCAGTACCCTACTTTGTATTAGTAATAGACATGAGCCTTAAATTAACAGTCTAAAGATGGGTATCTGGTTTGATTACTTAAGGCTATCTTGAGAGCTGGTGTCCGTCAGTCCTTAGTCTTGCTCATGATCACATCTGTAGCCCACATATATTTTGAGATATCACTGGTTGAAGCGGAGCTGCATACGCTTACGACTTCACTTTAACCCAAAATTAAGGATGTTATTATTCCTTTGTCCATGTACCCATAAAATACAAGGTCTTGAAAAGCTACATTGAAATAAAATATAAAAGAGTTATGAATATGGGAATAAAAAGATGGATACAATGTTACTGGTTTAAGGCTAAAATGTGTCAGATGACTAAAGGGTTAAAGTGCACAAAAGGCACTGGAGTCACGTGACAGTAACATTTATTTCAATAATAAATTCAAAATATGCAATTAAAAAAGTAAACATTTTCAGGAGGGTTTTGCAATTTTAATATGACTTAGAGGGTTAATGGTTGACATTGGGGATAGCTAAGTATAGATGGCACTAAAGATCCAGTTTCCTTACTTTTGGAGGAAAGCTAATTTGCATTTCAACCATGGATAGTCAGCATTACTCACCAATTATTATATTGATTCAATGAGTCTCTATGTCCTCTAATAAATCTATGACCATGAATGATATTGTAATATTAGTTAAAATAAAATCTCACACCACATATTCTGTGTATCGTCTAGGACAGAGAAGAGCTTCCGCTTAGCAATCCATATCAGATAATCAAGAAGGTAAAACCCTCCTTATAAATCCTGTGCAGAAACTGGTCAATAAAATGCATTTTTCTATTTAGATTCATAGACAGAATGATTTACAGGACACATCCGCATACTAATAAGTGGTTGGCAAAATGTGTATCCCGTATAATAATCTATTCTATTAAAGAAATGAGTCAGCAGTTTTATTCCACAAAGCCATCTGGATTGCCTCCAGTTTCCTACTGTCTGTTCAGATTTCCTGCTTTGTTTCTGTCGTTAAAAATATTCAAGTGGCAAGGCTAAAATGTTAGATTCAATGAATGGAAGTGTAAGGGTAAGATCACACAGGGTTTTTAGGACCAGAACCTGAGGCGGAGGCCGCCCCAGGTTCCAGTCCAAAATATGGGTAGCTGCAACTGGATGCCGGTGCAATAAACTGGCATCCAGTTACGCACTCCGCTCCGGATTAGGCCTAAATGAATGGGCCTACTCGGGAGGGAGTGTCTTAATGCGGATGTCGCAAGGTAAATCTGCCTGAAAGAATGAGCTTGTTGCTTCTTTTTTCATTCTTTTTTCTTTCTTCCGGCTCCCGGAAAAAAAAACTGACTGGCTCCCATTAGCCGTCTTTTTGGCCAGGATTTTGAAGCCGTATCCAAAAAACCTTGTGTGAACTTACCCTAATGGATCAGTATTTAAAAGTCAATTGCCACCCAAACTGCAGAAGAACACTTTTTTGATTAAATTAGTCAGTTTTGGTCGGAGAGCTATGCTTCCATTTACCTAATATTTCCTTGCAGACTTGCAGCTACAGTTAAGCTTTACTTCATATAATAACCATTGTGAAGACCAATGGAACACACCACGCAGGTCCGATATACTGTTGTGGAGAAGTTTAAAGCCAGATTTGGATATAAAAAGATTTCCCAAGCTGTAAACATCCCAAGGAGCACTGTGCAAGCAATCATATTGAAATGGAAGGAGTATCAGACTACTGCAAATCTACCAAGACCCGGCCGTCCATCTAAACTTTCATCTCAAACCAGGAGACGACTGATCAGAGATGCAGCCAAGAGGCCCATGATCGCTCTGGATGAACTGCATAGATCTACAGCTGAGGTGGGAGAGTCTGTCCATAGGATAACAGTCAGTTATACACTGCACAAATCTAGCCTTTATGGAAGAGTGGCAAGAAGAAAGCCATTTCTGAAAGATATCCATAAAAAGTCTTGTTTAAAGTTTGCCACAAGCCACCTGGGAGACACCAAACATGTGGAAGAAGGTGCTCTGGTCAGATAAAACCAAAATCGAACATTTTGGCCAAAATGCAAAACGATATTTTTGGCGTAAAAGCAACACAGCTCATCACCCTGAACACACCATCCCCACTGTCAGACATGGTGGTGGTAGCATCATGGTTTGGGTCTGCTTTTCTTCAGCAGGGACAGGGAAGATAGTTAAAATTGATGGGAGGATGGATGGAGCCAAATACAGGACCATTCTGGAATAAAACCTGTCGGAGTCTGCAAAAGACCTGAAACTGGGACGGAGATTTATCATCCAACAGGACAATGATCCAAAACATAAAGCAAAATCTACAATGGAATGGTTCACAAATAAACGTATCCAGGTGTTAGAATGGCCAAGTCAAAGTCCAGACCTGAGTCCAATCGAGAATCTGTGGAAAGAGCAGAAAACTGCTGTTCACAAACGTCTCCATCCAACCTCACTGAGCTCCAGCTGTTTTGCAAAGAAGAATGGGCAAGAATTTCTGTCTCTCAGTTTTGCACATCGAGAGACTTACTCCAAGCGACTTGTAGCTGTAATCGCAGCAAAAAGTGGCGCTACAAAGTATTAATGCAAGGGGGCCGAATAATTTTGCACACCCCACTTTTTAGTTTTTTATTTGTTAAAAAAGTTTAAAACATCCAATAAATTTCGTTCCACTTCACAATTGTGTTCCAAATTAAAATTTGATATCTTTATGTTTGAAGCCTGAAATGTGGCAAAAGGTTGAAAAGTTCAAGGGGCCGATTACTTTCACAAGGCATTCTATCTATCTATCTATCTATCTATCTATCTATCTATCTATCTATTGTGAGTGTGTGTGTGAATTTAAACATAGAAATGTATAGTCGTGTATATTTATGTGTATATTTCTTTGTGAAAAAAAAAAAGTATATTGTAGGGATCAGCTCACATGGTGGGGGTCGGCAATGACAGAGTCCACACTGGCAGTGGGTTTCAAACTGAAAGGGTGCTTTTATTCAAATGCTTCAGCACAAAAAACACTGTACAGAGGGGCCACACGGTGGCTCAGTGGTTAGCACTGCAGCCTTGCAGCACTGGAGTCCTGGTGTTCAAATCCCACCAAGGGCAAAAAACCATCTGCAAGGAGTTTGTATGTTCTCCCCGTGTTTGCATGGATTTCCATCCCATATTCCAAAAAAGACATACTGATAGGGAAAAATGTACATTGTGAGCTCTATGTGGGGCTCACAATCTACATTAAAAAAAAAAAACACTGTACAAACAAAATAAACCTTGGCTGTGAAGCACGCTCTTCTCGCAGGCACTGCATTATTAGGGGGAGTTCACACTTGTGCTGTTGTATGCCCACCATGATTCTGATGAAATTACTGAAAAACAGCTTGGGCACGGCTTGCATATGGTCAATTTAAAAACCCATACATTTCAAAGGGTTTTTACATCAAACTGCTGGTATCCGTATGCAGCCTCTCCGCTTTGAAACCGTTTTTTTCATGGTCACAAATTTGGACATGGAGGGCTTTGTGTCCATGCAAAATAAGTGGTTCCCAAGCTGTTTTTCTGCAATTTCGGCGGAATCACAGTGGGCGGACAGCAGCGCAAGTGTGAACGCCTCCTTAGCAGGCTCATTCTCGGTAGTAGGACAAGCATTTGCAGTATTTTATACAAGTTATATACAAGGTAAAAGCAGATATAAACTAACATATACCCTTATTCAGAGTTCAAAGATGATGAAAAAGTTACAAAATTTCAGGCCATAATTCTGCAACAAAAATCTGCAACTGTGAACAGTACAACACAAGTGAATAAGCTTTCCAAAGTCAGTACAGGTTGCACATGCTGTGAATATTGTGCATTTGTTTCATTGTTTTGGACTATCTGTAAAAACTGGATGTGGAAAGACTCTATAGGAAGACTCCATACATAGACTTAGCGTTCGAAGAAAACATCTGTATTTAGACGTCTTGGTCACAGACAATACATGCTATTAGATGCAATTCTTGGCTAGTACTTTTACAGAAGGACAAAGACAAGCTAATAGAGCACAGCCCTGTAATATCTGAAGTGCTAAATACAACAGTTCTAAAAATATTCATGATGTCTGCTTTTCATATGAATTGTTGCTAGAATAGACAGGATAACAGACTGTCATATCTCCGAGTGACTTCGATAAATGCTCTTTATATGAAAAACTAAAACAAAATATTTATCTCGCAGCGAGAGTTAGCTGGAACAAACAGTTCTGACATGCAAAATGTCACATAAAAAGTGCTTAAAGGTCATCAGCAGAATTACTAAATGATTAACCAATTCATCACACCCAACATTATAAGCCAATATGTCAACGCAAAGGTTAGAAGACCGCATCAGAAAGCTAAGGTAAAGTAAAGCTATGGCATCCAACATAACACAAGTTCTATGGCAATGTAGGTTATATAGATACAGGATTATCTGTATTATACCCATATTAACAGATTTTAATATAAAATACTACATGCATTACCACTCGAAAATACAAGTCAAGATCCAGTCCGCTCATAGGCTTCACATATACTGCCAGACCTGTTGTACAACAAATACCACCAAAGCCTGACAGACCCTATTCATTTCTAAAGGGTTTCAATTGTCTTGATAGGAAAAACGGCACTACATGCAGGAACTGCTGGGTAGAGATGGGCAAACCTTGATTTGTTTTGTGTATATTTGCAAGGTTCACCCACCATCTTATAGGCAGAACCTGTTCTCTTCAGACCATAGAGTATATTAAGCAGAAGACCAGGGGAGGTGAGGAAAATAATATACAGCCATACTCACCTTCCCTCACATCTCTTGGGTTTCTTGGCAGGGTCCCGTGTTCATTCCTTGGCAAGTTCATTCCCCAAATGTTGACATGCACCATGTGACCACTAAGGTCTAATCATTGACTCTGGTTCCTTAGGGCTGCTGACACCAGGAGCAAACACCAGACACCGCAAGGAAAGACATGAAAAGGTGAGAATGAATATTTATTTATTTTCTGCACCTCCCCTGGTTCTCCTCTCTGGGCTATTTAGTAAAAGGTGTCCTACGGTTTTGGACGAGGACAGTGGAAACAGATCCTTTTAAGTTATGAAGTGGGACCTCAATGGATAAAATTTGATATATCAAAATATCCCACAGACATGGTGTATTTTCTGGCAAGCAAACATCCTGAATTTTTTGGTATGTTCCTCAAACTATTCCAGAACAATTTTTGCAGTGTGACAGGGGCATTATCCTGCTGAAAGTGGTCACTGCTATTAGGGAATACAGGGGCCATGAAAGGTTGTAGATGGGCTACAACAATAATTAAATGGGTGGTGCATATCAAAGTAACAACCATCTGAATCCGAGGATTGGCAGGAGAGTAGAGATGAGCGAGTAGTATTCGATCGAGTAGGTATTCGATCAAATACTACGGTATTCGAAATACTCGTACTCGATTGAATACTACTAGCTATTCGAATGGAAAAGTTCGAACCAGCATTGATTGGCCGAATGCTATACAGTCGGCCAATCAACGCTGGTTCTTCTCCTACCTTTAGAAGTCTTCTCCGTGCAGCTTCCCCGCGGCGTCTTCCGGCTCTGAATTCACTCTGCCAGGCATTGGGCCTGGGCAGAGCCAACTGCGCATGCTCACTTGTAGTGCGGGCATGTGCAGTCGGCTCTGCCCAGGCCCGATGCCTGGCAGAGTGATTTCAGAGCCGGAAGATGCTGCGGGGACACTGCACGGAGAAGACTTCTCGGAGGATCCAGCCCGACCCTCACTTGTGGACTTGGTAAGTATAATATGATCGAATGTTGCCTACCCCTGAAATTAGCATTTTCCCCAATAGAGTATAATAGGGTTCAATATTTGATTCGAGTAGTCGAATATTGAGGGGCTACTTGAAACGAATATCGAACCTCGAACATTTTACTGTTCGCTCATCTCTACAGGAGAGCTTTGCCAAGAGCCAGACTTGGAAAAACCCATTGAGAAAATCTTACCAGATAAGCCTTTACAACCCATGTGCTTCAATGAGCCCGGAGTTCCTGAGACCCTGTCAGGAGTTCACCAGTTGCCCTTCATTGGACTACTTTTGGTAGGTTCTACAAACTTGTAACTGCCCACAGGACCTGTTGTTTTGGAGATGCTCTGACACAGTTGTCTAGGCAATTTGAGCCTTTATACTTGCCATATTTTTTTTCCTGCTTCCAACACATCATCTGTCTGTTGACTTGGTGTCTAATATGCGCTATCTCTTGACAGATGCCATTGTCATGAGATGACCAATGTTATTCGCTTCACTTTTTAATGTTACGGTTGATCCATGTAACTAGATACCAGAAATATAAATGGCACACAAGAGACATGGGGGGCCTATCATAGGCTTTGTATTGGTTTAAATATCATCATAAACCAATACACTGTCAATATCCACTGGTCATGTAGTATATGCAATGCATTGTGTATTACATAAAGCGATCTGGACAGCTGCTACAGTCTGGTACAATATTCTGAGAAAACGTCATTGCATTTTCCATTAAGCGTACTACGGATCTGGCCTACTGTACATTTTATGAAGTTAGATGATGTAGAAGTAATCTTGGTCTGCAGCTGCTGGGGATTCAAGCTCTCAGAACCAATTGTTTCTTATTATCACGTAATTTATGGATCTCATTCAGATGCACATAGAGAAATCTGGACAGTGATAAGATCCAGTGCAAATCTGGGAGCACAGATAAATTACAATCAGCTTTTCTTCTTTGCATACTGGCAAGGAAGAAAATGAAGTGGAAAGGCTAAGTTTTATTTTTCGAGTGGTTTCTCGTACAGAATGGTACAGAGGGCAATGATCATACATTTCCTATGTCAGAGCCTGCACATTTCCAATATTATAAGCTGCTACAATATAAATCTGCTCCAGAGCTCTATTGCTATTGTCTGATGTACCTAAATCACATGCGCTGTTACCGCACCTTTACCATTTATGAATGTACAGTATGTTTCCTGACACCTTTCTGCTAGATATAATCAAATCACCACTTTTTTTTTTTTTTTATAAAAAGATAATTCTATTGTCTTGGTGGGTTTTCTAAGACATCATGAGCCTTATACACAAACATACACTATCTGAAATGTTTTATATTTCCCTAAGTACAATACTCCAATGAATAACACAAAATAGTAACAATAAAGTATAGACCCCATTCCTAAGTACTTAATAGATTAATTGCACAGTGTAATGCAGCACATACCTTAAAGGGGTTTTTTCACGTAAAAAATGTTTTAGTTTTTTTAAAAAGGTCTGTTAGTGATATTAATGGGTTAATAAATGCACCCATATACCTTTAGCCATGTTTTGAGTGATTTCTGGGTGTCTCTGGAAGCTCCTGGCAACTTCTGCATTGGTTTACAGGGTACATGCTTCCTGCTATGAACCTTCCACGCTAACTCCCTCTCACCTCACTCCTCCCCTTCCTCTCCCTCCCATACACCCCTCCCTGTCTCTCTAGCTATCCCACCCAATCCCATTATACTTAGGGCTCGTTCACACGGTGTAACGTCCCGCGAGATTTGGCACGAGTACGCCGCGTGACCCTTTGCGTGCCGTACACGCTCCCATTCATTTCAATGCATTTATTCACGGCCGCAAACTAGCGCGGTGCATACGATCCCCGCTCCCATTGAAATGAATGGGAGCGTGTACGGCACGCAAAGGGTCACGCAGCGTACACGTGCCAAATCTCGCGGCACGTTACACCGTGTGAACGAGCCCTTACATGTCTTCCTTCCAGTTTTCCTCCTGCAGGAAGGCCCCTCCCTCTTTTCTTTTTCTGTTGACACTGCTCTATACTCTGCAGCAGATGATCCACCTCTACTGCGCAGGTGTGAGAGCTTCTTGCACGCCTGCGCAGTAGAGGTGGATTATCAACTGCAGAGTATAGAGCAGTGCATGGAACTATTGCAAATTCCAGCAATCAGAAAAGCGAGAGGAGCTATCCTGCAAGATGAAACCTGGAAGGAAGAGACGTAAGTATAATGGAGTGGATTGGGGGAGGAGTAGTGACTTTCTATTTCCAGAAACCAGCAAATGTTATGGGTAAATATTAATTATTTGGTAAATTATTTTGAATGTGGGCAGGGGAAGGGGTTTAGATTAGTGTAGGAATTAGCTTTTATCCCAGACAACCCCTTTAAGGGTGCCATTGGTGTAATAATGATCATATGGAATCCAAACTACCCCGTGAGAAAAGCAGGCACACCAGACTACACCAGAAGTGCAAATAGTCCAATGGCACAAGTGATTTTTAAAGGGGTTATCCAGCTTCCAAAAATCATCTGCAAATGCATCTACAGCAGTGCTAAACACTCACTGTTCCTTTGTGTAGCCTTTGCTTGGCTTTATTTTCTTTGGCTTTTATTTTGAATCTGTGGACGAACTATTTTTATTTTTTATTATTTTTATGGTAGAGTTGGAAGGGACCTCAAGGGCCATCGGGTCCAACCCCCTGCGAGTGCAGGTTTTCCTAAATCATCCCAGCTATATGTTTATCCAGATTCCGCTTGAAGATTTCCATTGATGGAGCGCCCACCACCTCCCGTGGCAGCCTATTCCACTCTCTCACTACCCTCACTGTCAGAAAGTTTTTCCTAATGTCTAATCTGTATCTCTTTCCCTTTAGTTTCATCCCATTGCTTCTTGTACTTCCTTGTGCTAATGAGAATAGGGTAGATCCCTCTGCACTGTGACTACCTTTCAGATATTTGTAGACTGCTATTAAATCTCCCCTCAGCCTTCTCTTCTGCAAACTAAACAATCCCAGTTCTTTTAGCCGCTCCTCATAGGACATGGTTTGCAGACCTTCCACCATTTTGGTTGCTCTTCTCTGGACTTGCTCCAATATATCGATGTCTTTCTTGAATTGAGGCGCCCAGAACTGTACACAGTATTCCAGGTGTGGTCTGACCAGGGAAGAGTACAGCGGAATAATGACCTTTCTTGATCTAGATTCAATGCTTGTCTTAATACATCCCAGAATTTTATTAGCCTTTTTTGCAGCAGCACCGCACTGTTGGCTCATGTTGAATTTGTGATCTACTATTATGCCCAAGTCCTTTTCCCCTATGCTATCACTTAGTTCTATTCCTCCCATACTATATATGTTTTTTACATTTCTGTTACCCAGATGTAGAACTTTGCATTTGTCCCTGTTAAATACCATTTTGTTCGCCTCAGCCCATTGTTCCAGTGTGTCTAAGTCCTTTTGAATACACTCTCTCTCCTCTCTAGTGTTGGCTATTCCTCCTATCTTCGTATCATCTGCAAATTTTATGAGTTCCCCAATAATTCCATCGTCCAGATCATTTATAAAGATATTAAAAAGTACTGGGCCCAGAACAGAGCCCTGCGGCACCCCGCTTTTGACTTTCTTCCAGTTCGATGTGTAGCCATTTAGTATTACTCGTTGTGCCCGATCATTAAGCCAGTTGTGAATCCACCTAACTGATTTTTTTGTCAAAGCCATACGTAATCATTTTTTCAATAAGAAGGTTATGTGATACTTTATCAAATGCCTTACTGAAGTCAAGATATACTATGTCCACGGCATTCCCTTGGTCCAACTATTCAGTGATTTTGTTGTAGAAGGAAATCAGGTTAGTCTGACAAGATTTATTGGTCATAAAGCCGTGCTGGCTCTGGTTAATTAATGCCTTCCCATCCAGGTACCGAAGTAAATGTTCCTTGACAATTTGCTCAAAGATTTTTCCTGCTATCGAGGTCAGACTTACCGGCCTGTAATTTCCTGGATCGTCCCTTTTCCCCTTTTTGTAGATGGGGACAACATTTGCCCTTTTCCAATCTAAAGGGACCACTCCTGTTTCCCATGACTTACCGAAGATTATAGCAAGGGGTTCTGTTATTTCCTCTGCTATCTCTTTCAGGACTCTAGGGTGTAAATCATCTGGTCCTGGGGACTTGGTTTCCTGTAACTTGGCTAAGTGCTCTCTTACCAGACCTTCGCTTATAGTCAGCTTGGAGTCCTCCTTCCCCTCATCTCCATCACCATTAATGTCGATATTTCCATTAGTTTCTTGGGAGAAGACGGATACAAAATATGAATTTAGTAGCTCCACCTGCTGTTCCACCATGTTAACTGTTTCTCCTTTGTCATTCTTCAGGACTCCAAACTACATTTCCCATGATTCATCTTCTTGCTCTCACTCTCCGTATACCCCTCCCTTCTCCACTCACAGCTAATAAATCACTCCCACATCCAAAGTCACATGCTTCTGTAATGTTTCGTTTGCTTGCTCACTCACAGTCACCCCCCCCCCCCCCAAGAGCAACAACACAGAAAGTGATAGCAGGCAGATGAATCATGGGAATTGTAGTTTGTCCACAGATTCACTGGATGTAAATAACAGTGATACAAGGAGCAACAAGTAAAATAAAGGCAAGCAGACGCTGCACAAGAGAACAGTGAGTATTTCGTACTGCTGTAGATGTATTTGCAGATAATTTTTGGAAGCTAAATAACCCTTTCAAGAGCAACACTTGCCATATACATTATCACAGGATATGTCCAGTTTTTGATGTTGTACCACGTAAAGGCAACAGAAACACAACTGGACTGTAGGAAAATACTATATATCATGGGTAATGAGAATCTATAATCACCAAAATTGTGTCTAAAGCACACTAATGTTGTTGTAGGGGTTGTTAGTGGCATACAAATAATAATAATAATAATAATAATAATAATAATAATAATAATAATAATAATAATAATATCTTTCTTATGTTTAAGTTTAATCTTAGTTCTGCCAGAACAGCTGATCTGTGTGGGCTACGGGTGTTGGGGTCCCACAGACCATATATTTATAACCTATGATGTGGGTAAGTCATTTGTATGAAAATTCTACTTGAAAACCCCTTTAAGGAGGCCAATCTCTCCAGTTTAGCAACCTTAGGTGGGTGACCTTTGATGACAGTATATGGCAGTACCCTTTAATGAGGTATATTTGGTGTTATGCTTGCTCTCCTGACTGTTATACTGATTCTTTGAAACACTGGTTACTGACATTTCTTGAAGGTACAATGAAAGATTCAGAACTATGGCTGCACTGAGTTGTTCTACCATAGAAGGAGTCCTGTGGTATGAGCCCATGCTGGCTGCAGAAGTGACATTTTGGTTATGCTGGGGTGAGGGCTCATTATGTAAGAGAAGCCTTTGCAGCTTTTCAGGAGTTCAGTGGTCCAACCACATGTTGTTCCTGCCTGGTCCTTGTCATCCCGGGAAGAAGCCTGCTGTGTCACAAAACATTGGCAGCCTGAATCTACGAGTGTGATTTGGAGTGTCACTGGTGGGAACAGGAGGGTCACCTTGTGCAAGCTTCAGTAAGCTGAGGTTCCTATTTTGAAGTGCTGGGATCCTTCTTGTATCTCTTTTATTCTACAATCAAGTTCAGTAATGTTTCGGATCTGGTATTTCAGCATCGGGTGGTTCTTTTTGACACAACTACACAAGGTATAGCAATTACTGGTAGAAACATCTGTATTTGCACCCAAATACAACAGCTTTGCGTATGCTCATGAATGTTCCTGTCCTGTTAGTTTACTTACTGGTACAGTTATTGATGGAGCCTTCAAGCATCCCCCCTGTTTATTCCTCCCTTATTCCTATCATGTACTTTCCAAGCTGTTAATCTTGTCTGTTTTTCCTGCGTCATGAATTCTTAGTGCTCCCATGAGTTTCTTCAATCTGTATAGTAAAAGGTTAACTCCATATACTATGACAGCTTTAGTCAGCATTCACTCACACACCCTAGCTTTTATTAGATCCAGAAATGACTGATTTAATTTTTTATGGTGTCAACTCCAGAAATAAAAATAGCTGCTGTCACTCATCCCATTAGTCATCGTACTGTACTATTCTACCATTGCTTTCAAACTTGTCACCACTCAGCGTGATCAGAATGGGCCGTGATCAGAATAGGCCTGCCGACTGTGTAAAGAAACAGTTATATAAAGGGACTAAACAGAGTGTGAAATACAAATCCACAGTCATGAAAAAAATTACCTAGACCTCATGGAGTATTCTAGTTATTTCAAGTTAAAACTTATCCACAGTATAGGGAGTATCTGGTCTCACTGATCATATTGGAGTCCCATTCCTCCTGTTATACACACATTGGTGCTCCATTCATTTTTAATGGGAGTGCCAGAGGTATCTGAGTACAGTACTGACTCTAGCAGTCCAGACGTGCACAACTAGCCACTCATTCATTTGGAGGCTACAAGGGAACCCTGTTCTTGTGATTGTTAAAGTCCCAGCAGTCAGATTCCCGTCGTTCAGCAAGTTACCACCTATCCTGAAATAACCAGAATACAGAGTAACAAACATAGGCTGAAAAATGACACATGCCCATCCAGTTAAACGTAGTGTTCCACAAAAACCTATCGTAATCTAAAATACAACACTAGGCATTTTGGTCTTTCCCATTTCTGGTCCCCATGTTTCTTCTCAACCTTAAGCCCTCCAACTTGAAATACGCTCAATTTAAGTTGCTCCAATATATTTTACTAGCCGCCCAGATCCACATTGCCTTTGGTCATCCATATGACTGAGGTCATAAGACGAATTGACACCATTAGGGTGCATTCACACTGAGTAAACGCTAGCTTATTCTGAACGTAAAACACGTTCAGAATAAGCGGCGTCTAAAGCAGCTCCATTCATTTCAATGGGAGCCGGCATACGAGCGCTCCCCATAGAAATGAATGGGCTGCTTCTTTCACTCCGTGCAGTCCCATTGAAGTGAATGGGGAGTGCCGGCGTGTACGCTCCGGCATGAGCAGAGCTTGCCGTATACGCCGGCACTCCCCATTCACTTCAATGGGACTGCACGGAGTGAAAGAAGCAGCCCATTCATTTCTATGGGGAGCGCTCGTATCCCCGCTCCCATAGAAATGAATGGAGCTGCTTTAGACGCCGCTTATTCTGAACGTGTTTTACGTTCAGAATAAGCTAGCGTTTACTCAGTGTGAATGCACCCTTAGGCTGAGTTCGCACTGAGTTTTTTGGTCTGGATTTTGTTAAGGAAAAATCAGCTTAGTAAAATTTGCATGGCATTTTTTGGCACATTTTTTAGGTGTTTTTTAGAGGCGTTTTTTGATTGTGGCCATGCATTATCTTCTTAAAAATAACTTGCAGTTTTTGAGGCGTTTTTTGTCAATTCCGCGTAAAAAAAAAAAAGCATGACATTCCACATCCAAAAACCGCGAGTCGAGGAAACTACTGCTAGCGGAAAACAATTACAAGCGGATTACATAGGACTATATGGTGAGGCATCTTTTGGTGGAGGATTTTGAGGTGGATTCTGTCTCAAAATCCTGACCAAAAAACTCTGTGTGATCTCAGCCTTATGCTATATGAGCAGATTAATGCTACTGTCACTGACACCTCCCCAATATTTGATATGGTTGCATCCCAGGTCTTCCATATTGTCTTCAGCCATAGCCATATGACGAGATTGAGTTCATCTACCAACACTCACCGCTCAGGCTACTCCTTAGGGTAAATTCACACTGGGTTTTTTGGACCGGAACCTGAGGCCGCCTCAGGTTCCTGTCCAAAATACGGGTAGCTGTGACTGGATGCCGATGCAATGCACCAGCATCCAGTCGCGCACTCCGCTCCGGACTAGGCCCAAATGAATAGGCCTAGTCAGGAGTAGAGATGAGCGAACAGTGTTCTATCGAACACATGTTCGATCGGATATCAGGGTGTTCGCTATGTTCGAATCGAATCGAACACCGCGTGGTAAAGTGCGCCAAAATTCGATTCCCCTCCCACCTTCCCTGGTGCCTTTTTTGCACCAATAACAGTGCAGGGGAGGTGGGACAGGAACTACGACACCGGGGGCATTGAAAAAAATTGGAAAAAGTCATTGGCTGCCGAAATCAGGTGACCTCCATTTTAGACGAATAGTGGATTTCAAATCCGGGTCATATGAGAATGTGAACTTTGTGACTATGAGACAGGGATAGCTGTACAGGCAGGGATAGCTAGGGATAACCTTTATTTAGGGGGGAATGTTATTAAAAATAACTTTTTGGGGCTCTATCGGGTGTGTAATTGTGATTTTTGTGAGATAAACTTTTCCCATAGGGATGCATTGGCCAGCGCTGATTGGCCAGAGTACGGAACTCGACCAATCAGCGCTGGCTCTGCTGGAGGAGGCGGAGTCTAAGATCACTCCACATCAGTCTCCATTCAGGTCCGACCTTAGACTCCGCCTCCTCCAGCAGAGCCAGCGCTGATTGGCCGAATTCCGTACTCTGGCCAATCAGCACTGGCTAATGCATTGTATTGGCGTGATGAAGCAGTGCTGAATGTGTGTGCTTAGCACACACATTCAGCTCTACTTCATCGGGCTAATAGAATGCATTGGCCAATCAGCGCTGGCCAATGCATTCTATTAGCTTGATGAAGCAGAGTGTGCACAAGGGTTCAAGCGCACCCTCGGCTCTGATGTAGCAGAGCCGAGGCTGCACAAGGGTTCAAGCGCACCCTCGGCTCTGATGTAGCAGAGCCGAGGGTGCACTTGAACCCTTGTGCAGCCTCGGCTCTGCTACATCAGAGCCGAGGGTGCGCTTGAACCCTTGTGCACACTCTGCTTCATCAAGCTAATAGAATGCATTGGCCAGCGCTGATTGGCCAATGCATTCTATTAGCCCGATGAAGTAGAGCTGAATGTGTGTGCTAAGCACACACATTCAGCACTGCTTCATCACGCCAATACAATGCATTAGCCAGTGCTGATTGGCCAGAGTACGGAATTCGGCCAATCAGTGCTGGCTCTGCTGGAGGAGGAGGAGTCTAAGGTCGGACCTGAATGGAGACTGGTGTGGAGCGATCTTAGACTCCGCCTCCTCCAGCAGAGCCAGCGCTGATTGGTCGAGTTCCGTACTCTGGCCAATCAGCGCTGGCCAATGCATTCTATTAGCCCGATGAAGTAGAGCTGAATGTGTGTGCTTAGCACACACATTCAGCTCTACTTCATCGGGCTAATAGAATGCATTGGCCAATCAGCGCTGGCCAATGCATTCTATTAGCGTGAACTGAGTTTGCACAGGGGTTCTAGTGCACCCTCGGCTCTGCTACATCAGATTGCTACATCTGATGTAGCAGTGCCGAGTGTGCATCAGATGTGTAGTTGAGCAAAACTGACTCAGCACTGCTAAGTCTCTGCATTCGCATAGGAATGCATTGGCCAGCCTTCGGCCAATCAGCGCTGGCTCTGCCGGAGGAGGCGGAGTCTAAGGTCGGACCTGAATGGAGACTGGTGTGGAGCGATCTTAGACTCCGCCTCCTCCAGCAGAGCCAGCGCTGATTGGTCGAGTTCCGTACTCTGGCCAATCAGCACTGGCCAATGCATTTCTATGGGGAAAAGTTAGCTTGCGAAAATCGCAAACTGACAGGGATTTCCATGAAATAAAGTGACTTTTATGCCCCCAGACATGCTTCCCCTGCTGTCCCAGTGTCATTCCAGGGTGTTGGTATCATTTCCTGGGGTGTCATAGTGGACTTGGTGACCCTCCAGACACGAATTTGGGTTTCCCCCTTAACGAGTATATGTTCCCCATAGACTATAATGGGGTTCGAAACCCATTCGAACACTCGAACAGTGAGCGGCTGTTCGAATCGAATTTCGAACCTCGAACATTTTAGTGTTCGCTCATCTCTAGTCAGGAGGGAATGTCTTCAAAAGGATATTGCGAAGCAAATCCACCTGAAAGAATGAGCATGTTGCTTCTTTTTTTCTGGGAGCCGGAACAAACGGCTCCTGGAATAAAGAACTGACCAGCTCCCATTGATTTCAATGGGAGCAGTCTTTTTGGTCAGGATTTTGAGGCTGATACGGCCTCAAAATCCTGACCAAAAAAACCCTTGTGAACTTACCCTTATACATCACTTCTCACTGCCTATGTGCACTATAATCCTATTCTTCCCTCTTTCTTCCTTGACTCAGGTTAATTTTTGAATTTGAACCCTCTATATTATATATTTGTTGATTTTGGATGTATACTTCTATCTTTGACACTCGGTGTCCTTTCATCATCATATGCCTGTATTTTGTTTACTTTGCTTTTTAGGCCCTATTCACATCTGTGTTCAGGAAGACCACTTGTGGACACCGCGAAAGGAAACCTATCCGCATATAAAAGCGGTTACCCAGGAAAATCCGCAAACTCATAAACCATAATGAGGTCTGTGTGGTTTCCTCTCAGTTTCCGCACAAAAAAATGGCACTGAAACTAAAATACAAGACCATGGGCAAAAACCCCAAAGTCATTCAATCAAATCTATTAGAAAAAAAAAAGTAATTTCTCAAATAATGATGTATTTGCGATATAGCAATTTATTACTAAGTCACTGCTCAACAATGAATAATTGTTCTCTTCTATAGTAATTTCCACTTTCAATTAAAAGTTCCACATATTATACTGTATTGTAAACTTCATACAAGACTGCGATCAATAGATACAAGAAAACAGTTCTCGGCATGTACTGTGATAAATCTGGTATCAGGGGGTTTATTATCTCTGGGTGAAGCACTAGTAAAATCACAAACTCATTTTTCTACTGAACAACACCGATAAAGAGTAACCCTCCCTACTAGAAAACAAATGAATTCAACTAAATCATATTCATTTAAGAAATTTTAATCTATTGGTAAGACAAACATCATTAAAAAAGTTTTATATTAAAAACAAAAGATGGCGGTAGAGAAACATAAGGGGCAGAGGTCACAACAACACCGGGGAACGATAATAAATATCAAATCTATAATATCAATTTCATAATAAAGTATTCAAACCAATAAGTGCATATATCGATACAAAAATCTGTATAAATAAATCAATTCATATGTTAGATATTTGGTTCAGGATCACTACATGGTTATTATAAAGGAGAGGAACGTAACATGATGTACATCCGAATCAAATATAGATATAATAGCAACTTTAGCAATTTAGCGACTTAGAGAAACCATAGTGTAAAAAATAGTGACGCTGTATTGTTAATATCATACACAGAACTATAGGTAATGTTAGCCATGTCCAAGACTAAGCACAAATAATGGAGCCCTAGTAACCAAATGCTATCCTACAAAGAGATGAAGTGGAGCTACAAGTAGTAATGCACCTGCTATGTCCGCACAACTAACACGTCACAGATCTCAGAAATAAAAACATGAGGAAAAAAAAGTACGCACCCTCGGTTTGCTGCAACCTCCACTTTCAGCCCCATATGATCTTCTTTCTAACCCCATTACCACGTGTCCCTGGACCATAAGCGTCTTCCACTGTGGTCTGTTTCTGCTGCTCAGGTGTCTTGTTTGGTGGAAGTCCGTGCCGCACGTGACCACTCAGTGACTATTCAGCGGCTTTAGCGGTATAAATAAAGGAACGTCAATTGCATATGTCACCAATGATATCTTGTGATTTATTCTTAGACTACTTATTTACCTCGTCAGTCACGTGCAGTGGGGACTTCCACCATAACAAGAACGTGGAGTAGCAGGACTGAGCCGTCGTAGGAGACACTGGAGCATCGGTACAGGTGAGTATGGGTTTTTTTTTCGTTTGGTTGGTTTTTTGGGGGAGGGGGGGTTCGGGGGGTTCACCTTTCCCGGCCTCCTTGCAAAAAAATAGTTATCCTGGACAACTCCTTTAAGGGCAAAGCCTATTTTGGCCTTAAGTACAAAAACCCTTTAAATGTGCCAGAATTTGTTAAAAGTTTGATGCAAATGTATTAAAGTAAATTAACCAAGAGGTGGTATAAGAAAAGGAAAAGTGTGTAATGTGTGGTAAGACACACAAAATTTATGTTTCACCATGAGCAACAGCTAAATTTGGCACAGCTTTTTACCGACCGTCTAATTTCACTCTGACAATATTAATAAGCCTATCCCAGTGCCACATGCCCTCTATGCTGTGTTTCTGTCACAAAGAAAAACAGAAAAGAACACCGCGCGGCACCTTGCGCATTATCCTTGTGATGATTCTCACAAAAAAGTGCATCAATAGTAATCACCTTGATTTGCTGTGATAATGACCACAGCATACAAGCAAATCTTTCAGCAAAATGATAGCAAGCAGATCTTTTAACCGTGTATCCACGTATAGAGCAATGCAATAATAAAGACCAATCCAAGGAAAAACCTTCTATAGAAGTTACCAATGGACAAATAGATCCGCGCTTACCAGCTGTATTCTTGTTATATTCGTTTATTAATAGCCTTTCACACAACGCGTTTCGAAACCATACAAGTTTCTTCTTCAAGTGAACAAAGGACAATGTTACAAACACTGTTTGTAACACTGTTTGTAACATTGTCCTTTGTTCACTTGAAGAAGAAACTTGTATGGTTTCGAAACGCGTTGTGTGAAAGGCTATTAATAAACGAATATAACAAGAATACAGCTGGTAAGCGCGGATCTATTTGTCCATTGGTAACTTCTATAGAAGGTTTTTCCTTGGATTGGTCTTTATTATTGCAGTGTTTCTGTCACAGATTTTTTTAAGGTCCATATTTCAGTAGTCAAAGAGGAAAAAAGACATAACAAGAATTAAAAAATAAAACAGAATTGTGCTTTTCACATGATCACGGTTTTCCTAATAAGCAGTTCTAGGTAATTTTTCCTACAACTGGTTATTGAAAAAATAGACATTGAACCACATATATTAAAGGGATTATCCACTTTTTGATGTCCTATCCCTCTCTTTGAAGTGTAGGGCCCTCAGCAGTTGTCATACTTATGACCCATTAACAGAGCAGGCCTTCAGCACCCTTCACAATTTAGCTGTTCTGGGTGCTGGAACTGTATAGGAGAAGGCTCTGTCCACTGTATAGTGGCTGTGCTGGGATGCTGATCCCAGGATTAGAGTACTACAACAACAGCAGTATACAGCGGGGCAACACGGTGACTCATTTGTTAGCACTGCAGCCTTGCAGCGCTGGAGTCCTGGGTTTGAATCCCGCCAGGAACAACATCTGCAAGGAGTTTGTATGTTCTCCCCGTGTTTGTGTGCATTTCCTTCCATTCTACAAAGACATACTGGTAGGAAAAAAAAAAAAAGTACCTTGTGATTCCTATATGGGGCTCACAATCTACATTAAAAAAAAAACAAAAAAAAAACAACAAAAAACAGCAGTATACAGTGGACAGAAAATTGTAAAGTTATGTCCTACTGAGGATACGTCATCAATATGAAAACTGCCATTGGCCCATAATACCCCCTTAAGCTTCAGTGCCATCCCATATAAGTAATGGGATACTTAAATTCATAGGAACAATTAATCAGCTTCCCATGAATGTCATTAACATGTTAGTGGATGGCGGCTATTTCACAAAAAAGAATAGACTTAAAAGGAAGAGACAAATAGCATTGTGTGTTTCACTAGCAAAGAGTGAAGAATTTCATTACAAAGTTTTGACACTGAGCCAATTAGAAAAGAGAATAGAAATGTCACAGTCTATAGAGATGTCACTTCCAAAATCTAGAATGACATTTCTTAGGTTATCTGGGGATGGTTGTTACAGCTACTATGCAAGAAGAGGGAAAGTCAGAATATGTCCAACTTCTACAGATCTGCTCGGTCTACATCAAATTTGTATTTTTGCTTGATTTTGTTATACTATAACACTTTAAAAAAAACTTTTTAATGTTTTTAATGAACACATTTTCCATCCCTGCTGGAATATTTTAATACAAACAATCATAACAAGAAGAATTGGGTAGGCAGGAGGAAGAGGAGGGGTAGATGAGGAGGATGGGGAAGATGGGGGAGGGCTACAGGTTATAATAGAGACAATGTTTATATCAATGTCAATCTAATAAGCGGAAACACTACAGAATGTTTACATTGGTCAGGTTATGATTTTAGTCTGGGGAGTATGAGACAAGCTAATAGAGACAATGCTCCGCCAATATAATTTATACTCCTAAACTGTCTTGAGCACCGGAGATGGATGAATTCCTGTGGCATCTGGAGTAGGGAAAGGGGGAGAGGGGGAAGATTGTGTATGGGTGGGCAGGACCAATAACTATTTATATTTTTAGTATATGCATTGTCTTTCTTGCACACTGGAGACATAAACAGGTAACTAGAGTTCACACAGCAGATATAAACA
Source organism: Leptodactylus fuscus (assembly GCF_031893055.1). Lineage (NCBI taxonomy): Eukaryota > Metazoa > Chordata > Amphibia > Anura > Leptodactylidae > Leptodactylus > Leptodactylus fuscus. The sequence continues at coordinate 65,895,365 of NC_134265.1, forward strand.
CACCAGCCGCTCTGCATACACCACAATGCTATTTATACTTGCTTTCCTTTATAAAATTGTCCAGATTTAATTTGGAAGATCCCTGACACTTCACGGCATTGTAGGCTGATGCCAAATGTTCCATCAGAGCTGTTACTTCTAGTTTTAATGTTTGCTTTACAGAATGTTACTAAGTTCTCAAGAGTTTCCCCTTCCATTGGAAAAAAAAGAGCCAGAAGTGCCATGGTATGAGCAATGTCCGCTTTCCACTCAGTTGTACATGTGCAAAGTAGTTACGTATTAAACACATAAAACCACCTGTTTTCATACAAGGTGTAAGTGTTCCGCTTATTCGTGTAAATGTTCTAACTGTAAGTAGCAGTCACTTTTATACTGGTCATAAAAAAGTTTGATTTCAAATCAATAGTGATGGTGGTAGGGGTGGTAAGGGGTATCTTTGGAAATGTTTCCTCCATTGGCACTCCCACAATAAAACCCCAGCGTGCTCACACATTATCATGGTTAAGGGGGGCCTAATGAAGGCACCCACATCACCATCGTACAAAGACAATAGGGACCGATGGTCCACAAGGGAGAACCGTGCTCAATGGTATGGAGAGGATGGCAACACAAAATCCAGGATGCATCTGGCCCAAAAGGACACACCCTTTTTTGCATTTGAGAAAGGGCCATTTTCAGGCCCGAAACGCGTCTTGCTGTGCTGTACTTGCCTTAATAAATTTCTTGTATCCTGGATTTTGCGTTGCCATCCTCTCCATACCAGTGAGCGCGGTTTTCCCTTGCAGACCATCGTTCCCTGTTGTATTTGTCCAGTATTTCTCTGGTCCTCTGGTGTACGGATAGAACTGCTGCCACTCTCACCTTATCAAAGTTCATCAAAGTGTTGTGACTACTTGGTCATTGTTCCTGTGTACAATTCTGGCTGAACCTGTGTCCCTTTAAATACTACACTTATGGCGCTCGGTGTCCCCTCTCTTTTTTTCTTTTGTACATCGCCATCGTAGGTAAAGCTATAAGACTCAAGCAGAGTCTTCTAGATTGATTTTCACTGTGTAAAGTATAATAGATTGCATTACAGAAGTATTGCAAAGTATGGTACCAAGTACATATGTTAAAAAATTATAAAAAAAATACTGAAAAGTATTAAAAAAATAAAATATAGAAGAAATTTGTCCATAATATTGATACAATTAATACTATTAAAATTACAACATTTATCCTGCACAGTGGATGAAAACATATTTAAAAAGCAACAAAATTGCAGTTTATTTTCTCACATTGTCTCCCCAAAAAAATTATCACAAAGTCACAAATAACTAAAAATGGTACAAACAGAAATGACTGCTCATCACCCCCCCCCCAAAAAAAAAAAAAAAAAAAAAAAAAATGAAAAAAAAATATGGCTCTCAGAATATGGTGGTACAAAGTTTTTTTTTTGACAAAGAAGTGGTTTTATTGTGCAAAAGTAGTCCAACATAAAACACGATATAAACCACAATAATAGTGACCAGCAGAAACAGGTAATATGCCATTTATGTACCACTCAAAATTTAGAACCTGAAAAAATGATGGCGAGATTGACTTTTGTAATAAACTGTAATAATAAGCTAAATGTTTTGCAAAGAAAAGTACAACTTCTAGCTCAAAAAACAAGCTTTAATATAGTGTATTGATAAACAAAAATAGGATTGCACCCTGATGTAACAAACTAGGCCATGTCCAAAGCCCCTTCCTTTTGCTCCTTAGTGACTACTATTGGGTATGCAGCCCCACACCTCTAATGAGGCGAGGTGAGGCGACGGCCTCTGGCAGCGCTCCAGAGGGGTGCGGCAGCTGCAGCAATTTTTTTAAAAACTTTTTTTCCCCTAAACTAACGCAGGCTCATTTAGAACTCTACGTCTCAGCACAGATGGCGTCATCACGCCTCCTACGCTGAGATGCATATATATAGGGGTTGGGTGCGTGGAGAAGTGAGGAGTAAAAGATGTCTGTGTTGCAAACTTTACAGGGTCAAGTCACAGCTGGATGAAGTGGTCATAGCGGTCCAAAGGGAAGAGACGGGAAATGTGGGAAGACGTCTCCTGTGAGTATTACTGCACAAAATATTACTGCATTGTATTTATTGTAATGTTACCGCTACAGTGATGTTGATATTAAAACAATACTTATAGGTATGTTTCTACCATATAGCACTGTCAGCTGTTTAGTAGGGTAAAAGCTGATGACCGACTCCCTTTAAGCATGGCTATAGAATATCATAAAAGTATACCCTAATAGTGTGACTACAAACATAATGTTTTATAACCGTAACATATTGATAAGTCATATAGTTGAGGGATAGTGCTGGACTTTGAACGTCTTACATGGCAGAGCTAATAATGTATTCTGTCATTCCAAAAATTCACGGCCAATGGTTCAATGGACCATGTAATAGCAGACACAGACCAAGGATAAGAGTTTAAATGAATAGGAGTGAACTATAATACTAGACAAAGTCTATGGGCAGGAGTAGACTATTACTGGAACGTAACAGGATTATTTTTATTATACAACCCATTAAATGTCTATTGACTGCGATGGTGACACATTTGGTCGCTGGATGAATCGAGTGTCATCACTTTTCTACTTCCTACAGTACATTAGCTGTGGACTTATCGTCTTGCCTTACAAGAAGTATGAATTTTTTCTGTGTCTTGAATTATTTCACTTTTTCTTGCTGGTTTTCAGCTGATAAGGAATGGGCTCCACAGACTTGAAAATTCACCAAATGTATTTTAACTGCTCAAGAATACACAATCCATCTTTACTTTGCCATATACAGAATACGCACTGATCTAGTCTGTGGGAGGATATGATTTAGAGAAATTATATGAATTACCAGCAGTTCTATAAGATGGTTACTCTTTTATGATAAAGCAGGTGTATCTTATTATGGAAGACTACTGGGGTGAGGAAACATAATGCAGGACCCATTGTTAACATGAGGATGGCTGGCAAGCTCCTCATCTAGAACAAGTATAGCACAGTTTGGTACGGAAGTAATTATCGGAACAACTGAAATATAGGAACATACTTTTTTTTTTTGTACATTTTTTACGATAAACAGTAAATTTCTCCAGCTTGTGTTCAGATGAGAACAATGTACGTTTAATTCCAGAATGTTCCCTATGTTTAACATAGAATGAATGGGACAGAATGACATATGTACTAAAGTGTCTGCTAATAAAGAGGCTGCGGTTCTCACCTGACTGCTGCGGCCCCTTCAAACAGATGATCCCTAGGTGTGTCAAGAGTAGGACTCCCATAGATCTGATATTGGAGGGGCAATACGGTGGCTCAGTGGTTAGCACTGCAGCCTTGGAGTCCTGGGTTTGAATCTTCCCAAGGACAACATCTGTAAGGAGTTTGTATGTTCTCCCCATGTTTGTGTGGATTTCCTCCCATACTCCAAAGACATACTGATAGGGGAAAAATGTACATTGTGAGCCACTATATGGGACTCACAATTCACATTTAAAAAAAAAAAAAAAAAAAAAAAAAAGAAAGAAAAAAGATCTGATATTGGTGGCCTATCCTAAGGACACACCATCAAACTATTTAGCATGAGAGCTGTCACATGGAAACTAATTTATTTATATATTTGTCCTATGATGCACATTTCTCCATCAATCTTTCATGATCTTAGTAACATAGATAAACAATGATCCGTATAAGAAGACACTAGTTTACGAGAACCATAAATGGCACATTGTGGGAAAGGGGCCATATTATTTATTAAAGGGGTTGTCCCATCATAAGGATCCTATCTATATGCTAGTTTATGTGGATTTAAGACTTTTCCTAAATGCATTGCTTTATCAAAACTGCTTTGTTTGGCCGCTATCTTAATTTATTCACTTCATTGTTTACACTGCGTTTCTATGGCCCTTGGGATTGTCTGCTCATTTGTCAAGTGATGTAGCTGCCTGCTCTAAGGGGCGAGGGAGGGGCTGGGAGCAGCTCTTAGCTGTTTGTGTCTTTTAAGTAGCAGAGCTTCTCAGATAGGCAAGGTGAGAGCTCCGGGGTTTAATTGAATTTGGCTGATAAGGGCTGAGATAGGGAGTCCGTTACCTCTGTATGTAATGCAACCCGACTCAAATCCAGCTCTGCTGCATCAGATTCACACTGTGGTAATTCATTTACAACCAATCCCGTGCAAGTGAAACCCCGCCCACCTATGTGCCGAGAAAAGCAATAAGTGAAGAGAGCACAACAGCCTGCAGGTTAGTGAACAAGTGTCATGGGAATACCCCTTTAAGCTCAAGAGGTTCTAGACACAGCATGCCTCATAGGCCAGAGTTAGTTAAATATATTACATCTCAGGTAAGATAATTTTACATGTGCTATAGAAGTCTATGGAGAGGGGAATGAAGGAGGAGTACAAACATCATGCAGCAGCTAATAGTAAGTGTTTCATTCACAAACTGCAAATTCACATAAGAATTGGTCAGTACTACTCTGTTTTGTGCTATATGATGCTGCTTGTGAGTAAGTTGTCCATGTGCTATCTATAGCAGAATAGTGGATAGTCTCTGACCCCAGCCGAGGGACAACTGAAAATGACCGAGAGAGCATACCTAATAATACACATCATATAATGGCCAAATCTACTGATACTTTCCAGGTACACGCATCAGTTTATTGAAAAGTCATCTGAAATTATTTATGTTCCACAACTAATGTACACAGTGGCATAAATACCACAGTAGCAGTGGTAGCAGCTGCCACAGGGCCCGACACCTTAGGGGGCCCGGGCTCCATCACTAGTTAATATGCCAATATTACTTTTTGAGGCCCGAGGCCACCTAAGGTGTTGGGTTCCTGACAGTGGGGGAGGGGCGGAGACATCGTGCAGGAAGAAGATAGTGCCTGGAGATGGAGTGAGCAGCGCTGAGTGAGTGCAGACTGGTGAGTTTGCCCTGTGCAGGGCAGGCTGTCAGCACACAGTACTGTGATACAGTGGCCACTATAGGGCATAATACTGTGTGCAGGGGCCACTATAGTGTATAATACTGTATACAGGAGCCACTATAGGGTACAATACTGTATAAAGGGGCCACTATGGGGCATAATAGTGCCTGCTGGAATGCAGGGGAAAAGGAGCGTTCGGTCTTTGGAGGGGGGGGGGGGGGCATGTCAAAGGTTTTCCACAGGGCCCCGCCATTCCTAAATACGCCACTGAATGTACATTTCTGAAAATTAACCCCTTCCATCACTACAGGAGTTGCACTGGATACAGCTGAATATAAAAGCTAAACCATTGTGCCACAGATTGCTTTATATGCAGGATCACTCTGGCTTCTAACACACAATGCTGTTTTGTTCCCAGGCAATTACCCTTCTATTGTGTTTAACATAGATGTCACCAAATTCAATGAAGAATTATTCATAAACTAACATCTGAAAAACAAATACCTATTGCTAAAGCAAGGATTATCTTCTAGTAATATACAATACTAGTTACCTGGATTTATGCACTTTTACAATATCGTCATTTGGAATTAATAATAAACTGGAGGATTGTAATATTAAATGAACTTGTAAAACTTTTCTTCCAGCTTTAGGAATATGTATTCATAAGTATAGAAAGTGAGAAGTAGAGCTGCATAATACTTCCATCAATCATCCGGGGCGACACAAACCAATGTTCCATGAATCAATAAAAAAAAAAGCTATTTACTTTATTGTGATGCAGCTCGGTGCCAAATATAGTTTTCTACAATGTCAGGTTCAAAGCATGGGTACAACAATTGTAACAAAGGTAAATGAAGTCTGGAGAAGTAGTAAGGCTCCGTTCACACTCTTGTAATTTTTCTCCATTGCTATTATATCCGGTAATAAATCTGATGAATCAATCATAAGACTACAAGGAAAATATGGACTATCAAAAATTACTGTATAACAGACCATAGAACCATCAAAAAGGTCATAATGGAAACATCATGTCCATGAGAAATCCTCTGGAAATATAAAGGGAGACATGATGCTGGTATGAATAGAGCCTAAAAGGCCCATCCAAGGTAACAGCCATCTTGTGCCTTTAAAGGGAGTCATCAGAACCGCACCTATCAATTCAACCCCTCACATAGATATGTTAGCGTCTCCTAAATCAGTATTTTCTCCTTGTGAATTGGTCGCTCTGTACGTGAAATATAGCTATTTCCGTCAATATACAAACAAGGTCTTTTGGAGCAATGGAGATGTGGCCGCTTATCTCGTTGGAGCATTGGTAACATCCTCATTGCTCAAAAGAGCTAATTTGCATATTAAAAAATATCAATATCTCAGCAAAGGAGGTATCAATTCACAAGGGTAAAAACCATTTGATTCAGATGTCCCTAACCTTTCTGTGGGCTTGGGTTGATATATGCTAGCTGCTGGTGACAGACTCACTATCAGGTTTTCTGATATGAAAATCCTAAGGATGGGTCATCAATATCAGATTGGTTGGGTCCAACACCTGCAGATAATACACACAGTTGATAGTGTCATGATCAGGTCAGGTTACTGTAGAGTAGCCATTACCAGGCACTCATAGATAACATAGCTGTCTGCTACCTGCTCCATTCTCTGTGTATCAGCTGTTGAGAAGCTTGCTGATCAGTGAGGGTGCTAGGTGACAGACCCTCACCGATATAATATTGATGACCAATCATTAGGATAGATCATAAATATTTTTAGCCTGGAAACCTTATTTAACGTATCACCATGTACTGCAGGGCTACTAACACTCTAGAAATAACACATTTACTTGTGCCATGACATGACGGTCTTTTTCTACATCTCATTTGTACCCGCACAGTTTATGCCTACCTCTGCTACTGCTGTACCTAGTACAAGTGCCAAATATAATAGTGCTATAAAGACATTTAGCCAACATCCCACTGTGAGCACAGCCTTTACATTATGTCTATAGATAATGGGGAAAAACAGCTACTGGGAGTCTCCAGCTGTTATACCAATGACTAGACTGAAGCCGCCATCTCCAATGCCCTTGTGCCAGCTGTTCTAATATAACTATTTTAACCCTTTCCCGCAGCAATTTTTCATATATTTTTTTGTTTGTTTTATTCCTTGCCTTTCAAAACCCACAGCTTTACAAAATGTATGGTATATAGTTTTGTTAAGTTTTAACACCTTAGCAAAAATCAAAAAGTTTAAAAAATATTTTTTCTTGACTGTGCCATGTTCTGACACCCATAACTTTTTTTATATCTATGTATATGAGGTTGAGTAAGGCATCCTTTTGCAGGTCCAGTTTTACTTTTTGGATTTAGTTTTTGATCGCTTTTTATTCAATTTCTTTTTCAGGAGACAAAATGACAACAAAGTGTCAGATTGGCCATTTTGATTTTTTTTTCTTGCTATGGCGTTCATTGCATGGGGAACTGTCAAAAATGTATTTTTATACTCTACCTTTTGTTGGGAATAAGAGGCCATTAGAAGAAGTCCCATACCATTACCCAACCCCCACCGAGGAAGTATTATGATGTCTTACACTACTGCGGCTGACACTTGAAGTTATACAAAGAAAATTTCAGACTTGCTGCTGGACCGTGAAAACCCACTTCATGAGGTTTGCAACACAGTTCCTGTTCTGATGTCATTTCAGTATAGAATTCAGTAGTGAATGATGTAACAGGATAGGAAATTTTTACCCATTACATGCTTTATTACGCAACAGCCTTTGCACTTTACAATAAGAACACTTACAGTGACCAGGGTAGATCTAGCAGATCAAATATGGGAGTACAATAATGTCTGATCCAATGCTATTAAACTTAAGACTTGTTACCCCCTTGGATCCCATTTACACAAAACCCCACAACACATGACATAGCAAATTATACTGAATGGTCACTTTATTAGAATCGCCCGCCCTTTTATGATTTGAGCTTCTCCGTATGGGAATTAGACATGAGACCCCGGAGTGCAGCGAGTTTCTATCATTCAGATTTCGTGTCAATCTACATTAGCATGGGAAATGGAACAATCTGTGCAACTGGTCAACTAGCCAGCACCAGTACTTCATAAGCTGCCAACTTTGTGGTTCTCTCCTTGCAATGGCATCAATGTTATACCAAAAATGGTGCGATCGAGGAAAAGTAACCGATGTAAGGGGATCTTGTGCATGTTAACAACTCATTGATGAAGGGGGGTTAGCAGAGAATGTCAAGAATCATTCTGACAAAACCGCATAGTCATACAAACTGGAGATGATACAATACCGGGGCTCTTACTAACAAGTCCGAAAATACAACCTGTTTTTCCTCAAAATGGATGGGCTATAACAACAGGTGATAATTTTTAATGCCATTGGCAAGACTGAAAAACATCACCAGATCAGATGAACCCAAATGGTACAATACTGATGGGAGGGTAAGAACCCAAATTGTACCATACTGATGGGAGGGTAAGAACCCAAATTGTACCATACTGATGGGATGGTCAGAACCTAGAGCAACCAACATAAATCTATTAACCCTTCCTCTCAGGTCTCCACAATCAGACCTTCGAAATCTGTGAATAATATCTGTATACAGTGGCAAATTGTTGCAGGTCTGAAGGCCAAAGGATTACTAACGTGCTACTAGAAGTGTGACTCTAATAAAGTGGCCATACAATATACATAACAGTAGATTATAGTAATGGGCATAGATGTGGCTCAGTATTAAGGAAAACTGATCACACAGAACTATAAGAAGGATGGATGTATAGGCAGCTTTAAAAATGATCTTCCCTAAAGATCTGCAAAAAATAAAATGATAGGCACCCATATACTTTAGTGTAAGAATATGGAACCGAGATTACACATTACTGCTGAATTCAAAGCTCCCATCATTCTACCACAATAGGCAAACGAGAATAGTATCATGTCAGAGCACATACAAATCACAGGAAGTCATTGCAGCCTTTTACAGGTGGTCATTTGAATGGAATTCTTCATTTTGCAGAATACAAAAGACAGTCAATGGAAAATATCCATAGAACATACTGTGCACACAATGGATTTGCATGGTGCTGCTTCTAGTACTTTGATTTATTATTAAAAGTGTTTCATGGTATTTGCAACAATAAATAACACTAAATCCATCACGCCGAGTGAATATTGGCACAAATTATTGTTTACACTGCATAAATGACTGTGGTATTCAATGTATTAGTGTAAGACTATGGCCCCACGGAACGATAGGCAGTGCTAAAGCGCTGCGGGAAATACTGCGGCGGGAACGCATCGCGATTCCTCCTGCAGAACTTTCACCAGAAAGTTCACAGAGTTTTCCTCCACTGACTCTCTGTTACCATTATATCTACGGGGAAGCCGCCAGTATTTCCATAGATATAATTGACATGCTGCAATTTCCAAAACCACATGGTTTTCATCGCATGGGATTCGCAGGAAAAATAGCGGCGTTATACAGTAATTGCAAAGTCTCTTCCATCTGGACCGCCATAACCATTTGTTTTAACATCTATAAAGTTTTCAGCACAGACATCTTTGGCTCCTCATTTTTCCGGGCACCCGACCCTCATTGCCCTTATCTGCATCCTGCTGCTACCCCCAATTATAAAATATATAATATAACCCCCCCATAATGAATAATACCCCCACGTGTATCTTTAAACTAATCACTTCCCAGTGCACTTCCTTTAAATAGTGCCCCTCATTATTAATGCCCCAGGTGTTTTCTAATTAAAAGGTTAAAAAAAGGATTAAAAAAAAATTATTGTGGTTTCAATACCAAGGACCCCCAGGATCAGCTGTTTGAGTGAACCGTGGTACCTGTTTAAGGGAGCCTTCGCACAGAGTTTACTTTCCACTCATTCTGAACGTAAACTCGTTCAGAATGAGCGGCGTTAAAACAGATCCCATTGATTTCTATGGGTGCCGGCATACGTGCGCTACCCATTGAAATCAGTGGGAGCCTTTTTTACTTATTGCTTTCAATGTGATATGTGCGTATGACTCTTCTTGACTAGCACCCTATGTGTAGGGTCCACACACAGGAGGTATGATGCTATCACGTCATCGCACCTGCCTGCGCTGAGAGCGGACGTGTTCTGTCTTTAGTCTCAGTGTCCTGTAAATTGCATGCCTGACGTGGCTTGCAGTTTACAAGACCGTTAATTTGCAGAATGGATTGTTGTAAGTAGATTGGTGTCTGTAGACAGTGATCTAGTTAAACGTAAAGCATGCATTAATGCAGCGCCACATAATCAGTGGGGAAGCTACCCCCTCTGCCCCCCTCCCCCGACTAGCTACGCCACTAGGACAGAAGCTAAAAGCCATGGTTAACAGGGACAGATGCCAAATACCGCGAGTAGTAGGATCATAAGCCAAAGTCCACAGAAAGTCATAGGCCAACAAGGAAAAGGTATCAGACTAGGATATAAAACAGACATGGCAGACAGAGACTCCGGCATCAGATAAAACAGAAGAATGCATTCAAGAGATCAAGTGCAGGAACAGAACACACTGGCAGGAGGAAGTTTAGCAGGTAAGAACACTAATTTCTAATGAGGCAGCAGCACGCACAGTGGTAGTCAAGCAGCTAGGTCTGCTGGGAATGGCAGTACGCCAGCGAGCACAGAGCACCAACTTTACAAGACCACAGACCATCTAAACACCAGGGAGTGGAGGAAAGATCAGAAATGGTGGAAGGTAAGTGTGTGGAGCACTGGGAAGATATGTTATCTCTTCTAGGAGTTTGTGGTTTTACATATATTGTCTTGCACACACCTTCTGTCTATTTAAATAGTAGTGGATGAAGTACCTATATGATGTCAGAAAATATGCAGAAACATGGGCCATACCACCTTTCCATTTGAGGCAAAGGATGTAATGGGATCAAACTACATAATCTGACGAATTGTAAGCTCTCATGGTTAGGGCCTTCTGTACCTGCCTATTTATTTGGAAGTAAAAGGGTTTTCTGGGCTGGAGGTCAACTTTGATACTGATGACCTCTTCTGAGGATAGGTCATCAGTAGCAATCCGGTGGGGGTCCAAGACCAGACTCTTACTGATCTGCTGTTCCTGGCAGCCTCTCAAACAATAACTTATCTTAAAGGCATTGGTTTATGCTATCTCCTCTATGATACTTCCCCTTTACGGTTTCCTAGATAACAAATATTTATCTGTTTATGACAAAAAGCATAAAAAATGTTTCATTAAATTTATTGTTTTGTTATTTCTGATGCACCATAAAGCAGCTAAATAAATCGGTCTCTAGTGTACGAGAATTTATGAACAGGACAGTAACATAAATCACTACAAAGCGTGAACATTAAAATAAAACAGAAGATTGTAACTAATTCAGTTTATTCTGATTAAGTAAATGCAAATTTTAATTATATTTAATGGTGCAAAACAGAAAAAATAATACCAGCATAATAGCTTACATTTTAATAATGGGGATGACACATAATGGTTTGTATTAGATTAAGTTTATCATCAGCAAATCATCATAACAACTGCTGGGACTCTGCCAGAACTATGGACATACAAGATATTATTAAAGATGCAATCACCAGCCTTTAGTCGAAAATTATTGGTAGTCTCATGCAGTCAATAAGACCTCATGCAGACAGCGCTGCTGTTTGCGGAAGGATTACAGTGATCCCTGCAGCTCCATAATACCAACCATAGGCACTAGTAGTGTATCGCGATTGTGCTTGGCAGCAGTGATTCTTGGAAAGAACATCTCCATAGTATCAGTGGAGCAGTCTACAATATTATCTATAATTATTCATGACAAAATACTTAGTATGTTCCAATATGTGATAGCATAAAGAGGTGCCATAGTATAAAGTGTGTATAGTAGGTGCTGTATTATGGCTCTGGACAACATCGTGATTATTTGTCAAGAAACCATGTTGGGTTTAGACAGGATACTTGAGGAGTTCCTTGGGACTATGATACTCATCACCTAACCTTAGGATGGGTCATCGATATTAGATCTGGGGGGGGGGGGTCTGACACTCACACAGATCAGCTGATTGAAGGGGCTGCAGCATTTGGACAAGTGCTGTGGCCTCTTCACTACTTACCAAGCACAGTGCCTTATATTGCATAGTGGCTCTGCTTGATAGTAGAGCTCAGCCCCATGCATGCTGAGCTGCTGCGTGGTCATGAGGTTGGTGGTGCAATTTCACTGACCTGATAAAACAGGTGTAGGGAATAGAGATGAGCAAACACTGTTCGGATCAGCCGATCCAAACAGCACACGCCCATAGAAATGAATGGAAGCACCTGTGACGCCTGCCGGCCGCCGGCAAAGTCAGCGTCACAGGTGCTTCCATTCATTTCTATGGGTGCGTGCTGTTCGGATCGGCTGATCCGAACAGTGTTCGCTCATCTCTAGTAGGGAACCTTCATCCCTCCAGCTGCTGTGAAACTACAACTCCCAACATGCTCCATTCACTTCCATGGAAGTTCCAAGAACAGCAGAACAAGTATGCATGATAGGTGTTGTAGTTTTGCAACAGCTGGAGAGCCGTACGTTCCCTACCCCTGTGATAAAAGGAAGTGGAGCCCTACCAGTGAAGTCCTGCAAGCCATTTATATAGCTAACACTAATAGTAAAGATATCTGGCTTCAGTCATATTTTTGTAGGGAGAACCGAAAAATGGACATCCCAATGGGTATGGATTCGTCATGTGATAACCACAAATGGATCTTGATGGAACCCACTGACTATAATGGATCAGTTGGGTTTTCATTATAGGATGTGTCAATTTTCCATATGATCAAGGACTGCTAATGGCCAAAAAAAAGTACAAACTTCAAAATAAAGTTGAAATACTGGGAATGAAAAGTCTCTTTCAGCATTATGTCTGAAACATTAAATGCTTGCCCTGTAAGACCTGATTCACACAAGAATCAGATCAGAATACTACACGCTGTTCTTTTTTTTTTTCACAGGGACCAATGGTCTGTGTTAAAAACAGACCTGTAAGCAAAATGAATGACAGCAAGCAGGGATCTAGAAAACTGTAAGCAATTGATATGGAAAGTTTATTGAGAAATGTAACCACTTTTTTTGTACAAAAATAATATTTGTATAGTCTCTCTGCTGTGTGACTCATCAGCCTCTCTGCTCTCACACACACAGCAGACAGTGCTCGCTGAGACTTCTGGTGCTACCTGGAGGCTAATTAGCATATGAATTAAAACAGGCTCATCCAAAAACTACTGAGGAGATTTACATACAAAAGGTACGTGTGAAAGTCTTTCTAAAGGCTATGCAAGTATGTGCTTAGTTAAAAATGGCTTTTCCCAATGGTAGAGCCCTTTTTTAAGATTAAATCCCTAGGTTAAGTTTAGGGTTAAGTCCCCAAGGTTAAGGTTAAGTAGTAGGCAGCAGCAAAAAAGCAATGCAGAAAATAAGGCAGTGGAAACACATAATGCCCCTCATGACAGTACTTGTCCATAGACGAGTACTGAGGGGGGGCGTTCTTTACAGTTTAGTGTCATCTCTGGGCGGTAAGGAATGCCCCCTCTGACAGCACAGGGCTATGGATGAGTACTGTCAAGGGAGTAGCCTTCCTCACAGCCCAGCTAGACGGTCAGGAACGCCTTCTGCACTAGCTTTCACAGATTCTTCATGCAATACAATGTATGGAGGGATCCGTGAAAATGGACAAATAAAGGACATGACCTATATTTTGAAAAATTGGGGCCGGCCTGATACAATGCTCAGCCTGAAGAACAGCGCTCACCCAGAAGATGACAGAAATTTCTTTAATAACAAATGGAACATCACAACGCGTTTCGGACATATGGTAGTCCTTCCTCAAGTGCACAGTCACTTGCCTAGATGGCTCCAAACAGACCTATATTTTGACAGACTGTAACAACAGTCCATCCGAATAATGATAATGTGAATAGCCCCCATTCATTGACATTGAATGTAGTGCTGCCTTGTGACATCCATTAAAAAAGTGAACGTCACATTGTTGTGTAAATGTAGCCTAAGCCATGTGGAATTATACACAAGGTGTGTATTTTTACGAATGCGTACATGGAGCTGTGAGCAAAACTCAGCACAGGTCCTTATGGACCTTTTGTCCATTTTGCAGTCCATGTTTAGTGACCTCAATTGGGGCCGCAGAGGTACGGGCAGCGCATACGATCATGTGCAAGTCATCTAAGTACAAGCTGTATAAATAGATGATATTAATAAATTTTCCGGTGAATTTGCAGGTGAAAGATCTATAGCATATAACAGTACCAGCGCAATAAATAAGATTTTCATATGTTTCACATATTTCATGTGGATTCTGACAGTGCTTTTCACCTTATACAATGCATAGGCAAAATCTGCAGTAAAAATCCAGGAGCCAAAGAAGTGGTTTTCACTAGAATTTACTGTCAATTCAGTGGCTAATCCATTCTGGATTTTTCTGTTGTGGTTTAGAAATATAACCATGAAATTTCAGTAAACTCGACGTCAGGAGGCCGCTCTCCAGAAATGGGACTGCCCTGTAAATGACTATAGCATCTTTATTTTCATGTTGTCTGTATTCGATTTATTTGCATGCAAGCTCAAATCTCATATATAGAAGAGGATCATTTGCATTCAGTCATTTTTCCTGTCTTTACATATCAAATTCAGAGCACAACAAAGAGAATATTTTAAGGTGTTTTTTTTTTTTTCCTGAAATATCGGAAATAAAAAAAATCAGTGCAGTATAACTTATATAAAGAGAGGGCTTTTATGACTTTTTGTGAGCCCAGTGACAATGCGCTGCATATCATGTGTCGCCCAGGCTTATGGATAAAAATGAATGGGTTAAACATGACCACTGAAGTGTAAATAAGGGCTAATAGGACCATTCATGAATTGATTTAGGTCAGGGGTGGTGAGAGATGTGTAATGGACTTTCACTGATGTATAGATTTCCAATAATTTAAAGTAACAGGATGCAATATATACTAGACAGGATCAAACACAGTATTTAATATTCTGCAATTCACATATGCCAAATCTGACTCAATGCTCTAAATGTATGTATGACGCTGGGATTAATGCTGTATGTTCATGCAATAATACACTCAAACAAAGATCATATCTACCTGCTGCATAGATCTCAATCATTGCATTGCTTCTGAATGGGAAACCTTGTACTTGCATGACATGTGCTAGCTATTTTTGGGATAAATGAGGCGTCCAAATGCTAATGTAAATATATCAAATGACACGACCTTCCCATCGCGTATAAAACCACAGGCACTTGTGACAGGTTCAGTAGTACAAGCAACTAATACCTGAAATAAACTTGACAGTGTGACTTTATATGTGTTTGTGTGTGTGTATGTTTGTGTGTGTGTGTATATATATATATATATATATGGTGTACATATAAATATAAACTACACTATATATATATATATATATATATATATATACACACACACACACATACTATCACACTAATATACTATATGATATATTATAAATAGTAAGACTTCATAGTCTTCGTCCATAATAAATAAAATAGTCAACATATATGAAGTTTGCAGGGTTAGATGATTCATGGTCTTCTGGGTATATATACATTGTCACCTTCACAATTCTATACAAAGGTGTCCCAGCTACAAGCTATAGATCACATATGCAATGATAAAAACATCCCTTACCATGACATGAAGAGAAGCAATAAGCCCTGGGACAGCTTCAAGATAACTTGTTATGGTGCAATTCCTTTGGAATACTGCCATGTACAATAAGCGTCAGGGTCCAGGAAGATCTCACACAACTGCCAGACTGAGAAGTGATGTTCAGTGATAATCTAGAAGAACCACAGGGACATAGAGGTGTGGTCCTGTTCTAAATGGCATTTCCATGTGGACAGCACTTTCCTTAAGAAGTGATGGGGTAAGTGTTTCTTTGTCAAGTACATTTGAGTCAAGTACAGAACTAGAAACATGTTCATTCACTGCAGAACTGTTTATTGGAAGAACTACTTATACAGTGGGGAAAATAAGTTCCCACCTGCAAAGAATGGAGAGGTCTGTAATTTTTATCATAGGTACACTTCAACTGTGAGAGACTGAATCTAAAAAACCAATCCAGAAATTCACATTGTATGATTTTTAAGTAATTAATGTGCATTTTATTGCATGTAATAAGTATTTGATACAATAGAAAAACAGAATTTAAAGGGATTATATCAATAGAATACCCCTTTTAAACTAAATACATGTAGGAATAGCCTTAAGAAAGGCTATTCTTCTCTTACCTTTATTATTCTATTCCGTATCGCGTTCCTGAGGAATTTCCTCTTTCTTCCTTATGCAAATAAGTTTTCTTGCAGCACTGGAGGCGTCCCCAGTGCTGCATGAAAACTCTCCAGTGATGCCTCTGTCTTATTCTCCACCTCCTGCCTCTTATCTCGCGCTCCTCTTCTCTTCTTCAAAAAGCGCTGACTACGCATGTCCTTCAGCCATTTTTCCTGTGACCGAAAGGGAGCAGCCATAGGAAAATGGTCGATGGACACGTGCAGTTGGCACTTTTTGCAAAAGGAGAAGAGGAGCGCGAGATAAGTGGCAGGAGGTGGAGAAGAAGACAGAGGTGTCACTGGAGAGTTTTCAAGCAGCACTGGGGACGCCCCCACTGCTGCGAGAAAACTCACATAAGGAAGAAAGAAGATCTTTCTCAGGAATGGCGACATGGATCAGAATAATAAAGGTAAGAGAAGAATAGCCTTTCTTAAGGCTATTCCTACTTGTATTTAGTTTTAAAAGGGTATTCTAATGACAGCAGGGATTTTGGCCCACTCCTCCATATAGATTTATCCAGATCTTTCAGGTTTCGAAAATCTTTGGAGACAGCTAAAATTCAATGTAGCCCTGAAACCTGAAAGATCTACAAAAGATCTGTATGGAAGATTGGGTTTCCGTTTTTTGGGTCCGCAAGCAATCCCAAAGAATGGAAACCTTAATGCAGGTGTAAATTACATGATGTCACAGAAATGTTGGCATTTTCCGTATAGGTATAATAGAAGTAAAAAGGCTGCAGATGAAACCTCTGCGGATTTTCAGTGAAAAGTGATGTAGGAAAACCACAATGCTTTTTCGCAACTGTTTTTCCTGCAGCACTTTTTGGCTGAGGCCTGCTATGTGGGCCTCAGCCTAAAGAAGGTTTTCAGGATATTGATGACCTACCCTAATATCAAAATGGCAGAGGTCTGACATGGTGAATTTGAAATGTAAAATACTAAGCCTGTAAGAAAATGTGAAATGTGACAACGCGTTTTCTTCCAATTTCACTCCGCTCTGATTTTTTTTTTCCAGCTTCCCAATACATTGCACAGAATACTAAATGGTGCTATTATGAAGTAAAATATGTCCTATGAGCCCCATATGACTCAACAGAAAATAAAAAGGTATGTTTTTTGGCTTTTGAAAGGCAAGAGGAGAGAGGCCCTTATGCACTAAAAATAATAATGGCTCCAACAGGAAAAGTTTAATGTTTACATTGCTTCTTCTACATACATAGACATGATCTACTTAATAGCAGGAGTAATGTAGCTTTGTGCTGTTCATTTGAGAATGGGACGAAGCTGCAATAACCTTCACTACTGCTACTATATACTGTATAGATGGCGCTCATATAGACGGAGAAATGTAAATGCTGAAGAGGTTGCAGAGGCCACACAACATATGCAGCCCCTGTAAACTGTTGACTGGAGGAGGTACCAAGAGTAAGACCCCGCCAGATCTAATACTGATGGCCTATTGTAAACTACCAATAATCAGATATTGGAAAACCCTGTGTGGCCACATAGTGTGCCACAGCCAAAAAGCGATGTGAACGAAACTACAACGGAATTGCATTGTGATTTTTCCTGCAGAGCCTTTCACAAAAAGTCTGCAGAGTTTTCCTCTGCGGACTTTCTGCCTTAATTATACCTGTATGGCAGTGGCGTAACTACTGCCATAGCAGCGGAGGCAGCTGCCACAGGGCCCGGGACATTGGGGGCCCGGTGACAGCCGCTACCGCTGCTATCATTATACTCGGGGGTCTTTTCGGACCCCTGAATATAATGATTGGTGGACCGGGAGAGGTAAGAAACATAAAAAACATGTTACTTACCTCTCCACGATCCTGCCAGGCCTCCTTCCTGACGTCTCTGACGTCACATGAACCCGGCCTGCGTCCCGGGTCATGTGACGTCCGACATCATTGAACATGGACCGCAGCGCAGAAGGCACCGTAGAAAACCGCGTAGGAGCCGGGGACAGGAAAGTAACAGCAATTTTTTTATGTTTTTATTCCCCCGGGTCTCCGATTATTATACTCTGGGGTCTGAAAAGACCCCAGAGTATAATAATTGTTTATGGTTGTCCACAGTGGGACATAATACTGTGTGCAGGGGCCACTATGGGGGATAATACTGTGTGTAGGGGCCACTAACAGACATAATACGGTGTGCAGGGGCCACTATGGGGACATAATGCTGTGTGCAGGGGCCACCATGGGGTATAATACTGTGTTAAGGGGCCACTATGGGGCCTACGCGCAGAAATGCGTAGGAGGGGGTCGGTCGAGGTCTTTGATGTCGGTCGGGGGGGGGCATGTCAAAAAGTGTGCCACGGGGCCCCGCCATTCCTAGTTACGCCACTGCTGTACGGAAAACGCCAGTGTTTCTGTAGATATAATTGACATGCTGCAATTTACAAAAATGCAAGTTTTTTTTAAAACACAGCATGTCCTCTGCAGATATTTTTTTGGCAATGTGTGCACATTGCAGGTACTGTAAAATGCAGAGGTTTTAGACATGGCGTTTATGCTACATGGGACCCTGGCCTTACACTGGATTCCTATCTCTGTCAAGGCCAGAATTGGTTTTGCGTTACGATGATCATCATCAGAACAACACAACCATGCAATACAGTTTACTTCACTGTTTTCTCTAGAGCAGAATCTGCAATGGAGTCTCCTATGCAAATGAGAATACTGCTTATACAAGAACTCAAAATGTATTTGGTGATGCACAGTGCCATCAAAGGGTGAACATTTTGCTACAACTCAGTAGTTTTTGGCAACAGAAAAGCATGTATTATCAGTAATGTGCTGAATTCATAGAGTATTTGGGTTCCATCCAGCTTAGTGACAGAGCGTTTATAACCATCAAGCACAGAAAATTCTTTGAAGTGCAAATGAATGATCTGTTCTATAGTGAAGGTTAACTATCTGTATGTAAATATCCGCGTAAAGACCCCAGGCTAAGATAACTGCTTCAAAATAATGCAGCCTGAACCATGTAAAATAACTGGAGTCAAAGAGTTTTAGCCTGTGGTGGACAATATGGTCAGTAGGTCTAACACGGAGAATGACTGAAAGGCTTATTCTTATTTAGCCAAATTGCTGATGATATGGTAATAACAGCTCCCAAGTCCTGAACCCTAGGATGGGACGTACAGGAACAGGCAAGCAGTTCTCCTCTATGCTGTTCCCATAACTCCCATAGAGGAGAAAGGGAGCTATAAAGAAGCTGCGCAGCACATCAAGCGATGCTGTTTTTATAATTCTGAAGGACCCGGGTGCAATAATATTACAGATTATGGTTACTGAATTTCTGGGCATGAGTTATGGATTCCGGGATTTGTTCTAATTTCCAGATTTGGAGTCAATTGCCTTCTTCTGGGTCAACATTGAAGAACATTAGGCTGAAAGGGAGCAATGGATTTTTTCTTACAAAGTGTTAGAAACTTACTATCTGAAGGAATATATTTAATCTTAGACACTTAAACACCATGACCAACTCAGAGAAATCAGACATCAATTCGTTCTTGGACTAATATATCCAAGACTAACTCAGACTCCTTAACGATACTGTAGCTGTATTGTAGGCAGAGCTCACAACCCTGCTCTAATGGGGATCAATCACTGTAAAAAGCAGCAAAGGAGCAAGATCTGAGGAATACAGAAGATATTCATCACATGCAGATACAGACTGACATATCATTGCAGCACTTCTTATTGAAGGATCACTTTAAATTGTGATACTGTATAGCTGTATTGTGTCACTGTCGCTGCATAGTCGTGAGGCCGCTTCTGTTCTAGTATGTTCTAGAGAAGCGGTGGTGTGATGATTCCCCCACGGGCCAAACTCTATTATGCCTATAAGTTGTACGGTGAGTGCTGTCTTTTCACTCTTCCCAAAATGCAGCCTACACACAATGCAAATTGTCATTTTCTGTCACGCCACTATATTAGTAGTTCTCCCATACCTTGCAGGAGTCCAGTTCTGGGGTTCTATTCTGTGCAGAGTGTCGGTGGGACATTCTTTAGCAGCGAGGTCTGTGTGAGCTTGTTGTGCATCGCCTGTGTGCACAGGAATGCTGCTGTGTTTGTACGGGCCTTGCAACCTGAACGCTGTCAAGACCGTTGCTTGTGTTTGATGGAGCTGCTGTCAGACTACTGTGAAGCATATCTGCACCTGAAAATACCTGAAGTAAAGTTCCTGGTGATACTGTGTACTTTGCATGCTTATTATGGGTAGCTTGATGGCTCAGTGGTTATAATTGTTGCCTTGTAGCGCTGGAGTCGAATCCAGCCAAGGATGACATCTTTATATGTTCTCCCCATGTTTGCATGGGTTTCCTTCCACAATCCAAAGACATACTAATAGGGAATTTAGATTGTGAGTCCTATATGATTGTCGACTGCAGAATATCATGGAGCTAAGTAAATACTTCACACAACAGCTATTAAAGAGGTTGTCCAGGGTAAACTGAAAATTAACCCCTAAACTAAACTCCTTTCCCCCTCCTAACTTCTAATTTACTTCAATTAAAAAAAAGTCTATAATTACCCATATCCATGGAGTGGTCATTTATAATCTGGTGATATTCCATTTCACCACTTCCGAAAAGTAAACGCCACCATTATTCTTCCCCCTCCCCTATCCCCATCAATACTTATCAAACCTTTCTGTGTCTGAAGAACAGCTCCTCCCCCTCTTCCTGTCTTCTAGTAATGGTCAAAATAGGTTAGCTAGGGAGACGGGGTAGGGTGGGAGGGACTATTAATGGGCGGGATCGCCAATCTCTTGACCCACAGGAGGGTGGGAGGTGCTAGGCTAGTGAGAAAGGGAGGGTTTTGTAACAGAGTGTGAGGGGGGGGCTGACTGAGAGGGAACTAGTGTAGCAGCTACACAGGAAGCTGCACAGCAGGAAACTACCACCAAGTAAACAAAGGCAGAGAATACCAGTAGCAACCAGAGACACCCAGAAATCACTCCAAATACTGCTAAAGGTATATGGGTGTACTTATTAACCCATTACTAGCACTAACAAATCTTTCTAAAAAAAGATTTTCTGCCTAGAAAACCCCTTCAATGTTGGTTGTTAACTGACGTTAACTTAAAAAAGTAACGAACACTAACAGACCCCCTTCTGTCTGTGTTCATTCCCATTGATTCTTATGTAAACAACATGGCAGACACTGTCTTCAGTCTTGATTGTTTACTTTTACGAGATAAAAAAGGTTCTGCTTGCAGGACTTTCTCTTCCATCAGTAAAATTAAAAACATGACGGAAGAAAGTTTCTGTCATGTTTATTACATTGGGGTGAACGTATACAGAGTATGAAGAGTGAGAGTGGGCTCTCCTGATACTTGGGTAGCTATCACAGTAACAGGGATATATGGCTGTGAAAGAAATGGCGTGCTGACCAAGGTCTTACCTAAAGGGGGTTCAGAAATCTAAGCCCAGGAGCATCAGGAGACCAAACTCCTCGCTACAATATGTGAAGACGATAAAGTAAGTTGGGGCCAGAAACCTATTTATCATTGGCTCACAGAAGCTTCAAGTTGTGGCTGGTGCTGACCCATTACAATGTCAAATACCAGCTCTCTAACACAGGGTTAATATTGTACTACTCAGTATGTAAGTAGTACTGACATTTTCTCCAGTGACAAAGGCTACAGTATTTTCATTATGACGCCGATTCAGGAGTGAAAAGGTCAGTTTAGACAGTTTTCTGGCCGGCTAGTAATTACAATAAGGGGAGGTGGATGTCACCACAGTACATTGATTTTGCTTTTTGCAGTGATAATCCCCGGTGCAGCGCTCGGCTCAATGACAGATGTAGAATTCTCTCATTATGTTCCAAAACCAAATGCAGAATGGGCTGAGCAGTCTGACAGTACACTCCGATATATTACGGGAGAGCAGGAGAAGTCTGTTGTTTTTATTAAATAAGGAACAGATTTTTTATTTAATACAGGAAATTACTGCAGTACATTAATTCTAGTGGTTCTTACTAAACTAAAGCCAGAACATTCAAGTGCGACTGCATATAAAGGGACTCTGTCGTGTGACAAACCGTTCTTGAATAGGATGCTCTATATGAAACAGCTTAAAGGGAGTCTGTCAGCACCAAAACCATTATGAAACCATCCCCGGTACCTTATAGCACCCAATTACAGCTGTGAGCATAGAGCTATAATTGGTTTGGGCTTTTTGAGTTTTACAAAGAAAAAAATTATTTTTATGTAGATAAGCATAGGGGATTGTTCTGGAGCCGCAGAGCATCACGGCATGATGTTTCTCTGGCTCAATACTGCTCCCAGCAACACTAACATAATCTGAGCTTTAAAACGAACCTGAGTTTTATAACTTGACTTTAAAATAAGACCAAGATCATGTCTGTAACCGCCTAGATTTTGAGATATCGCTGGATAAAGCAATGCTGCATGTACTCACAGATTCACTTTAACCAGTGTGCAGGGAGAGAAGGATTTTATTATTCTCCTTTCCCTGTCAGTTCATATAACCTCAGAGGATGGGTTACCATGGACTTTTACTAACAATACGACTTCTCCATTATCAATCAAAAAGCATACTTGCCATTTAACCCCTTATACACTGCGTGCAGAATTATTAGGCAAATGAGTATCTTGATCACATCATCCTTTTTATACAAGTTGTCCTACCCCAAGCTGTATAGGCTTGAAAGCCAACTACCAATTATGTAAATCAGGTTATTTGCATATCTGTAATGAGGAAGGGTGTGGTCTAATGACATCAACACCCTATATAAGGTGTGCTTAATTATTAGGCAACTTCCTTTGACAAAATTGGTCAGAAGAGAGATTTGACTGACTCTCACAATTTTTGACTTTTCAGATGTCTTGCAGAGGGATGCAGCAGTCTTGAAATTGAAAAACTTTTGAAGCGTGATCACCGAACAATCAAGCTTTTCATGGCAAATAGCGAACAGGGTCGCAAGAAGCATGTTGTTAAAAAAAGGTGCAAAATAACTGCCCATGAATTGAGGAAAATCAAGCGTGAAGCTGTCAAGATGCCATTTGCCACCAGTTTTGCCATATTTCAGAGCTGCACAAGGTGTGCGATAATCAGGGACATGGCAAGGTAAGGAAGGCTGACAAACCTCCACCTTTGAACAAGAAACATAAGATATTTCTTGGCCCAGTCTTGACATTTTATCTTATTTTTCTAAGGTTTTATGGACTGATGAAATGAGAGTGACTCTTGATGGGCCCGAGGCTGGATCAGTAAAGGGCAGAGAGCTCCACTCCGACTCAGACAGCAGCAAGGTGGTGGTGAGGTACTGGTATGGGCTGGTATCATCAAAGATGAACTTGTGGGACCTTTTCGGGTTGATAATGGAGAGAAGGTCAACTCCCAGACCTACTGCCAGCTTTTGTCGTATCGTTCAAGAAAAACATGATTTTCATGCAGGGCAATGCTCCATCACATGCATCCAAATACTCCACAGCGTGGCTGGCCAGTAGAGGTCTAAAAGAAGAAAAAATAATGACATGGCCCACTTGTTCATCTGATCTGAACCCCAGAGAGAACCTGTGGCCCCTCATAAAATGTGAGATCTACAGGGAGGGATAACAGTCCACCTCTCAGAACAGAATCTGGGTGGCCGTGGTGGCTGCTGCACGCAATGGTGATCGGAAACAGATCAAGCAACTGACAGAATCTATGTATGGAAGGCTTGAGAGTGTCATTGTAAAGAAAGGTGGCTATATTTTTCACTGATTTATTTTTGTTTTGTTTTTGAATGTCAGAAATGTTTATTTCTAAATTTTGCGTTGTTATATTGGTTTACCTGGTGAAAATAAACAAGTGAGATGGGTATATATTTGGTTTTTATTAAGTTGCCTAATAATTCTGCACAGTGATAGCTACCTGTACAGATATCCTCCTAAGATAGCCAGATCAAAAAAAAACAAAAAAAAAAACACTCCAACTTCCAAAAATATTAAGCTTTGATATTTATGAGCCTTTTGGGTTGATTGAGAACATAGTTGTTGAACAATAATAAAAAGAATCCTCTGAAATACAACTTGCCTAATAATTCTGTACACGGTGTATCCAGCAGTTAATGCTGACCACGGCACCTAAGTTGTTTCACTATATAAAAATAAAAATAGAAGCCTTTTTTAATTTTAATGTGACTGTTAGGTATTTAAAGGGGGATTCCGATCTGAAGAATGATCGTCTCCAATCGCCTGTCTCATGACCTCTGTGACTGGAGAACTTGTTATGCTGTCAAATTCTCAGAACAACCATAAAAGTGAATGGAGAGAGGTGTGAATGTGTGGCCACTTCTGTCACAGAGGTCATAATACTGGAGCCAGGAAATGCTTGCTGTCAAGATTGTTGAAGGTACCAGAGATTGGACCCCCCGCAGCTTTCAAACACTTATGGCATACATTTTTTAGAAGCAAATACCCCTTCCACCTTTTGCTTTGTAATGGCATATTAGTACTGTATGTTACACTCAGGAAAGGAAGTGCAGCTGTCAATCTCTCTAACAGCGGCGATCAGAGAAACTTCTTGTCTCTGATGTTTAACTCTCCTATTCCATAGTCCTTGCTGACTTCATGACCCAGTGTTCCTATTCCTATATACATGTGTTTGTATTTTTGTCCTCCATATAATGTATAACTCACTGCGAATAGACCCACCTACACACACACTTACTGATGTGTAAGGAAGGCTTCTCAGGATCCGGTATAGTGTTGCTGTAATGAGTGTGGGACTTTTGCCCAGTCCTTGAGAGAACCCAGATGGTTTCTAGCTCAGACTCAGGACAGCTGACGCTCACAGAGTAACCCGATGTGCACCCTACAGGGACTGCAAATTAGATTTATTACAAGACAGAAATATCCCCCATAAACCTATATACTGTGCAGAAGATCTAATATAGTGGTGTTTGATTTTGGCCAGAACTACACCCCAGACAACAAACAGATTTTTGTAGAACTTTAGAATTTTATGATTGTCACACAGAAACAGGAGTTGTGTTTTTAACAAACTTTGGTATACAGTATTAAATGCTTGTATTGTGTGCACAGAGGACTATACACACCTGATCTGCATGTCTCCACTCCTAAGTATTCACACAAGATGAATTTTTACTCAGGTTCCGATCCAAAAAATGGGTAGCCACGACTGAAAGAACTAAGAAACGGCTCGTGAAAAAAACTCCTGAGCAGCTCCCATTGATTTCAATGGGAGCCGTCCTTTTGGTCAGGATTTTGAGGCGGATACAGCTTCAAAATACGGACCAAAAATCTCCAAGTGAACTTACCCTCAGGCAAATTTCAAATCTTATCCATGTGCAGAGTGACCTGTGCTGTGGGTTTTGAGCCCGCAGCAATAGTTGACATGCTGCGGGCAAGTTTCTCCCACAGCATTTAACCTTTGCGATGCAAAAGTTTAAGGCTGTATGTTATCGGCAGAAACTCTTGTAGGTATACCACAGCAAAAAAAAAATCATGTGATTTCGGTAGCAGCAGCATTCAGAGAAACACTTCTCATGGAATTTCCTGTTGAAAATTCAGCAGCATATCTGTGAGGCTCCAGCCTAAAGACAGTCATACACATTAGATTTTCATTAGCTGAAATGGCTGATTTGTCCATTTTCGGCCATAGAGCAGCTAGAAGCACAGATGGATGGTTATTAATGTCTTGTTAATAATGTTCTATTTCTTTTCCATACACTGATGTACAGGTCAGACACTTCTGATCCTAAATTCCTAGTGCATTTTGATTAGTAAATCTGTCACACTGTTCATAGGCCAAAAAATAAATACTAAAACTTAAATCTTTACATATTAAGAAGCCATATTTTTATGCTATATCCTCATCTATTATCATTGTATATTATTTATATTATTATAAACAGGTTACATCTCTCATGAGCTCTATAGTGTCATTCACAGTACAGTACAATCAATCATATTATATTTAGAGACAAGTGAGCCCCCTAGTGGAACATTATTGTATATACTCTTTGGATCTACTGTATGTTTAGTAACCAGAGGATAAAATGCAGAGCACAAACTTTTAAAGTTTATGCTTAAAGGGTTTTTTTTCAGCTGCATTCATATTTTCTTGAAAAGCAATAGAATGGGGTAAAAAAAAAAAAGAATCTACATTCACGTCAGTGATCTGGCACTGCTGTTCCTATCCTTCCAATGATCAGCGCTTTCAGGTGCCCCCTCACAACACACAGGGAATGACTCCTCTGACGATTGGCCACAGCAGTGACCTGCCTGACCCAGTGACTGGCAAAGTGGGATTAAAAATCATGATTATTCCACCATATATTGATTTCTGAACTCTTCCTGAGATAAAACATTAGTATTGTTGTTTCTAAATGAATATGAACTTGTTTTGTTGTTGTTGTTGTTTTTTTACATTATTTGAGGTCTGACAGCACTGCTTTTTTATTATTTTGACAATTTCTTATTTGCTGCAAATAAATACAAAATTTTTAGCTTTGAATTTCGGAGGCAAGTTGTCAGTAGTTTATATAATAAAACAACAATGTACACAATGAATCGAAAAATTAGAGAAACTGAAAATTTTGCAGTGGTCTTTTAATTTTTTCCATAGCTCTACTTTGTTAATCCCTCAACATTATCAAGATATTTGTCTGTTAATGAGAGCACATGGGTGCCAATGAATAATCTGTAATGGGGCTCCTATCTTGTGCCACTTAGCATAGAGGAGTACTTTGTGTGGCAGGGGGACCTTTGGGACTCCCTATAGTTTCTGGGCTGAGTATCGGCTACTTCGTCTGTGCCCTCTATAGCAAGTGAAAGTGCGTGCGCGCGCGCACACACACATACACACACACACACACACACTCCTTAATGCAAATTTAGATGATGTTTTTATTTAGTTTTTTAGTGCCATTCTATACACAGACTGTCTGGTGTTGTAGCACTTTCAAAAGGGTATTCCAGTTTTAATAAGTTATCACCTTTTCAATTGATATGAGATAATTTTTAGATGTGTGGGTCTAACCTCTGAGACCCTCCCTGATCATTAGAAGGGTTTCCTCTACCCATTTTCCACCTTCTACAAGACTAAATGAGATTAAATAGATAGAAGATAGTCAAGTATAACTTTCTGCTGTCTTCTCTTTCACATCTTTGTCATTGTCATTGACTCTGAATGGAGCAGGATGGGACATCCTCAATTGTCACTCCTTTCAGCTTCCTCTGTCTGTAGTCTTGTAGCTGGGGAGAACTGGGAACATAGTACTGGTGTTCTGGCATTTAATTCGGGTTCTGGTGGTCAGCTCCTCGCTGATCTCACAGTTATCACCTATCTATAGGATATATGAGAACCTGTAATAAGTGGAATACATCCACAAGGCTCTCCATACTGCTGCACCTCCCTACATTTCCTCTCTCATCTCTGTCTATTGACAAACCCATGCTCTCCGTTCACTCAATGACCTAAGACTTGCATCCTCTACTATCAGAACCTCCCAAGTCCATATACAAGACTTCTCCTGAGCTGCACCACTTCTCTGGAATGTTCTATCCCAGACAATCAGATTGACTCCCAATTTCTACAGCTTCAATCACAAACTAGACACATCTTTTCAAGTAGACATATCACAATTGCTAATGTAAAACCTTATGCAGTTAGAATCTGTAATTCTAACCCTCCTCTGTTCCCGCTCCCACATTACCCCACACGATATGATGCTGTTTGAGACTAACTTTATATGTCCAGGCACCATCTGCCTCTTACAGGATATGACTGGTGACGGCTCATACAGTTTTATGCTTATGTAATGACAGTCACCTCTATTACAAAATTGTCTGACCACTGTATAAGCAATACCGCCCCTGCTACCTCTTGTGTCACCCCCTCTACCTCATAGATTGTAAGCTCTTGTGAGCAGGGCCCTCAGACCTATTGTGTGAAATGACTATTTCCTTGTAATGTATCTTTTTGTCTGTACTTGAATCCTACACATTGTACAGCGCTGCGGAATATGTTGGCGCTATATAAATAAAATGTATTATTATCTAATGAATGGACCTGGACTGCAATACCAAAATACAATCCATGGACTAGAGTGGCACTGTTCTTAGAAAAAAAAAGTGGACCATAATCTAATATATAATATTAAATTTAGCCATATCCATTCCTGTGCCTTGGTTGTTAGCCAAAAATAAGACAAACCCATAGCTACTGCAGATAAGACAAATCATTCCATATACAAGAAGCAGCCACTGTAATCTGTGGAATTGCTTGCTACAGAGGGGACAGGAGCTTCCAGCTTCCTCGGGGTCATGTACAGCATAGTCCACATGATATAAACCAAAGTTATACATTTAACCAAATTATGATATATTATTCCTCCTCTTATTTAATATAATGTGACAGCGCAATCCCGGGACTGAAAGCTTTTCCACCCCTGATGTAACTTGCATGACTTTCAAGGCCCCTTACAAAAGGCAAATGAGTAATATCTTGTTATTATTATATGTTTTATATTACTTTTCCATCGTCACTCAGTTCTAGTAGGTGGAAACAGCCTTGAAGAAAGAATAACTGTATTACTGTACTATAACTCAACTGAGCACATCTAATGCGTGTGTCACAGATTATACTCACAGGGGAGTATTACTTGTCAAGCAATTGGAGAAACTGATACCTATCCACCTACAGTGTGCGTGAAAGTGCAGGCTAAAAGACATTCACAAGTTATTACTGAACGTAACAGTTTTAGAGCAACTGTAGAGAGTGTGGAAACAACAACGACCCATGTTATCATATAAAGGCACATTCACACAGAGCATTAGGACGCTGTTTAACACTGGAACCAAAGTGCAACAGTTTACTTCTACTTGTAACCAACCTGTCAGCATGAAGCCCTCACTATAATCATGTCACCGTAACTGCGATTGTCAGACCGGCGTAATAAATGCGTTTGTGTATTACTTCTTGAAACCCCTGTGCACAATGGAAAATCTACAATAATAAAAACTGCACAAAATCGGGTGGTATCTGCTGCAGAATTTACCTCATATGTGCTACTTTTTTTGCATAGCACATGGTTACATTTGGTAAAATCTCATCTATGAAAACTACTGTGACTTTTCCAACTACAGTTCAGTGTTGAAACACAGCGATTTTCAGAACCATGGCAATTTTGGAAATTGCAGCATGTCAGTTATACCTACAGAAGCGACGGCAGTTTCGCTATAGATATAATTGAAGCAGAAAGTCCACAGAGGAAACTGTGTTGGAAGAAGAACGGCAATGTGTTGCCACTGCGGCTTTTCCTGCAGCGTGGTTTTTTTTTTTGTTTCTTTTTATTTTGAAGCCTTAGCCTTGACCACATCAGTACCAGTACCAGTTTCCTATATGAATTTTTGAGGGCTAGAACATTTTTTTTCGCATAGGTCATTCAAATTTTTGCATTTTTTTTTTTTCTTATGATTTTTATTTTTGCATGTTTCTCTCTTTCGTTGCATTTTTTGGAGCCAAAATCGAGAAGAATGGCTAAAAAAGGAATGGAAAATATATAGGAAATATTTATACTTCTACTTTAAACGTAGCGGGCCACAGCGCATATTTTTTGCAAGGTGTCGATGGGATTCTCTGACAGCTATACACACAACGATCGGGTAATAAACTGTTCCTGCCTTCTCTACAAGAGTTCAGGCTGTTGTTAAAATTGGCTCCCCAGTTCTGCAGCTGCAAAATTTTGTGCAGCTGCTTAATATGGCCCTTGCAGAGTTAAAAGTGGACCGCGTGGACGTATACAGTCTATGGGGAGTCTGGAACTGGTTATGGACCGGGCCTCATTTTTCAAAACTGACATGTTTCACTTTATATTCCAATAACTTTAAGACACTTTATCTTACCCAAGTAATTTTGAGATTTGTTTTTCGTGACACATTGTATTTAATGTTAGTGTTAAACACTGATCAATATTTTCTGCACTTATTTATAGAAAATTTATAAAAATGTGTAATTTTCAAGATGTGAAATTCTCTGCTTTCAGATAGACAGTTATACCACCTAAGTATGTTAATAAATATTATCTACCATATCTCTGCTTTATTTTAATCGTCCTTTAATTTATTTTGGACATTAGAAGGCTTACAAGTGACACTGCAATTTTCCAGATATACAAGAAAATTTCCCAAACCTGTTTGTTAGGGACCACTGTAGTTCTGAAGGGAATTTTATAAGCCTATATATTCGAAATTAGGGCTGGGCGATTACGACCTAAATGAAAATTGCTATTAATCCGAAATTTTACCTCAATTCCAATTAGTGATATATAATATTTTGTTCATGCCCCTATTACTTGCAAGGTATGCCCAACGGTTTCATTCAGGCTGAACCTACTATTATACTTTGGGGTCTGAAGACATTAATTCATGCCTTACATTATGCACACAAACATCAGGCATTGATGTCAAGAACGCCTTTCAACACAACTTTCTCTCTCCATTCACTACTATGAATTCAAATTACACTGAGACACAACAAAAGTTTATCAGGCATGCGCTCAATATAGGGTAATTGCTCGATTTGCTTCTCTGTGATCTCTATTTTTCTTTTAACTCTGTCCAGAAGGTTTCTACAGAGAAAAACGCATACTGTATGCTTTACTTACCGGTTTAACAAAAGTGATAGATTCAATGTTAATGGGATTGTCTCATAAATTAATATTTTTTTTTTAGATTTCAGTCCAGCAAAGAGCTGGCATTGCTGACCCATAGCAAATATGTTTTATCACCTGGGAAATCCAAGTAAGCAAAAATTTTGCATTACATACCTTCCATGGAAATGAAGGGCAAACAAGTAATGGATGGAGAGGCAGATCAAGAGCCGCAGTTAAAGAGGACCTTTCATCACTTCCAACAAATTATGCTCTTTCCATCATTTATTAGGGTCTTGCAAAGTAAAAAAAAAATCTGTAACCCCACCCCCCCAACATTACTGAGCAATAAATGATATTAGTTTTGGTGATAACTAGGCTTCTATTGTTACATGTTGGTGTCAGAAAAAAAGCAGGCAAGGGGTACCTCCAATGTTTTGGGTTTTTTGTTTTGTTTTTTCTCTGCCCACTCCTCAGGGACAAACCTCCTATGTTTTGGCGCCTGCTATACTATTTCGGTTCTGTGCTGTCAAGTGGGTGGTGTAAGGCAGGCATAGTTTGTGATTCAGAGCTATGACACTGTCCACCTCTGATTGGAGTTCAGAATCACACCCTTTGCCTGCTCCTGCCTGACACCGCCCACCTGACAGTACAGAGCCAAAATAGAACATCAGGAACCAAAACTAACTGCTCTGATTACTCAGGAATGGTGAGGATGAAAAAAATTCTAACTGTGCTGGAATCAGTGGAGCATTGCCCATTAACAGATGCTAAGAACTAGAGCAGTGGTTCTTAACCAGGGTTCGATCGAACCCTAGGCCATATGCACAGTTCATTTTGTGTACCAGTAAAAAAAACGTATACCTATGTCTTGAATTTAAAAAAAAATCATAATTTGATTTATCACTAAAGAAGGGTTCGGTGAATGTGCATATGAAACAGGTGGGTTCGGTACCTCAAACAAGGTTAATAACCACTGAACTAGAGTCTGTGAAGGTGGTGAAAGATCCTGTATAATATGTCTTGCTAATATGTCTAATAATTCTATCATAGAGAAGCAGGGGAACGCAGCTGCCATAATCCAGTGCATATGATTATGATTACGATTATGACACAGCCCCTGTACCAGAGTTCCTCTGTCCTACAGAAATCCTAAAGGTACTTAGAACTTTTTCTAACACCCATAAAAAGTAAGACATACTAAAAATCATCAAATATTTCTTTAAAGGAGAAACAATTAAATAATATGTTCACGTCCTGTTAAAAGTCTTACAATAAATCTGCACGAACAAACATTGCTCCTAGTAGTTTTACACTCAAGTCATCACTTGGACGCTACAAATACAACAATCGTATATTACTGCCAGTAAGATTGTTTTTATGGCATTAATAAAAGAATATGATTTCCATATCTTGATCAGAGTATAAACAAATGGCAGCCATAATGTCGTACCATTTTCCATTATTCAGGCTATCAATCCTTCTGTCTACTATTGTGCTTCCTAAATAACTGATCATTTTAATGCACGGTTCGGAGGCAATGTATACCAGGCTACTGCCATAAACAAACTTGCAAGGTCAGGTTTTGCAGACATATTGCAGTTCTAAATCATTGTGAGGAGTGAGACGCCTTTCAGGCAAGCAATTAATTTAGGGCTTGTGAAGTAAACTAGTAAAACAACATAAAACCACTTTCATAAACCATGTCATCCTGATCAGATCACTTCCTAGGCATATTTCTCTTGTTTTCTGATGACTGACCATATAAATGTGACACCTAAGCCTTTTTAGCTAAACCTGGATTTGTATTTCTTGTTGCTTACTCAACTTTTTGTGACAAACCTCTTCATAACTAGCCCTAAGGCCTTAAAAATGCCCCAGTAAATATTTTCCTACATAATGCAAAATAAACTATTTAAAGAGTTTTTTCCACCAAAGCATGTTATAATGTGCACATCAGTGGGGGTCCAACCACTCAGACCCCCCATTGACCAGGAGAACCGAGTGGTGGTCAGGCAGCGTCCTGTGCTTCATTCATGTCAGTGGTAGTGCTGAAGCTACTTCAAGTATCTCCGGCAGTCCCATTAAAAGGAATGTATTGGTGCGCGTTCTGCCCAATCACCGACCCATTCTCTTCAACAGTGGGGGTCTGAGCAATCAACCCCCCATTGCCTGCAAGTTATCCCCTATCCTATGACAATGACGCACATCAGCAGTGGAAAAAGGCCCATAAGTGACAGAGATAGAAGGTCTATACGCTGGTTACTAATGGGTTAGAGGAGGTCTGTCATCAGAACTCAACATATCAACCCAGCTCAGATGTGTCAAAGGGGTTGTCCAGGCTAAAATGTTTTTTTTTTAATTAGGTGGGGGGGGGGGTAAAAAAAAACAAAAAACAAAAAAACCTAGTCACCTGTCCCCAGTGCTCCATTGCCTCCCAGTGCAGTCTGGATCTTTCAGCTCCATTATTTTCATCTAGCCGAAGTCCCGACCGCATGTGACCGCTGAGGCCAATCAGCAGTCTAAGGAAGGGATCCAGAGGCATCAAAGCCGGCAAAGACTTCCGCAAAAGTAGACAACTAAGCAGCAGGACCAGACTGAATTGTGAGAACGCCAGGGCACCGGGGACAGGTATGTATTTTTTTTGTTTTGTTTTTTTTTTATTTATTTTTAGCTTGGACAACCTCTTTAAGGTCACATGAATCAAACAGTGATTTCCCCTTGCCAAGATATTGCTGTTTTGCTCAGTATGCTGTTGTGGTAGAAATTCATTAATAGGACACTTTTTTTCCACAAAATCATAGTGTGATAAGACAGGGTTAATGTCTTACTGATCAATCTACAGGTATTTCTTGTTGCACGTCTATAGGATAAATACTGATCACTCTGTAGTTCTGTATCTTATTCTATACTTCTGTATACTATTCTGTACTGATCAGTAGCATTTCTCCAAATTCCTGTATCATAAATGGTCATGTTATATAGTGACTCCCCTCCTTCAAAAGTACTATAAAACTATTTGCCTATTGTCTTGGTTAGTCTCAGCATGGATCATGAAATAGATGCCATGCACCTTTGGAAGTCATCGAACGATGGGTATATATTAGAGATGACCGAACACTAAAATGTTCGAGGTTCGAAATTCGATTCGAACAGCCGCTCACTGTTCGAGCGTTCGAACGGGTTTCGAACCCCATTATAGTCTATGGGGAACATATACTCGTTAAGGGGGAAACCCAAATCCGTGTCTGGAGGGTCACCAAGTCCACTATGACACCCCAGGAAATGATACCAACACCCTGGAATGACACTGGGACAGCAGGGGAAGCATGTCTGGGGGCATAAAAGTCACTTTATTTCATGGAAATCCCTGTCAGCTTGCGATTTTCGCAAGCTAACTTTTCCCCATAGGAATGCATTGGACAGCGCTGATTGGCCAGAGTACGGAATTCGACCAATCAGCGCTGGCTCTGCTGGAGGAGGCGGAGTCTAAGATCGCTCCACACCATTCTCCATTCAGGTCCGACCTTAGACTCCGCCTCCTCCGGCAGAGCCAGCGCTGATTGGCCGAAGGCTGGCCAATGCACACTCAGCTCTGCTATATCAGATGGGCTGACCGGCACATCAGATGTAGCAGAGCCGAGTGTGCACACTTGGCTCTGCTACATCAGATGTAGCAGAGCCGAGTGTGCACACTCAGCTCTGCTATATCAGATGGGCTGACCGGCACATCTGATATAGCAGAGCCGAGTGTGCACATCTGATGTAGCAGAGCCGAGTGTGCACACTCGGCTCTGCTACATCTGATGTGCACACTCGGCTCTGCTATATCAGATGGGCTGACCGGCACATCAGATGTAGCAGAGCCGAGTGTGCACACTCGGCTCTGCTACATCTGATGTGCCGGTCAGCCCATCTTATATAGCAGAGCTGAGTGTGCATTGGCCAGCCTTCGGCCAATCAGCGCTGGCTCTGCCAGAGGAGGCGGAGTCTAAGGTCGGACCTGAATGGAGACTGGTGTGGAGCGATCTTAGACTCCGCCTCCTCTAGCAGAGCCAGCACTGATTGGCCAAAGGCTGGCCAAGGCATTCCTATGCGAATGCAGAGACTTAGCAGTGCTGGGCCAGTTCTGCTCAACTACACAGCTACATCTGATGTAGCAGAGCCGAGTGTGCACACTCGGCTCTGCTGCATCAGATGTAGCAGTGTAGTTGAGCAGAACTGGCTCAGCACTGCTAAATCTCTGCATTCGCATAGGAATGCATTGGCCAGCCTTCGGCCAATCAGCACTGGCTCTGCCGGAGGAGGCGGAGTCTAAGGTCGGACCTGAATGGAGACTGGTGTGGAGCGATCTTAGACTCCGCCTCCTCCAGCAGAGCCAGCGCTGATTGGTCGAGTTCCGTACTCTGGCCAATCAGCGCTGTCCAATGCATTCCTATTGGAAAAAGTTTATGTCACAAAAATCACAATTACACACCCGATAGAGCCCCAAAAAGTTATTTTTAATAACATTCCTACCTAAATAAAGGTTATCCCTAGCTATCCCTGCCTGTACAGCTATCCCTGTCTCTTAGTCACAAAGTTCACATTCTCATATGACCCGGATTTGAAATCCACTATTCGTCTAAAATGGAGGTCACCTGATTTCGGCAGCCAATGACTTTTTCCGATTTTTTTTTCGATGCCTCCAGTGTCGTAGTTCCTGTCCCACCTCCCCTGCGCTGTTATTGGTGCAAAAAAGCGCCAGGGAAGGTGGGAGGGGAATCGAATTTTTTTGGAGTTTGCCATGTGATGTTCGATTCGAATCGAACACATCGAACAGCCTGATATCCGATCGAACATGTGTTCGATAGAACACTGTTCGCTCATCTCTAGTATATATCAGTGCAAGATATATAAATGGAGCTTCCCACC
Source organism: Leptodactylus fuscus (assembly GCF_031893055.1). NCBI lineage: Eukaryota > Metazoa > Chordata > Amphibia > Anura > Leptodactylidae > Leptodactylus > Leptodactylus fuscus. Next base: position 65,931,241 of record NC_134265.1, read on the forward strand.
CAGTGAGCTATTACATCATTTGTAACCACAACTAAGTAATATCTAATTTCATGAATTAAATACTTATTTTAATATATTCTGCTAAAATTATAGTCAATCTTTGACCATCTTTGAATTAATCTGCTTAAAAAAAAACAAAACCTCTTTGCCTACAGTCCCAAAACTAGGGATTCCACCTTATTGTCTGTAAGCTTTGAAATCTTTAAGTAGCCTTTGGGGCTAAAGGAAAACATCTGGCCGAACAAGACAACAGACACACAGACCTTATACAACGTGTGCAAAGTCTTTCATCTTGATTTCACAGCAATTATTTAGTTTAGAATATCAAACCTTACAATTCAGCTAGGTTCCGTCCCATGGGAATAATGCTTTTAAGAGTTATTTCCAACCAGATTTGTCAAACCATATTAGAAATGCATACATTAAATATATATTACTTACGTGTGGAATACTCTGACCAAGGCACAAGAGCTTTGGCTCACATTACACTATGAGCAGAAATAGACAACAGATGGACAACAGAATATGCAGAGGAAGGCGAGCCATGTAAAATTAAATAATGGTCAGCATAGTAAATGGATAAAGTTTAACCCTTAATGCTCTTCAAAATATCAATACAAAAGACCTCTGACACAACAAGGGCATTGGAGCAATGACAACACCTCATTACTTCAAAGAGCTTATTTCCATATTAACAAAAACTGCAATAACTGGGCAACAGAGGAATTGAATCACAAGGAGAAAACACTGTTTGATTGCGGTGCCCCTAAACTTTCTTCTTGCGGAGATGGATTGATATGCTGGACTCTGCTGACAGACTCCCTTTAAGCACAGAGGCACAGCACAGTACACAAATAGAACGCTTTTCTGGCCACAATCCTCTGTGTACATCTGTGAGCCATTCTTTTGTACATTTCTTTTATATGAATCCTGAACATAACCCTACCCCAGGCAGGAGTCTTATGCAGAGCACTGCCATCCAAGAAGCAAGATGACATGTAGGCAACAACTTTGGCCTACTGCAAGGGGTCAGCACTGTGGAATACAGTCAGTGCTTTTCTACCATAAGGTGTACAGCGCTGATTCTTAATGTGACCATATTCACTGCTAGGCGAGGTTTACATGGTATAGAATTACAGTAGGCAAATTTGCTGTGAAAATGAAAATCATTTGCAGAAGAAACCTATCTTTTTTGTTATACAGACTGGCATGCTGACCCATGTAATGACTGTAATGGGACATGCTGGGGCCACAATAAACTTCCTGTGGATTTTACAATCTGCGGAGTATTCAAAGTTTTGTGTAAAATGTTTCTAGTTTATATGGATGGAATATAAAATAACGTATCAACATAGATTGCTGGTGATAAGATGGAGGATTCTGTCCAGGTTCAGAATATATGCCTATATCATGAGGGAATCCTCAGTATGTGAACATGGGCTTGTGAACAGCAACATACAAACCTGGACTGTCCATACAAATAAACTGAACTGTAACCTAACAACTATATTACTATGTGCAGTCCTATATTTATCCAGATTATACATGTAGTATCTTGGAGATTAGAAATAATGTTGCTGATATCAATATTTGTATTGCTTACAATAACTATACTGAGAGCACATCTTTAGAAGTATATCTCTGTGGGCATATGCAAGACAAGCAATTGCTCTTATCTCTATTAGTGATGCTCATTTCACTCTCATGTCCTCACAAAACATCAATCTGTACTAAACTGCTCCCATCCGCATTAGATGACACTTGAGAGAAGACCTGAATTACAGAAACTGGCAAGATTACAGGACAAATATAAAAAAAGAATTAAAATGCAGCATTTTCATTAGTAAAATATAATAGAAAAACAATTATAACTCACCGTATTGTTAGCTCAATATACTGTTATAATATAACAGCAATAAAAATAAGACTCATACGTAAAAAATGATAGCACACACATAATAAAACATCCACACAACCCATAAGAATAAACTGCGGTGACTCAAATGTAGATGGACAGATATATGACTAGCTGAGAAGTGAAAAACAACTGCAATATTCTATCTTACAAATGGTTCACACTACCGTTGGATTCCATTCTGAAGGTGTCCATTTAAAAAAAAAAAAAAAAAAAGACACCTGTCATAACGGACACAAATGGACAGTAACTGATCGCTAAGCCAGAAGGTTACATACACTGTATAAAGAGACATGTTTTTCTCACTATCTGACATGAAATCAGAATAAACCTTTCCCGATTTAGGTAAATTTAGAATTACCAACAAAATTTATATTTGCCAAATGCCAGAATAATGAGAGAGAGAGAATTTTTTAAGGCATTTTTATTACTTTCTGCAAAGTCAAATGTTTACATACATTTCATTAATATTTGGTACCAATGCACCTAAACTGTATGACTTGAGTCAAACGTTTGGGATATCCTTCCACAAGCTTCTCACAATAGTTGGTAGGAATTTGGGCCCAGACTTTAATGGTGTCTGCCTGAAAAGGCGGGTAACTGTTATTAAGCAGGTTAGGTCTCCATTCAGGGGGTCCCCAAGCGGGGAGTTTTGCAAATGGAAGGCAGGTAATATTTACATTTACCTTTATGGTGGACCCCTGGAATGAATTCTACTGGTGGCACTTAGGCACCCCAGTCCGACACTGTCTGCATGTCTGTCTATCCATCAAATACTTAAATCCTACTTCGCTCTCAGTGATATATTTGTATGTCCAATTCTTGTTCATATATCTGTCTAGATCATGTAAAACCCTGAAAGATCAACCATGGAAAAAGCAGCAATGCTTGCTCAAGGGCCCGCTCTACACATGGTGGTTCACTTTCTTTAATAGAGTCATGTAGGGCCTTAGTGTATAAGTAGTTACTAAGCAGAAGAGTTCCATATGTGAAACCTTCTATGATCAGTTTCCATGCATACTTGGGAATTGTTCCAAATTTTACACATTCATCAGTTTAATAAAAATAAAAAAAGCATATAATTTATTATATACTACATATGTTTAGAGCTTTGTTGACTGCCTGCATATTTGCCATATATCCCTCTTAATAAAAAAAAAAAAAAAAATAGGCACTATTTATGCCAGTCCCTCAGATGTGTGCTCTTATGCTAGGTTCACACCTGTGTTATTGTTTCTGTTTTTCGGGTCCGCTTGGGGACCAAAAAAACAGAAACCCAATCAGCTTAGACAGCGGTTACCTGTGGACCATTATGGGGTCCCCCGGGTTTCTACCAAAAAATGCGGAGAGAAAAGTCCTGCTTGCATTTTTCATGCAGATTCAGGGATGGAAACCCCGAACAGAATCCAGGCAGCGGTGTGAACCCAGCCTTATTCTACTTAAACTGCACTCCTAACCTACTTCTACTATAGTCAGAAATACTAAATCATGGTCTCTCAGCTGTTACTTTCCATTCAAACCCAATTTCTATGTTTCTCTTACAAAGTTCCTTCCTCCAGATGGATTTCTTTTATACCTCATCTCTTTTATACCTCTTTTTGTTTTATACAGACACAAGCATAGTGTAATATTTTGACTGTGGTTTGATTAAATACGTCTTTAAATGGCAATAAAAGCAGGTATGAAATGCTCTGAAACAAAAGTATAATAAAATCCCATTTATACAGGTGGCCAGAGAGTAATCTGGAGAACACTCAGATACATGCAAGGCACTAAACTGTAATGCTGTATACTGCACAAATAATATATGTGTAACGGCAGGAAGGTCAGAGCCAGTTTATGGGTCCGCTTCTGCCCATATAAATAAGGTAAAAGAGAGCAGAAAAATAATCAGAGCTAAAACCTGGAACTTTTTAATTCCGTACATTAAGGAAACATAAAAAGGGCCTCATAGAAATAAAAGAAAAATATTATACTATACAATCTATGATAGCTCACTTTTTGTGTTTTCCAATAGCCCTGGAAAAAATGGATAATGAAAATGTCAATGCCAGATACAGACAATAGCTTCAAGGCAGATACGGTATACGGGGTATGCATAAGTATACTGGGTGTAGCTGTAACTGTTGCGACCAGGCACCAGATCCCTTGGGGGCCCCATAACACATAAAATATTCCACTATTCTATATGGTAAGTTGAGGCTCCATTACACATTTTGCACTGGGGCCTGGGAAATGCAAGCCTGGCCTCTGCCTATTCAGACCATTCACAAAGTAACATTTTACTAGTTAACTTTTTTACAGTTAAAGGGGTTGCCCAGGATCGAAACGGCATGGCTATTTCATTCCAAAATCCGCCAGGCATGTCCACAGATTGTATATGGTATTGTCGCTCACCTTCACTTACTTCAATAGAGGTAAGGTAAAATACTATACAGAACCCATGTACAGGGGTGGCACTGATATTGGAAAAAAATATCCATGTTTTTCTCATCTTGGAAAGCTCCTTCAAGAATTTGGTAATTTCCTAAACTGTTGCATGAAAGACTCTGCACTGGAGGACAAATTCCATGTAAAGCATCATGGGGCCCATGGCACTTACAAGGGTTGTCCAGCCTTGGCCATGTCTGGTTAACTAATGTTATAATTTTATAGTTCAGGCTTGATCGGCGTACTATGATAAAGACCCTTGCGAAGCCCAAGAACAATCAAAATTTAAAGGGGATGGGGCGATGATATGATAGAGGAAGCCACCCCATGTGTCTATCCCACAGATAAGGCCTGCGTGTTTTGTGCTCCACTCCCCCCCCCTCCCCGGGAACTAGTGCCCAAGGGGGCGATTCTAGCAAGCGGTTCAGGTGTAGACAGTTAGTTCAAACCTGCACTAATTAGTTGCTAGTTGCTCCATATATGTAGCATACAGTACATACAATAGAGGTTAGAGGGGTTGTCCATAAATAGAATAGGCCATAAATATATGATATGCGGAGGGGCGACAGGCAATCACCCCATCAAGGGTCAGCTGTGCGGGGCCACTTCTCGTGCTTACTATACACACAGCACAGAGCAGGAAGCAGTTGGCTCCATGCCCAATATGTGTGTGTGGGTACTGCAGCTCCGCTCTCATTAAGTGTTACCCCCATCAATCACTTGTTCATGACATAGACCATAAAAAATGATTCCTGGACAACCCTGTCAACAGCAAACCAGCAGTCTGTTCTAGCACTGCCCCACATGACTAGGATATAACTAACAGCAAATCTAAAGAATATGAAAACTACATGGAAAACTTCTAGAATGTTCTATCCAGAATAGCCAGAATCAGGCCCTTATGTATTTTGGTTACTTTGCAGCACTGAAGATGTTAATAAATCTGCTGCATTTACTATAACACTTTACGATATTTTATGCCTAGAGCTGCAGGAATTCTGCACTACAAGCTAAAAAGTAGTTTGTGCATAAGGATAAAAAGATAGATTTGTGATATTTAGATAAGAATAGACTATCAAGAAAGCATCACAAGGAAGCTGAATGTCCATGAGAGAAGAAACCATTCATTGATTTATTTTCCATTATCATTTAATGGTGTCCTTGGTGGAAAAATACAAATCAGAAAAATGGCTAATGCTAGCTTTTTACAATCCATCCCTAACTGAAAAGCAATTTCCTGACAGAGAAATGCAATAAGTTTTCTATTTCTATGCTGTGATATCAAGAATGATGATGATGACGTATTGTATTTTTGTTGATGTGTCATGATATACTGTAAGAGGGCCAACAGGGGAATTAAGAAAACAGCCCAAGGATCACAATTACTCACACAAGTCAGGTTAGGGGCCATCACAAATATCTCAGCCCTGTATGGACAAAGATTCGGGGCCCCTGAACTATTTATTATGTCTGTCAACCATTTATTGAACACCTAATACAGACCTATACTTACTTACTATGTAGCACAACATAAAGACAAAAGCATGAGCACACAACTTCATATAATAAGAATATATATACATTTTATTATTACATCAATTAGGAATGAAAACACGTAGAATTAACAAATCCCCCGGGTACAGAGTGAGGCCTGGTTCACTTCTGGTCCACATGGGGACCCCCTGAATGGAAAACCGAACGCATTGACAAGCGGTGAGCTTATGAAAGCACAAGGACCCCATAGACTATAACGGGGTCCGTGTGTTTCCCGTGCGGTGTCAGCACGAGTCATGTGGAGAGGAAAGTACTTCATGAACTACTTTACTCTCTGCATGACTCGTGCGGATACTGTGCGGAAAACACACGGACCCTGTTATAGTCTATGGGGTCTATGTACTTTCATACGCTCACCACTTGTCAATGCGTTCGGTATTCCATTCAAGGGGTCCCATGTGGACTCCCCGAATGGAATACCAAATGAAGATGTGAACTGGGCCTAATCATACATATATAGGTAGAAACATTAAGAAAATAAGGTTTAAAGTGAGCAATGCACAAGAATGATGTAAAGTAGTAGCCAACAAAGATTTACTCCAAAAATTTTACAATAGACACTATACATTCTGGTAGGCAGCGATCTCTGGGAATTTGACCCATGAGATTCCCAGCAATTGAAACTTAATTCAGAGAAGACATTTCCATTGATCCATTGACAATATACTGTACACCACTCCGGCCATTGCTTAGCATTGTACATGGTGATCTTAGGCTTGTGTACAGCTGGAAAGCAATTTCATTAGGCTCCCAAATACAAAGTTCTTGTAAGGTCATTTCTAGATGTAGTTTGGCATTCTACCATGAGAAATATGATTTAACAGAATTTTCACATGCCAAACACTTCAGTACTTAGCGGTCCTGACCTTTACGTCTCTATAGACTATTACAGAAAGTGCAAAACCTGTGCAACAGAAGCACATTTCACAGAATGGCCTAGGTTGATATGCTGGATTCTGGTAACAGATTCCCTTTAGAGACCTTCTTACAATAATAGCACATACAGGTGACCTGGGCAGATCTAGCAAAACACAAATTTTGCAAACTCATGGCAAACGTTACATCCTATGATCTGTGACTGAGCTCTTCAGCACGATCCATGCTACTATTGTTTTTTGTGCAGATTACACAATTTTGCAATGTGTGAGACTGAACTAAAGAATTAGGAGAGGTGTCCACATAGTTTTATACCTATACAGTAGTGCACACCATTTTACAGTACTAAAGTGACAATGAGATTGCAGATTTTGCCACACTGCCCCTTCAGGAAGAATGAAGCATAGCAACCCATATATACAGTAAAGCTTTCCTAAAATACTGTAGGATTGACGCACTGTACTGTAAAAACTGTAAAGCTACATACCGTAAGTAAATCCCATTAGTGGTTTATTTAGGAATATGAATAAAAGGATCGGCCCACAACCAAATATAATATACATAGCACGGCTCAAGTTTTGCAAAGCAATCACATTTGTTTGTGAAAGCGAAATAGTCAGCCAGATGTTAGCAGTGAAATGAAGGAGGGAGGATTTAGATTCATGGTTCTAAAAGATTAAATACCTCTGACAAAGAACACAGACATGTTAAGCGCAGTGGAAAGAGATGAGATGAACTGAAGGATGAAAGCTTCATTTCAATTAATGTGCTTTACAATCTAAACGCCCGGATGTTCCTTTATACTAGCAGTAAAGTCAAATAATTGGTATAGGGGGATAGGGATATACAGTATATCTAGCTACAATATTGCAGCCTAAGGCCTTATTCACACATTCATGTAAATGGCCTGCTTGCAGACCCCATTCATTTTAATGAGCACATTCAGACATCTGTTAATTTTCCAAATTAATGGAGACATGCTTTATTTTGGTCCATTTTGCAGCCCACAAAACTTCATTCAATCCTGTGAGTCAGTGAAAATGCTGTGTACTGTCTGCTATTCATAGACCTATAGATATAGAAAAGTATGGGGAGACTCCAACGTAGATGTGAACCTAGCCTTACGTGTTCCTAAAATACCCTGTATTGGATTTGTGAGCATGCTGCTAAATTCAAAATGCCCTGTCTTTTTCTTCGGCTAGACTGCAAATACAGTATCAGCAATGAAATGGAGATTTGAGTGTTATTGTTCGTGTTACTGTTTGCCGAGTAATGTGCTGCAGCGTAGAGGATGACCGGGATCTTCGGAATGGTGCATCTAAGTTAATGCTAAGGTCTCGTGGAATGGGTCAATCGTGACATAGTGGACATCCTGCACCTGACCTGCCCAGCCTCTCCAATCCTGGTGTATGCCAAGAGGTCCTGTACAGCTATAACTTGCACCAATTTTATGTCCTTGATTTGTGCTCTGCTCAAACTACTTTCTATAAAAGTGGAAAACATGGCAGAAAATGCCAAAAAGTCACAATTTTTTGTGCAACGGTAAGGACCTGGGAGGCTCAGTCCCACACTATAATGATGCTGTTGCTCCAAAAAGGTAAGCCTACCTCCTTCCTCCAATTGGCACAGCCAGACCATCTATACCTAATATACCTAACGCCAACACCCTAGTTGCTCCAAAGCCGCCATTTGCATATTGACAAAGATGGCGACATCTCTGTAACGGAGGCACTGATTCACAAAGACAAATCAGTTTGATTCTGGTGGGTCTAACCTATCTGGGATCTGGTGCTCGACTTCCTTTAATTTTATGCATGTGACTGCAGTGTGCTTGGATGGACCCGTTTAGGAGGGGACTTGTTATGACAGGAGTTTATACTTAGGGCGCACTCTGCATGGGATTGTTGTAGCTCTGTTTCAAAAAAGGACAAGCGGTGTTAGGGCCAGTTCAACCCTCACCACATAGCAGACCTTGATGACCTAAAGAAAGTGCAAACAAGAAAGAGATATTCCCAATCTATGGTAGGGACCCAGTAAGCCGAGTTAGTACATCTGCCCTGAAAAGGTAACTTCATTCATATGGGACCCTACAATATACAGATATACCTTTCTTGGGTCTGAATTTAGGCCTACAAAGTGAATCCAGAGATATACTCTATTATATTCAAAAGAGCCTTGAGCAGATGGGAAAAGTGTGAGTCCAACATTGAGGAAGCCATATCTCCCAAGTGCACAATGCAAAAGACAACACCTCTATAGTAAAATAAATGTCAACAGTTGAGGGTTGCAAGGCTGTATAATGTAGTGTCCAATCTGGGCGCTCACAATGTAATCAAATAGTGTGCCAAGAACCTCACAGCTGTATAAATAAAGACAATGATGCAGTTTAGCATTCATATACTTTTGCATTCATCTACAGAGTTTTGCTGCATATTTTTAGTGTTTGCTTGACATATTCATGAAGAAAACTCCAGAAAAAGTATGAGCTTTTCTAAACTCAATTTTTTATTTTTTTTGTAGATTGTGAGCCCCACATAGGGCTCACAATGTACATTTTTCCCTATCAGTATGGCTTTTTGGAATATGGGATGGAAATCCATGCAAACATGGGGAGAACATACAAACTCCTTGAAGATGGTTTTTTTTTGCCCTTGGCAGGATTTGAACACCAGGACCCAGTGCTGCAAGGCTGCAGTGCTAACCACTGAGCCACCGAGTGGCCCCTAAACTCAATTTTTTTGTCTTATTTTCAGTAGTCATTTAGCAGTCAGAAATGCCAAGGTTCTTCTCATTGTCAATGGGGATGTCCTGAGGATCTATGGCAGACCTACGAGTATAACTAGGCCGGATAATGAGACACTGCATCACCCTCACTTAAGAAGCAGCTCTCGGTACTGTATATTTGTTTGTTTGCCAAAGGCAAATCTAAAGTCTCGTCTGATGTTTTCGTGACAGGCGGAGGCATATTTCACCTGCCTATAGCATCTGTGTGAGTCATTATTCTGACTTCTATATCCGTCTACATTAACTGCTATAAAAATATAGAAGGATCAGTCATGACTCTTTGTGCTACTCCTTAGTCTGAGTCCCTCATTCATCGAGTCAGGATCCGACAGGCATCAACACTGCCATTTAGACTGCGTATTAAGTTTTTCATCAGGAATTAGTTTCACAGTTGGGCGAGATGACATAACAATCAGATTTTCTGTGACTCATAGCGAAATAAAACAATGTAATATTCCATAGACAAAGCTAAATTAATTTGGTCCAGCCTGATTCCCAGCTTTACGTAATGAGCAGATTTTCTTTTCTCGAGCTGTAGCTCACTACGCTGTATGCATAGCTCAGATCATCTGCTCTGATATATTCCTAAAACCTTTTCATTAATTATAATCAGATTGCGGGGAAAACAATCCATGGGATTACCAATGTAAACAAGCCATATTGCTCAAGCTCATTTGTAATTCATTCCTAATTTAAAGGGATTGTTTGCTTTAGGCAACCCTTTTCCATATGGTTTACCATGTTAGGCTACATGCAGACAACAGTGTGCATGTGTCGGGTCCATGGTTGAATGGTAAATAGATGATGTCCGTGTCCCACCTACGCTTCCATGGAGTCATTCACTTTCTTCAGTGAACTTGATGAGCAAAACATATAGGTTCAGGGATTGTCCTGAGTTTTGCCTTGGGCTCACAGCGCATTTAGGGTCATTATAATATAATGGGTCAGTGTGCTATCCATGAAAAACATGGCTAGCACACTGACAATGCATACATTCATGTGCATGAAGTTTTAAAGATGGTATACAAAAGTTTTAGGAATTTGTTGTCAAAGTGAATGACTAGTTATAGTTTTATTGGGGATTTGAAAATATCTGTATATGAGCCAAAAATGTCAAAGTAAAAAACTGTGCAACTTACTTACATTACCAAGTCCACTCCAGTACTGATGTGCTTCCTCTAATGTCTCTCTGCTGTCTCAAATATCATGTCCTCACTCTATCTGAAACTAAATCTCTCCAAGACTGAACTACTACTGTTTCCACCATCTAATAGATCTGTCCCTGATATATCCATTGTAGTCTCAGGCCTTACTATAACTCCTAGGCAGCAGGCCCGCTGCCTCGGGGTCATGTTTGACGCAGACCTTTCCTTCACCCCTCATGTTGAATCACTCGCACACTCATGTCACCTCCACCTCAAAAACATCTCTAGAATACGCCCTTTCCTCACCAGAGATACACTAAAGACATTTATTGTCTCTCTGATTCATTCTCGCCTTGACTACTGTAACTCCTTACTAATCGGTCTTCCCCTCACTAAACTCTCCCCTCTACAATCTATTCTGAATGCAGCGGCCAGGCTCATCTATCAGGCTAGACGCTACAGCGATGCCTCCGGTCTGTGCCAGTCACTACATTGGCTGCCTATTCATTATAGAATAAAATATAAAGTTATCACTCTCATCCACAAGGCTCTCCATAATGCCGCACCTCCCTACATTTCCTCCCTCATCTCTGTCTACCGCCCAACCCGTGTTCTCCGCTCACTCAATGACCTAACACTTACATCCTCTATTATCAGAACCTCCCACGCTCGTATACAAGACTTCTCCCGAGCTGCACCACTTCTCTGGAATGCTCTACCCCGGACAATCAGATTATCTCCCAATTTCTACAGTTTCAAACGCAAACTAAAGACACATCTTTTCAGACAAGCCTATCACAATTTCTAACGTAAACCCTTAACCCTCCTCTGTCCCCGCTCCCACATTTCCCCACATGATATGATGTCATCTCATGCTAACTTTATAGGTCCAAGCTCCATCCACATGTTAAAGGACACGACTGTTGACGGCTCATAAAGTCTTATGTTTATGTAATGACAGTCACCTCTATTACAAAAGTGTCTGACCTCTGCATAAGCAATGCCGCCCCTGCTACCTCTTGTGTCACCCCCTCTACCTCATAGATTGTAAGCTCTTGCGAGCAGAGCCCTCAGTCCCATTGTGTGAAACGACTTTCTTTGTAATGTATCTTTCTGTCTGTATTTGAACCCTACAAATTGTACAGCGCTGCGGAATATGTTGGTGTTATATAAATAAAATTTATTATTATATTAATGTACCTTTCAAAAAAAAACCTTTAAGGTTGGTCTGGGTTGTCTGCTCATGTGTACATGAACTCTGTACTATGTGGCCCTGTCAGAGGCATATCATGAAGGTCCTGGATCCCAGTGTAAAACCTGTACCAACCCTTTTACTCTAATGTATCATAACTATATTGAGGTCTCCTCGCGATGAATAGATACACCTTATGGGCCCCTATACTAGGTTCACAATTGTACCAGGCTTTGTTGTTCAGGTCCGCCTGGGGAGAGCCTGTGCGCTAAAACAACAGACTATAAACTATAAAGTGGTCCGTCGAGTTTCCATCATTTTTATACTGAAACCACCTGAGAGAAAAGTCTTCCATGCAGAGACTTTTCTCCCCGATTTTTGTAGGAATCTGCAGTGGAGTCTCCGAAAGTGGCTCTGACACAGATATGAACCTAGGCTAAGACTTCTGGTATAACAACATCTTCTGCACCCCATCAAGTTACACCCTTGGTAACATTTCTTGGGGCAGATCTACTTATTCTGTCTAATAGCTAGGCAGTGTAAATTTAGACTAGACACTTCTATGCCAAAAAATAAAACAAAATGTTTGGTGTACAATGTTGCACCTTAAATCACACCTCTTCTCTGATGATCTATACCCCTTGTCAAATGAGGTGAAATGAGGGGTCTAAAACAAATAATATGGTAAAAAACACCTAGATTTTAGAATATTTTGATTAGCAAAAATGAAGCAGTACATGTATTTTCATCACATGATAAGATTCCTTCAAGTCTGGCGAAAATATTCAAGTTATTTAAGCTATGGACCTCTGTTCCTGCCAATATCTCACCCTCTCAATCTATCTCTCTCTCTTGGCAGGGAGAAAGTAAAGGGCTTTAACTATCTGTCTCCTCCTATTCTGACCCATCTCGAAATGCATGGACTATGCAGTCAGTCATAAAAGAGAGAACTCATTTTTAATTCTAGAGTTGAAAGCTACATTTATGCGCTGAGGTCCATATCCTAAGAAGCTTTTAGAAGTGTTATCACCAATGGCACAGTAAACTAACCTCTTGATAAAGGTTTTTCAATGACTTTCATTGATTTTTGTTGTGCACAATGATAAGATATCATGCTGCAGCACTTCAGCCAATTGCAGAAGCTTGAGTTAACTGTACTATACCTGTATATATGTCTCGAAATGGTGCCATTAAACAGTACAACTCAAAAAAACAAGCCATCATACAGCTATATTTCTGGAAATTGAAATAGTTACGGAAGATGACAGTGAAACAAATGGCTTACTTGCCAGAATGCCTTTAGGGTTAACTTTTATCCAGAGCTACAATGACACTGCATGTGCAGCTCTTAAATTCATGACTGTCAGTAAGTAGAGCATTGACTCTATGCAGGAAGCAGAGCGGAGAGAAAATCTGTCTGCTCCAGTTGTAACTGCATCCATTAAAAGTGAGTCTATCAACATGAACATCAGCTATAAATTAAATACACAGATCTATAAGGCAATGGTTTTCAACCGATGGTAAGCGTACCCACTGGAGTAAACTGTGCTACTGTGGTCCCTACAGGCACCATCTTTACTTTACAAGCACGATGAGAACTTGAATCAGTACTGATGTAGGCACTCACTGCAGTTACCAGCACTCTGGGGAGTAAGTGGTAAGATGCATTCAGTACTCACCACTCAGGCCCCATTTTCCTCTCTGCTCCAGGCACAGCAAGCAACGCAGCAGAGTGGTAAGTAAAAGAGTACATTGAGCAGAGGGGTAAGTAATGAGTGCTGCTTAGGGTGGGTTCACACCTGCGCCCTGTCTCTGCTTTCGGGTTTCCATCTACTGCCGAGAGAAACTGGACAGGAGACGGAAACCTGACAGTCTGTTTTCAAACCCATTCACTTGAATGGGTTTGCAAAGTGACCTCCCGTGAGGGTCTTCTGCCTCTTTGCGGCGAAACTGGTTTTTTTTAACCGGACGCAAAGTCCTGCATGTCTGACTTTGTGTCCGGTTAAAAAAAAACGGTTTTGCCGCGGAGAGGCAGAAGACTCTCACGGGCGGTCACTTTGCAAACCCATTCAAGTAAATGGGTTTGAAAACTGACCACCGGGTTTCTGTCTCCTGTCCAATTTCTCTCGGCAGAAGAGGGAGACCCAAAAGTGGAGACCGGGTGCAGGTGTGAACCCGTCCTTACCACTCGCCACGTAATCATTGAGCATTATCTTACATGTGGGAGCCCTGTAGGGGGCTATTATCTTAAATGTGAGAGGCACTGTGGGGCATTGTTCTACTGAGTGTGAGGAACTTTACACTACATGTGGGGTCATAGTCAGGGTCATACTACTGAGTGTGGGGCCATAATATTATATATTGGGGAACTGAGGGAACTATTATACTACATGTGGAGCACTGAGTGGGCCATTACATAACTGCTGAAAAAAGTGATCACTATTTTGGGGGTACTCAGTTGTGATCCTATACTCCCAACAATGATAAATTAGTTTTTTTTCTAAATATGCAAATAATTCTCCAAGTGTTACTTGGGATGTTACCTCAGATTCCTGGGGTACGCTGGGTTCACACCAGCGTCCGGTCTCCGTTCTGAGGTTTCCGTCTTCTGCATGTAGAAGACGGAAACCTGTCAGGCTGTGTCCGGCCGTGAGCGCCGGTGAGCGTTTTGTGCTCTCTGCAGCGAAACTATTTTTTTTTAAACTGGACACAAAGTCCTACATGTCCGACTTTGTGTCCGTTTAAAAAAAAGATGGTTTCGCCGTGGAGAGCACAAAACGCTCACTGGTGCTCATGGCCGGACACTTTTCAAACCCATTCATTTGAATGGGTTTGAAAAATGACTACAGGTTTCCGCCTCCTGCCCAGTTTCGGGCAGGAAACAGAAACCTGAAAGCAGAGACCCCGGGCGCAGATGTGAACAAGCCCGTACCTGGATTTGAGGGAGTATCCCATATACTTTTGAACTCATTTGCATTTTTATAAAAAACTGAATTTCTCAGCATTGGAAGATCAGATAGTACTTGGCTCTGTGTGAACTGTCCTAAAGGACTATATACTGACAAACTGCCTTTGAGAGCTTATTCACACAACATGGGTTAACGGCTATTTTTTTATGGCCAGCATGTGGCTCCATTGTAAATATAGAATTTACTCACACAACCAAAGTTTTAACGGTCCATGAAACTGACCCGTGAAGAAATAGAAGTTACAATTTCTGCAGATTTTTCCTCAACAGAATAATTCTGGGGGCATTCACACGGAGTAACGCGGCGCAGATTCTTGCACGATAACTCACGTAAGAATCAGCGCTGCAAAACCGAATCCCATTGACTTCAATGGGTTCCGTTTAACGCGCATAACACATTGAAATCAATAGGAGGCTTTTTAACCCATTGATTTCAGTGTGTTACGCGCGTTAAATGGAACCCATTGAAGTCAATGGGATTCTGTTTTGAATTGCTGATTCTTACATGAGTTATCGTGTAAGAATCAGTGCAGCGTTACTCCGTGTGAATGCTCCATCAGGGATCTGTGAAAATGGGTTCCTCAGAGGTGTACTCTCTTTCACAGCCAAGTGCACAGTATGGTCTTGTGAATAATCACTATAGCTCGGTTCACACTTTTTTTTTTCTCTGCAAGTGCGTTAAACTCATTAAAGACAATATAGCATCCATTTACATCAGTCTATTAACACTTTCATCTCAGCCCATAATGGATCATGTAATTAAACTCATCAATCTAAAGCCTCAGTCAGAATCTCATAGAAATAGCATACATTGATGGATCACTTACACAAATCCTAGAAACAATCTTGGGCTCTATTCAGATCATGTTTTTTTTTAATCTGTTTAGCAGATGTAAAAAACTGATATATAATCAGATGCATATGGTTGGCCCTCCATTTACACAGACATCAATACTAAAAGAGAAACGGACACACAAGTATATCATGTTTACCCCTACCGCCCACTGGCTTATAGGTCAGATAATATGACAGGTTATTTGGGCCAGATGTATTAAACTGTTTAGTTGGCCATGACAACCAATCGCAACGCAGCTCTCATTTTTCAGAAGCAGAATACAACATGAAAATTACTCTGTGATTGGTTGCTATGGGCAACAAGACAATTTTGCTTTTACACAGTTTCAATAAAGTTGCCCTGTGTATACAGTGAGTGGTAATCTGTCCCATCATTTGGGACTTTTCATCAATCAATCAGGGTGGAGGGTCCCTACAAAATGTGTCTCTGTCTGTGGAAGACCCCGGTGCACTCCATGGACGGCATGTAATGTGTAATGCTTCACGCCACTTGCGGTGCTACTGCAAGAGAAATGAACACTCCTGCTTGGCTTATCATTGGGGAACCCTTTATCCTAAGAGGACGAGTCCTATAATAAATGAAGACATGAGTGTTATATCTGTGATAGATTTACAAAAATTATCTGTAGGTTTATGTAATGTACTCAATAAAACATATAAGCACATATAAGTGTAGTTCATAAAATATGAATATAACGCAATAAGAATAGTAGTGAATATCATGTTCTTAATGTTTTCTGTACTACATTATTACAGACTTTTAAAAGGGTTTTTCAGTCTTAATAAAAGCCCTGAATGGCACGGGGAACAAGCCATATATGAAGAGGTTCCGGCACTTTCATAAACCAGCTGCACGTCCCAGTGCCGGAATGGGAATCTACACCAGTGAGGCACTGCCATAGATTTCCATTATAACTCACGCCAGGAAACTGCTGTGAGTTAAGGGTGCGTTCACACGATGTAACGTGCCGCGTGATCTGGCACGTATACGACGTGTGAGAGTTTGCTCGCCGTAAAAGCTCCCATTGATATCAATGGGAGTTAGGATCGTATACACCGCGTTATTTTGCAGCCGTGATTTTGCAAACTCAAACTTTTACACGCAGTATACGTGCCATATCACTCGGCACGTTACATTGTGTGAACGCACCCTTAAAATGAAAGTGTTGAGCCTGGCTGATGCAAGGTTCACACCTGCAGGTTTCCATTTAAAGGGTGAGCTTGGGGATCCCTGCCGAACATAGACCTAATCCGCTGAAAAAAAGCAGCTACCCGTAGACCCCATAAGCCATAATAAAGTCCGCCGGGGTTCCGCCTAAAAAAGGGCAGAAAATGCAGAGAGAAAAGCACTGCTTGCAGAGTGTTTGGGGACGCAAAACCCCAAACAGAGTTCAAGTACTGGCGTGAACCTAGTCTTAGAACATATTAGAGGAAATTTATCAGTCTCTCTATTTCAAAACTCACAACTTTCTATATAGAAGTACATTGTATATGACAAATACCATAGAGAAGATACCAACCTGCTCAGAAAATACAGCATCACATATACTATATATAAAAAGGGATATGATGCATCACTACATTCAAGAGAATAGTCGTGGGCCACAACTTAGTCAGCCATCTCATTCTATTCTTATTCAGTGCCACGTCAGAGGAAGAATTCCCTGCGTCCATTAACTATTGAGGGTAGTGAAATGAAATGAAGTTACATGCCATTGACTTTCCACCCACGGCGACACACAACACAAGAAGGAAATGAGTTAAATCCTAATACGGTGCGGATGCTGGGAGCTGTAAATTAGAGTAATGTATGTGGAAGGAGCACCTCAATAATCTCACTAAGACACAATAATGGAGTTGGAGACACAATTAAACAAAAGGGCATTAACAAAGCAATACCATTATAACGAAGCTTGGCATGATGGGATAGATTCTATTGACAGGCAGGGATAGACTAAATTTAGCTTTTCAGCCTCATCCAGACACTTGATTTATTTAACAGTCTCAGATCAATCTTCAGTCTTTGCTTCGGTCTTTATGATTTAGTTTTTCGGCTTTGTACAATTCCTTTGAATCTAGTGTTGTTTGTAGAAAACGGGTTGCATAGTCTTGGCCTGTTTGGAATGAATTTAGCTTGCAATACTTAGAGTGATGAATGCAGTATGTATAAAGTGACTGTACAAAAAAGGTTAAGCAATGCTACATTTCCATGTGTAGGCTGTATATAAAATGATAGACAGGTGTATAAATATGCAGAAGTGTCAAACACAGATTTCAATTCTGACACTATATTATATTACTCTCCATCACCAGCCAGTGAATAATATTTTACAGTGAAATCTCTTTGAGACAACCAACCAAAATTGCATTAAAAAGTAGTCTTCTTAAGATGGTCTTTTCCAGAAATTGGACAGTAAGGTGAAACTGAAAACACATCATAGAAAATCTGATCTGGGTACTGGAGTGGTCTTCTTAAAGAGGTGGCTTTTTGTAGAGATTTCACTGTACTATACAAGGGTGGTCCAAAATTAGGTATACATTAGTGATTGGGGTCATATTTGGTCTCTTAGGTGTTCGAAATGACCTCCGTCATCATTGCAACATATCTAGAGATTGTACGGTACACTGTGACACACAGTCACTCACAAATTCCTGTTGGCGCCAATGTAATTAAACCTCTCAAAATAAACTTCACCAATCTGTCCACTGCGCGAGGATTTCTCTTAAAAAAAGAGTTTTCACCACCTCCACCAATAACTTCTGTAATAGGCACCGCTCCATAGATTCCAGCACAGTTGGAATTTTTTTTCTCTCTAGTTCTCACTGTTCTCGAGCAATAAGCAGTTAGTTTTGTTATCTGATGTGCTATTTAAGTTCTGTAATGTCAGAAGGACAACCTCAGGCAGGGTGTGTGATTCAGAGCTCCGGAGGCAGCCAGTGTCAGAGCTCAGAGTCACACCCCTTGTCTGGCCCTGCCTGACACCGCCATCCTGACAGTACAAAGTCTAAATAGAATATCAGGTGCCAAAACTAACAGCAGTCACTGCTCAGGAATGGTGGGACCTAGAGAAAAAATTCCAACTGTCCCAGAATTAGTAGAGCAGCAGTTTTTAATTGATGTAAAGACTTGGATTTGTTGGTGTTGGTGAAAGGACCTCTTTTAAAAACACTATCATTTAGTACTCCATAAAAAATAATGTTCGTAGATGTTAAACTGAATGAACATGGGGACCACTCAACAATGTCACTCAATCCATTACTGTTGGAAAGTGTTGTCAAGGTAGTTCCATCCTGTCAAAGCAAAATAAGAAGTTCTATTTTATTGAAAGAACAGTTAGAATAGTCAGTCCTGGTTGTGAGCTATGACACAACCATGTTGTACAACATTTAGGCATTATTACAATCCACAGTTGTATCATATACAAACACGCCATGACACTATTGCTATATACACTCACCGGCCACTTTATTAGGTACACCTGTCCAACTGCTCGTTAACACTTAATTTCTAATCAGCCAATCACATGGCGGCAACTCAGTGCATTTAGGCATGTAGACATGGTCAAGACAATCTCCTGCAGTTCAAACCGAGCATCAGTATGGGGAAGAAAGGTGATTTGAGTGCCTTTGAACGTGGCATGGTTGTTGGTGCCAAAAGGGCTGGTCTGAGTATTTCAGAAACTGCTGATCTACTGGGATTTTCACGCACAACCATATCTAGGGTTTACAGAGAATAGTCCGAAAAAGAAAAAACATCCAGTGAGCGGCAGTTCTGTGGGCGGAAATGCGTTGTTGATGCCAGAGGTCAGAGGAGAATGGCCAGACTGGTTCGAGCTGATAGAAAGGCAACAGTGACTCAAATAGCCACCCGTTACAACCAAGGTAGCCAGAAGAGCATCTCTGAACGCCGCACAGTACGTCGAACTTTGAGGCAGATGGGCTACAGCAGCAGAAGACCACACCGGGTGCCACTCCTTTCAGCTAAGAACAGGAAACTGAGGCTACAATTTGCACAAGCTCATCGAAATTGGACAATTGAAGATTGGAAAAACGTTGCCTGGTCTGATGAGTCTCGATTTCTGCTGCGACATTCGGATGGTAGGGTCAGAATTTGGCGTCAACAACATGAAAGCATGGATCCATCCTGCCTTGTATCAACGGTTCAGGCTGGTGGTGGTGGTGTCATGGTGCGGGGAATATTTTCTTGGCACTCTTTGGGCCCCTTGGTACCAATTGAGCATCGTTGCAACGCCAAAGCCTACCTGAGTATTGTTGCTGACCATGTCCATCCCTTTATGACCACAATGTACCCAACATCTGATGGCTACTTTCAGCAGGATAATGCGCCAGGTCATAAAGCTGGAATCATCTCAGACTGGTTTCTTGAACATGACAATGAGTTCACTGTACTCCAATGGCCTCCACAGTCACCAGATCTCAATCCAATAGAGCATCTTTGGGATGTGGTGGAACGGGAGATTCGCATCATGGATGTGCAGCCGACAAATCTGCGGCAACTGTGTGATGCCATCATGTCAATATGGACCAAAATCTCTGAGGAATGCTTCCAGCACCTTGTTGAATCTATGCCACAAAGAATTGAGGCAGTTCTGAAGGCAAAAGGGGGTCCAACCCGTTACTAGCATGGTGTACCTAATAAAGTGGCCGGTGAGTGTATATATATATATATATATATATATATATATATATACATATATACATATATATATATATATATATATATATATATATATATATAGTATTATGTTCATATGGCGTGACTACTTGAAACAGTACTGTATATCTACTATTGGCCCACCCACCCTTGTATCCTATGTTCACATTCCACAACACACAGTTCATCATATTTAGTGCAGTGCATAGTTGATCATAGCTTTCTAGAATAGTAGATTATTCTCTAGAGATTTCCATAAAATTCAATACAATATACATCAGGCAAAAATAGATGTCTTGTTCTGGTGGGAATCTTCCGATGTGACAATACTTAGCTTGCACTGCAGTCCCTTCCTGTAAATGTCATACAGTATATGAACCAAGGCTACTATCTGCCATAGAACAGACTGGCCTGTAAGTGTTTATATTACTCAGCATTCACTGCCCTGCAATGAGAGCCATCTCCTCCATATTGTATAATGCCATTCAATGATGCCTACCTAATAGAGTCACAGCATGTGTTCTTTATTTAAAATGACAACTAGTTTCCTCTATATAATCTCTCAAAGAGGAGGATGTATCACAAAGTACAAGATGCTAAATGACATTCATCAATTGATCCTTGCTGTGCCCCAATTTTATTATTGGTCCACCCGTTCAAAAGATATGGCCCCTGGTTATATGTAAATTAGCTCTTGTTCTGCAAATAGCTGGTAACCTTTTATTTTCTCTGAGACTTTCAAAGGTTTCTGCCTACTTGGATAATAAGAGCTAATTTACATAGAACCTTAGAGGGGCCATATTTCTTGAATGGGTGTATGAATTTAAAAATTGTTCAGGGGCAAAAGAACAATCAAATAATGTATGTCATTTTGCATTTTGTACTTGGTGAGAGGTCCTCTTTACAGGGAGTCTGTCAACAGTGCTGTGCAGAGACCGAAGACTTGGTGACCTGTGTAAGCTTTAGTAGCAGAATGAGGATGAGCTACACGCCAGTTCTTAAAGGGGTTGTCCGGGATAAAATAAAAATTAACCCCTAAACTAAACCACTTCCCACTGCCTAATTTCTTATTTACTTTGTTTTAAAAAAAATCTATAATTACCTAAATTGCCAGGGTGGTCATGTGACTGCCCCAGGCACACTTTCTGATAATCCGGTGACATTCAGTTTCCCCATTTCCGGAAACGAAAAGTCACAAATACTCCCCCTCCCGTTGGCTTCATACTTACCTGTCTTCAGTCTTCTGAGCACAAAGTGTCACTTCCTTCCTTTCTGCCGGCACCTGCACAATAGAGCCAGTTATTCTAACTCTATTGCACAATCACCAGCAGAAGTGAAGAGCTAAAGGATCCTGTCAACCACGGATGCGCAAGAAGTCCACAGATGAAGAAGCCAGTGGGACAGAAAAAAATGATCTCCAAGACACAGAAGTCAGGTAAGTATGATGGAGTGGAGTGGAGGGATGAGTTAGTTAGATAGGTAGGGCTAGTAGCTCTGCAGTGAAGCTAGAGAAATAGGGAGAGGGTCTGAGAGAGGGAGGGGGAGGGAGTGTGAGGGGATCTGAGGCTAAGACAGTAGGAAGCTACCCACGTAAACAAATGCAAACTATTCCAGGAGCTCCCAGAGAAACTCAGAATTCACTCTGAACACTCAAAGGTATTTTGGTGCACTTGTTATCCCATTATTAGCACTAAAATACCATTTAAAAAATAAATAAATTTTGACCAGAAAACTACTTTAATACTGAAATACCTAGATTACTCTATTAAATGTCTCCATAACCCATTCCCTGTGTTTGGGATGACAGCTCGAGTACCCAATCAAAAGACTACTATAAGCCATAACTCAGAGGAAATAGGTGGAGGAGCAGCTCAATACAGCACTTCAGAATTAGAGATCCCCCAGGTAGCACTTTCCGCAAATACTAGATTAAAGGGGTTTTCTGGAACTTTAATTCATCAGGTAAAGATTTGCATGGGTCCAACACCCGGTCCCCTGGCTGATCAGCTGAATAAAGAGGCTGCAGAGCTGTACATTTCTGCACTGGCTGTACCTGGTATTGCAGCTCAGTCTATTCACTTGAACAGGATTGAACTGTGATCAGGCCATTTGACCGATGAATGTGATGTCACCAGGCTTGTGAAGTGGTAGTGATGCTCAAAACAGCTCATTCATGGGGGTCCAAGGTGTCGGACCGCCACGGATCATCAAGTGATGAAATTTGGAACTTTAAAAAACCCTTCTTCCAAATCTCCTTTGACAACATTCTTCTGCCCTTACAACTGTAAAATGCATTCAAAGGTGTTCAATTCATACACCTAGTAGCATATATAGCGGCAGGCTACAGTAACACATACACTCACCGGCCACTTTATTAGGTACACCTGTCCAACTGCTCGTTAACACTTAATTTCTAATCAGCCAATCACATGGCGGCAACTCAGTGCATTTAGGCATGTAGACATGGTCAAGACAATCTCCTGCAGTTCAAACCGAGCATCAGTATGGGGAAGAAAGGTGATTTGAGTGCCTTTGAACGTGGCATGGTTGTTGGTGCCAGAAGGGCTGGTCTGAGTATTTCAGAAACTGCTGATCTATTGGGATTTTCACGCACAACCATCTCTAGGGTTTACAGAGAATGGTCCAAAAAAGAAAACACATCCAGTGAGCGGCAGTTCTGTGGGCGGAAATGCGTTGTTGATGCCAGAGGTCAGAGGAGAATGGCCAGACTGGTTCGAGCTGATAAAAAGGCAACAGTGACTCAAATAGCCACCCGTTACAACCAAGGTAGCCAGAAGAGCATCTCTGAATGCACAGTACGTCGAACTTTGAGGCAGATGGGCTACAGCAGCAGAAGACCACACCGGGTGACACTCCTTCATTCGGATGGTAGGGTCAGAATTTGGCGTCAACAACATGAAAGCATGGATCCATCCTGCCTTGTATCAACGGTTCAGGCTGGTGGTGGTGGTGTCATGGTGTGGGGAATATTTTCTTGGCACTCTTTGGGCCCCTTGGTACCAATTGAGCATCGTTGCAACGCCAAAGCCTACCTGAGTATTGTTGCTGACCATGTCCATCCCTTTATGACCACAATGTACCCAACATCTGATGGCTACTTTCAGCAGGATAATGCGCCAGGTCATAAAGCTGGAATCATCTCAGACTGGTTTCTTGAACATGACAATGAGTTCACTGTACTCCAATGGCCTCCACAGTCACCAGATCTCAATCCAATAGAGCATCTTTGGGATGTGGTGGAACAGGAGATTCGCATCATGGATGTGCAGCCGACAAATCTGCGGCAACTGTGTGATGCCATCATGTCAATATGGACCAAAATCTCTGAGGAATGCTTCCAGCACCTTGTTGAATCTATGCCACGAAGAATTGAGGCAGTTCTGAAGGCAAAAGGGGGTCCAACCCGTTACTAGCATGGTGTACCTAATAAAGTGGCCGGTGAGTGTATACATATATGAACATGGTGTATATACATAATCCAGTGATGGTACCGATATCACTATCTTCTGATGCCTGGAAGTAAAATGAACAGTGATATAACTAGTAACTAGCGAAGCTCTTTGTTTCCCATGCCACTGTACATGATGCATATGTTCGGTTCATGACACCCTGTGATTAATATGTACCCCGTGGTTACATCTCTAATTTATTGGAGCTCCACTGACACACAGCACCACCAGCCTCGACTCGCAGCAAGCTTAATCTCAGGAGAAAGCATACTATTACTACACGGACAAGATTTCTATTTTCATTTTCTTAAACTTTAATGTACCTGACTTGGGGCCTTGGGCCATTTCTGCCTATAGACTTTCTGGAACTGCTTTAATGCCCAACAGTCAGTCCAGCCCTGGTCCTGACACCTTTTAGATGAAAATCTGGGGACTAAAATAGATTGGGTATGTACAGATAAATCGTAAAAAATAAATATATTTGAAATAAAATGCAACCATTTAGTGCAACTATGAAATCTGGATATTAACTCACTCATGCATTTCTCTACAAGATCACAGTACAGCACTTGGCTATCTCAGTCATTGCCACAGACATTGCAGGGTAACAGGTGATAAGTGTTTGCTGTGGAATAATCCCTCTATCTATGTAAGACACGGTTATGAATTGTTCCACACTGACATAAGAGAGGCAGGTGTTAGGTAGCGATGCAATGACGTGGAAATATCAGACGTTGTACACTGGATAAAATATAGTCTCAACTCAACAGAACAGTAAAATTCCTTTTAAGGGATTCTTCATGTTTTCCTTCAACTTTTTATTAAAAGATGTAGCCAAGATGAACATTTTTCCTAAAATATATTAACCCCTTAAGGACCAGGCCATTTTTTGGTTTCGCATTTTCGTTTTTCCCTCCTCACATTTCAAGAGCCATAACTTTTTCATTTTTCAGTTCACAGAGTCACATGATAGCTTATTGTTTGCGGGACAAATTGTACTTTGTAATGGCACCATTCAATATGCTGTGCAATGTACTGGGAAGCTGGAAAAAAATTCAGAATGAGGCGCAATTGGAGAAAAAATGCATTTGCGCCATTTTCTTATGGGTTTAATTTTTACAGCATTCACTGTTTAGTACAAATGACATGTTACCTGTGTTCTACGTGTCAGTACAAATGCGGTGATACCAAATTTATATAGTATTTGAAATTTTTTGATACTTTTAAAAAAAATGATAAACTTTGCAAAATAGAAAAAAAAAATTGTGTCATCATGTTCTAACACCTGTAACTTTTTCATATTTCCATGTATGGAGCTGGTTGTGGTGTCTTTTTATGCGGGACAAGATGACGTTTCTATTGATACCATTTGGGGAAAGATCCGATGGTTTGATCACTTTTTATTCAATTTTTTATAGGAGGCAAAGTGTTGAAAAAAACGCTTTTTGGCTGTTTTTATTTTTTTTGCCGCTACGCCGTTCGCAGTACGGGATAAATGTTTTAATATTCTAATAGTTCAGGCATTTTGGAGCGCAGGGATACCTAATATGTTTATGTTTAATGTTCTTTAATTACTTTTATAGCTGATCTAGGGAAAGGGGGGTGATTTGAACTTTTATATTTTTTTTATTTTTTTAATACTTTTAAAAACTTTTTTTTTTCTTCTGTTACATTTATGATCAGACCCCTTAGGTACCTTGAAACCTAGGGAGTCTGATCGATCATACTATTCACTGCAATACTACAGTATTGCAGTGAATAGGAAAATCGCAGCACTTCTATTAGACGATGCCTCTGGCCTCTGGCATCGTCTAATAGATCTAGTGCAGAGACAAGCCTGGAAGCCTTCAATAGGCTTCCAGCTGTCATAGCAACCGATCACCGCCCTCTTGTGACGTTCAGGAGGGCGGCGATCGGCAAAACATGGCGGCGCCCATGCCGCCGTTTACACACTGCGGTCACGTTTGACCGCAGTGTGTAAAGGGTTAACAGCAGCGATCGGCTCGGGCACCGACCGCTGCTGTTAGTGGCAGGTCCTGGCTGTATTATACAGCCGGCATCTGCCGTATATGGAGCGAGCTCAGCGTGTGAGCTCGCTCCATACATCCCCATGCGACCCATGACGTACAGTTACGTCAAGGGTCGCTAAGGGGTTAAACCAGATTACTGTCACAAAGTGTACCTAAACTTTCAGATGACTTTTCAAAGTGCTACAGTGTTGGCCAAAAGTATTGGCACCCTTGCAATTCTGTCAGATAATACTCATTTTCTTCCAGAAAATGATTGCAATCATAAATTCTTTGGTATTATTATCTTCATTTAATTTGTCTTCAATGGAAAACCACAAAAAGAATTGTCAAAAAGTCAAATTGGATATAATTCCACACCAAACATTAAAAAGGGGGTGGACAAAAGTATTCACACTGTTTGAAAAATCATGTGATGCTTCTCTAATTTGTGTAATTAACAGCACCTGTTACTTACCTGAGGCACCTAACAGGTGGTGGCAATAACTAAATCACTTGCAGCCAGTTGAAATGGATTAAAGTTGACTCAACCTCTGTCCTTGTGTGTACCACATTGAGCATGGAGAAAAGAAAGAAGACCAAGAACTGTCTGAGGACTTAAGAAGCAAAATTGTGAGGAAGCATGAGCAATCTCAAGGCTACAAGTCCATCTCCAAAGACCTGAATGTTCCTGTGTCTACTGTGCGCAGTGTCATCAAGAAGTTTAAAGCCCATGGCACTGTGGCTAACCTCCCTAGATGTGGACGGAAAAGAAAAATTGACGAGAGATTTCAACGCAAGATTGTGCAGATGGAGGATAAAGAACCTCGACTAACATCCAAACAAGTTCAAGCTGCCCTGCAGTCCGAGGGTACAACAGTGTCAACCCGTACTATCCGTCTGAATGAAAATGGACTGTATGGTAGGAGACCCAGGAAGACCCCACTTCTTACCCAGAGACATAAAAAAGCCAGAATGGAGTTTGCCAAAACTTACCTGAGAAAGCCAAAAACATTTTGGAAGAATGTTCTCTGGTCAGATGAGACAAAAGTAGAGCTTTTTGGGAAAAGGCATCAACATAGAGTTTACAGGAAAAAAAAAAGAGGCCTACAGTCAAACATGTCGGAGGTTCCTTGATGTTTTGGGGTTGCTTTGCTGCCTCTGGCACTGGACTGCTTGACCGTGTGCATGGCATTATGAAGTCTGAAGACTACCAACAAATTTTGCAGCATAATGTAGGGCCCAGTGTGAGAAAGCTGGGTCTCCCTCAGAGGTCATGGGTCTTCCAGCAGGACAATGACCCAAAACACACTTCAAAAAGCACTAGAAAATGGTTTGAGAGAAAGCACTGGAGACTTGTAAAGTGGCAGCAATGAGTCCAGACCTGAATCCCATAGAACACCTGTGGAGAGATCTCTTGATGGCAGTTTGGAGAAGGCCCCCTTCACATCTCAGGGACCTGGAGCAGTTTGCCAAAGAAGAATGGTCTAAAATTCCAGCAGAGCCTTGTAAGAAACTCATTGATGGTTACCGGAAGCGGTTGTCCTCAGTTATTTTATCTAAAGGTTGTGCTACCAAGTATTAGACTGAGGGTGCCAATACTTTTGTCCGGCCTATTTTTGAAGTTTTGTGTAAAATGATCAATGATTTGACTTTTTTTTTTCATTCTCTTGTTTTTTCAGTGCAAGCAAAATAAATCAAGATATTAATACCAAAGAGTTTGTGCTTGCAATCATTTTCTGGAAGAAACTGAGTATTATCTGACAGAATTGCAGGGGTGCCAATACTTTTGGTCAACACTGTATGTGTATATACATAAGGAGTAGAACTGTGTGTGTCCATTAGAGGAACTGAATTCTGCATTTTAGCATTTTACAACTTTGCAGACACTGAGACCTCTATGAGCTAATAGCCTGTCTTGGGAGAGCAAGACATATTCAGCAGAATTTTAGAGTGAAGAGTTTAGGAAGGATAATTTAAGAAGCAAAAGAGCTTAATAAGTATATTGGTGTCTTCTTCTATAGCTAGATATAAAGAGATAGGCCTTTGGGTCCCTAAGTCTCCAAGTCCCAGTAGTGATTGCTACCTTTCTACCCCTATACCTACAGTAAACCCTTGGTGAATGTAATGATAATATAGGTAAGGGATAATAAAACAAGGACAAAAGGATAAGTTCAATGGCGAAAGTTGTACAGTTGAAAGTAGTACCCTAGAGCACCCTGCTGAGCCCCAATGCCTGGATACAAGATGAGATATGGTAGAACATGGAGGCATACAGGTTTTGCATGGTATCCTAAAGCACATTTGCCCACAGATGTTGCAGTTAGGCTTGTATATCCTGCACACTCATAGGCTGCTGAAGCTGACATCCAAGCTGGTCACATAAATGCTTAATTGGCAATGTTTCTGGAAACCGAATGGGCCAAAGAAGTGTTGCAATATGGAGGAAACATTCCTTGGAAACTCTTACCATGTATGGGTGAGCATTATTCTGCTGAAAAATGCCATTTGGAAGTTCTGCCATTTGGAGGCAATGCATGTAGCTGCAGGATTTTCTGTACATATTTCTCAGCTGTTTGTGCCCCTATATCACTACTAAGGGTGACTGACTGTAGTATGTGATGGCTGCATAGATCCTCACACTAGAAAGTAGGCCAGTGTGTCACTGCGGGTGGCTCCACTCCAAAGGCAGGATTGAAGTGCTCATCACAAAGCTTCCATACTCAAACCCAATCACTGTTGGATCTTGAAGAGCACCTTTCATGCCCTCGTCAATGTGGAGCATTACATACCACTAGAGAGGTCACAATGTATGGAATTCAGCAAAAACAGAACCTGGATTTGTTGTCAAAGGCAATATGGTGTCAGTTCATAGAAATCAAAGTTTCTTCTTCATGAGACCTCTGAAAACAAAGTTAATAATGGTGGTTGTTAATCTCAGGACACATAATAGGCGCTGAGTGATCTATTTCCTTCTGCAAAGGAAACTGTTGTTTGCACCTGTGTCTGAATGGAGGAAAAGGAAGCTGTGTCATGACTGCCAGCAGATCAAATGATCCTCTTTACTGGTGGTCTGCCTGGTCCATCCATAACCACAGTGTGTGCATGCCTACATATAACCAAAGGTCTGCCCCTTCTCAAGCCTATCAAATGGGTAAAATGTCTTTGAGTGCATTGTAGAGGAATTTCTAACAGTTAATGATCTCACCAAGAGGTACACTACAAATGAGTGTAGCATACATATTCTAGGGCTAAATAATAGGATTCGCCATTTTTGTGGATGAGGGCCAAACATTTCTTCTGTTGGCACTTACTTCATATAATAGATATCAATGGCCAAGCAGCATCAGAGAGGCCAAGATCATCATGTGTAGTGCCAAGCATTTATATTGGATTAGTGTAATATTTCCAACAAATCTTAATCTAGTTTTATGCATACCATAACAATGAAGCAATTGGTATCCTTCATCTACACAGCTATAACTATAATCTCAAGGACAGAAATTAAAATAACAAGATCTAGTAAAGGCTCTTTGGTTAAATGAAGAAGAATCAGATTTTTGTTAGATATGCGGGTGGTGCTCAAAAGCCCAACCGAAATGCAAGAACAAACAGCAAGTATCTGTGACTCTAATAATTAATCTCCTTCTGTCTTTTTGGCAGTCACCCAACAGTCCTGTCACTTGTAATTCAGTGGCTCCAGGAATCAGAGCTATAATGTTTTTGTACACATCAGAAATTGAAACTGTAGCTCATATGGCTTGACTGTCAGACAATTCCTGATATCCGGCTCTGATTTTCAGGATATATGGCGCTGATCACTATCATTTATGTTCATTATCGACAAGATGAAACTCTAGCTAAGAATTATTTTGTGTCTATGTAAGGCTTAAACACATTGAAATATGAAGAATTATTCCATAATTGTCCAGGTATTCTGGAATTTGTATAATGTATCCTTAAGAGATATCATCAATATCAGATAAACATGGGTTTGAATCCTGGCACCCCACGGATCAACTATGTGCATAAGCTGCAATGCAGCAGAACTAGCACAGCTTTGTAGGCTGCATAGCAGGTGGGAAAGGTACTACAATGTAAGTGCCATTCACCTGAATGTGGCTGAGCTGGTAGTGCCTTCTACGGACAGTATAGAGCTGTGCCAGGTCTGGTTCATTGTGGCTTATTGGTGTGGTACTGAGTTGGGCTCATGTTGATCTTATATTGATGACCTTTCCTAAGTAAAGATTCTTTCCCTGACTGGGCTGATCGCCTGGAGGTGCTGCACAGAAAAGCTCACAGCAGACTCTACCTGCTCAGGAGGCTGAGGGCCTTCGGAGTCCAGGGGACACTTCTTAGGGCTTTCTTCAACTCTGTGGTTGCTTCAGCCATCTTTTTCAGTGTGGCCTGCTGGGGGAGCAGTATATCAACCAGGGACAGAAATAGACTTGACAGGCTGATCAGAAGGGCCAGCTCTGTCCTGGGGAGCCCCTGGACCCAGTACAGGGGGTGGGTGACAGAAGGATACTGTCCGTGGTGAGCTCCATGCAGGAGAACAAATCCCACCCCATGTATGAGACCTTGATGGCACTTGGCAGCACTGTAAGTGACCGTCTGCTTCACCCCAAGTGTGAGAAGGAGCGCTATCGCAAGTCCTTCCTTCCAACCGCGATCAGGCTGTATAATCTACATCAAACCAAGCGAAGATCACTCCGCACAGAGGACTAATGATTATGACTATGAAGTCTTCATTCTTTCTTCTTCTGTTCCTTAGCTGCTATGGACTCCTAGTATATCTTCTCTTCTCAGCATATGTGTGTTTACATCTGTAATATATTACTGTGTATTATCCTGTATCTGTATTACTATGCTGCTGTAACATACTGAAATTTCCCCACTGTGGGACTATTAAAGGATTATCTTATCCTATGTTAATGTTTTAAGAGCCATGCTTTTAAAGGGAGCTTGAGATGGTAGGGGTCTGAGTGGCAAGAGCAGTGCTCAAAGGAGCTGAAGACATCAATTGTCTCATTTGCATAAGACTTCAAAGTTGTTTTTTCCATAACCTATAAAAGTGACGTACATAACAGAGGTATGGTGTTTATCACTGTAATATGATTTGTAACAGGGACGTGGAAGTTGAATATACTTGGGAGAAGCAGTAGACTGCCTTTAAGATCATGACTCTTAGGGGCATTTTCTGTCACTAGGAGCAAAACTTTAGGTGTCAAAAATATGTTGTACATACAGTAGTAAACAGACAAAAGAAATGGTGTGCCCTGGCAGGCTTGACAAAACCTAAGTTGCCATTGAGCAGTGGGAGGAAGCATGGACACGCACAGAATCATCTTAGGACAGTGGTGTGATGTGGCATTAACATTGAAGTGGCTGCTGCCCCTGGGGTATCCAATTATATCTTACTGGGTAATGCTTTACTGTATACTCAGCATTTATAGGAGAGAGCAGTACAATGATCCAACAGAGCAATGGATGAGCCAGTTTCAGCCATTCAGTGCTAGTTTCCTTTCTGCATTGCTTCACAGCTGATAGTTGTACGTGGTTATCCCAGCTGAAAAGAAGAACCTGTCTGGATGTAGAAATCAAGCCTGGTATTGGTTGTACAGGTTTCAGCCAGTCAGTGTTAGGCTAACTTTCTGCACTGTTCCGAAACACAGCTGCAGTCTAGATGTGGAGAAGCAGCTGGAATTCTTCTCTAACCCCACCATTCCTGAACAATCAGTGCTCTTAGATTCAGCAAGCAATATGCAACTTAGGCTTCTACTATCAGGGCTGTGGACTGTATGCTCCAGCTCAGGCCCGCCATTGTGACTGCAGAGCGTCTTAGAAGGTCTTAAAGTTATTTAAGCACAACCTCAGATAAACAACATATGAAATATTACATTGTGTCAACTAGGCCAAAATACAGATCCAAAGTATTAAACATTAAGTACACCCTTACAGTTTCTACACTCACCTACCACTTTATTAGGTACACCATGCTAGTAACGGGTTGGACCCCCTTTTGCCTTCAGAACTGCCTCAATTCTTCGTGGCATAGATACAACAAGGTGCTGGAAGCATTCCTCAGAGATTTTGGTCCATATTGACATGATGGCATCACACAGTTGCCGCAGATTTGTCGGCTGCACATCCATGATGCGAATCTCCCGTTCCACTACATCCCAAAGATGCTCTATTGGATTGAGATCTGGTGACTGTGGAGGCCATTGGAGTACAGTGAACTCATTGTCATGTTCAAGAAACCAGTCTGAGATGATTCCAGCTTTATGACATGGCATTGCATTATCCTGCTGAAAGTAGCCATCAGATGTTGGGTACATTGTGGTCATAAAGGGATGGACATGGTCAGCAACAATACTCAGGTAGGCTTTGGCATTGCAATGATGCTCAATTGGTACCAAGGGGCCCAAAGAGTGCCAAGAAAATATTCCCCACACCATGACACCACCACCACCAGCCTGAACCGTTGATACAAGGCAGGATGGATCCATGCTTTCATGTTGTTGACGCCAAATTCTGACCCTACCATCCGAATGTCGCAGCAGAAATCGAGACTCATCAGACCAGGCAACATTTTTCCAATCTTCAATTGTCCAATTTCGATGAGCTTGTGCAAATTGTAGCCTCAGTTTCCTGTTCTTAGCTGAAAGGAGTGGCACCCGGTGTGGTCTTCTGCTGCTGTAGCCCATCTGCCTCAAAGTTGGACGTACTGTGCGGCGTTCAGAGATGCTCTTCTGGCTACCTTGGTTGTAACGGGTGGCTATTTGAGTCACTGTTGCCTTTCTATCAGCTCGAACCAGTCTGGCCATTCTCCTCTGACCTCTGGCATCAACAACGCATTTCCGCCCACAGAACTGCCGCTCACTGGATGTTTTTTCTTTTTTGGACCATTCTCTGTAAACCCTAGAGATGGTTGTGCGTGAAAATCCCAGTAGATCAGCAGTTTCTGAAATACTTAGACCAGCCCTTCTGGCACCAACAACCATGCCACGTTCAAAGGCACTCAAATCACCTTTCTTCCCCATACTGATGCTCGGTTTGAACTGCAGGAGATTGTCTTGACCATGTCTACATGCCTAAATGCACTGAGTTGCCGCCATGTGATTGGCTGATTAGAAATTAAGTGTTAACGAGCAGTTGGACAGGTGTTCCTAATAAAGTGGCCGGTGAGTGTATATCAAGAGGATAATTACTCCCAGGTGCTGCTAATCAAATGTCATTATTATTATGTCATGTGATTAACTAATCATCAGCATGTGTGATCGCCTCTGTGAAAGCAGAAGTTTTGGCAGTTTGCTGTTCTGGAACCATCAGGTGTGTTAACACAATGGCAAGGAGGAATAACATCAGCAAAGATTGTAGAAAAGCAAATACTACTCCTAAATCTGGTTAATGCTATAAGGTAATTTCCAAACAAGTAGAAGCTCATCATGCTATAGTTCGAAAAAAATTTCACAAGTGAATATCCAAGCCAGTTGCAGTCTTCCCAGGAGTGGACATCCCAGCAAACTCACCACAAGATCCCAAGTGCACACTATGCAACACTCTACAGGCCTCAGTTCAAGTTCATGACAAAACAATTAGAGAAAGACTGAACAAATATTGCTTGTTTGAAAGGGTTATCAGTAGAAAATCTCATCTTTCTAAGGGCTAGTTCACATATTGTTAGGTGTTGAGGAATTTGGTTAGGACAAAAATCCACTTCAGGAATTAGGAAATCGCTTTTTGAAGCGTTTTTTGACATGAGGCATTTTTTGGAGCGCTTTTTGAACCAAATTCCTCGACACCTAACAACGTGTGAACTAGCCCTAAAAAGGAACCTGTTAGGTCAATTTGGGACACTAAACTACCCACCGCCCTGTTCTAAATCTATCCGTGCCCATATTTTATATAATAAACCTTTATACTTAAGCTAGAGATGAGTCTCATTGGAGTCATCTCTGGTGCTTCCACCACCTGCGCAGTTCTTTGGTGAACAGCATGTTTCATATCCGCAACATCAACATGAAAGAGTGTATTGTAGTAATGCTTAAAGAGGTCTTCCCACCTCATCCAGCCAGTGTGACCAGAGAGGTGACACATTTTTCGATACTTACTGCTATAAGTTCTGATAACAGCCAAGCATGCTTGTTTGGTGGTTTTCAGAACTCCTGTGGATAATGGATATGATATATGACATACCAAATATTATGTATCCCATATATACCATACTAATGATGCCATAAATGTGTGAGACATATCTAATAGTATAGTATCTAATATCCAATACAAGGTGCCCTGCAATTGATATAATAAAGGGTGTATAAGGCCTGAAACTATCACCTAATGGGGCAGATTTACTAAGCACAATGTGTCACAATTCTGGCTCAAGCTGCAAATAAAATAAGTGCACGCACCATTCATCACATTATTACGTTTTAGACAATTAATGCTCCTCACTTGACAGTTATTAAATGTTTCTACAAAGAGGCGTGGCTAAGTGCGCTCATATAAAATGTGCCAGACTTATTAATGGCGCACATCACAGCTTTGGCACAGAATACAGGTCTACTGTAAGCCAACCAAGAGGAGGTATGAGGAAGTGAGAATTGTCTAAGATGTTTAGAAAGATGTCTCTAATCTATTGCACACAGGGAGATACTGTGATAAATTGGGCACATCTTCTACCTGCTGGTCTAGGTCTATATAAGACACTATAATAGATCTGCCCCAATAATACCAAATCCTTTATATCACAGAGGTCATATCTACAATTCATTGTAGCAACAGTTAGTGATAATATTTCAGGTTACGTATTACAATATTTGTACATATCCAGTATACATGAGCAGACATAACACATTTCTTAGGCATTGTCTCCTCTACCCTTCATGAATGGTGACTCCAATCTTTCCAGCCATTCATACAGTATGTCAGGTGCTGTAGTAGGATACATCAGACCAGGTATGTCCTGCACTGACTGCAGATAGAGGACAATGCGCACTTTCCCAGTCACCTCTGGGGGAAGCAGTGAAGCAGAGCTCAGTCACATCCTCCTCCACATCAACCAACCCATAACTTTCCAAACTACTCTGTACTGTCTCCCTACCATTGGCTGCAGGCATGGTGCAGTAATAGCAATACTACACATCTAGCAGAGCTGAGCTTGTCATTTATCTATGGGATTGCACACAGTCATATCCTAATGCCTTCCATCTCCTACCAAATGACAAACCCAGCTCTGCTGCATGTATACACAGAAGCTGATCACTCACTGGCCTGTGCCTGGCTGGGTCGCTGTCCGAGGTGCTGGAGCCCTGCAGGAGGTTGTCTATACAGGCCGTCCCGGGCAGTGAGGAGCTCTTCTGGTGGGACAGCTGGTGTCCTCTGCCTGGAGTCGCCGCAGGTTGCCGGACGTCGCCATCCTTATCTTTGGCCGGTCCCTGGGTCTTACTATACGGCAAGAGGTGATCCCTCAGTCGGCGCAGAGTAGAGCCAGGCTCGGGGGTATTTGCGATGCTACCGGGGCTACTGCAGGGGGCGCTGGAGGGTATGGACTCTACACCGGAGCAGCAGAGATTGGGCTGAGAAGACGAGAAGACCCGGTCCAGCACCTGCTTCCTCCTCTTCAGCCCGCTCCAGCGGATCATCCCCGGGACTACCTCCTCCATGTAGTTCTCCTGCTCTCTCCTCCGGGCGGCCGGTGGTGACGGGCACGGCGTCCCTGCACTGCGGCGCTCCGCTCCGGCTTTAGCGCTGCTGTTCTGGCTGCTCCCTGCGCCTTTTCTGGATCTCCCGAGCTGTAAGTTCTTGAAGAGCCGGGCCTGGAAGGAGGAGGAGGAGGAGGTCTGAGTCTCTGAGCCCGGCACTTGCTCCATCACCCTCCTCCTGGGTTTGCGGCGCTTGGAGGGGAAGCAACAGGAGTGGAGGCACCTTAGTGGCTTCACAGCAGCCCAGAAAAAGCCGCAGCTAGGGGGCGTGAGAGGGAGGAGCGGCCCAGAGCCGGGTCCTGGGGGCAGACAGGGCTGAGGAGGTCTCTGCTAGCTGCACTTTCACCGTACTCTGTGTGGCTGCCCTGGCTGGGGGCTCTGGTGCTAGCATTCTGGTTACAATGGGGGTACACGCACCTCGGAGCTCACCCTTGGCGCCTCAATACTTCCCATGCATCGGGGATTGATGGGCACTCCACCTCCTCAGCGGCCGGGCATCTCCTGGAGAAGCTGGCACTGGTCCATCAGGGGGAACACGTGGAGTAGGAGGGTCCTGCTGCTCATCCACACCTAGTGTTATAGGCTGCTGCTTGGATATAGTCAGCCCCTTGCATCCGGCCAGGACTCTTCACTACTGCTGCAGCTTCCTCATCAGCCCCTCTCCTGCTTCATCTGTCAGCAAGAATGCAAACTGTTCATGAAGAGGTTAATGCACTGCCTGGGTCCTCCCAGCCGGTGATGTCATGTGTGCACACTGGATGGAGCAGCATCACTTCTCTGCTTTCTCTCCTGGAAGGATCTGTTCACACTTTCAGGATCTGATATGGATTTAAGACCACATCCCGCAGCAAAATCCTCATGAGGCAGAGGCCATATGTTGCAGAAATGTAGCATTTTTGACTGTTGCGAAAACACAGCATATGTCGGGGCGGATTTATTAAGATTGGCGTTTTATACTTCAGTCTTAAAAAAAGGCCCAATTGGCACAAGGAAAGACTGATTTATTATCAAGATTCTCCAACCTCTTAATAAATCAGATTCATGCCAGTGCGTCGAAATGGAAGTCTGTGCAGTCAGGAACTGACGTAGGATTCCTGTAGAACTCACACCAAAAATCTGTTGTGAGTTATAATAACTATGTCAGGCTGAGGCATCCCCATCTTGCCCCAAGGCGGTTTTAATATTTGGGCCGCTACCCCATTTAATTTAATCTGTGCGGGATC
The DNA here is from genome assembly GCF_031893055.1 of Leptodactylus fuscus. Lineage (NCBI taxonomy): Eukaryota > Metazoa > Chordata > Amphibia > Anura > Leptodactylidae > Leptodactylus > Leptodactylus fuscus. The sequence goes on from NC_134265.1 coordinate 65,968,044, forward strand.
CTATCAGCATGAGAAGTCAGTTTGAAGCCATAAAACCCCTTTAGGTCAGGGCTCCACATTGCAAAAACACAGCATTTTGGCTGCGGCAGAAACTCAGTGGCAAAAAACGCTGCATTTTACAGTACTTCCAAAGTGGATTGGATTTTGCTTAATTCTATCCACACATTGCAGAAAAAATCTGCAATGGAAAAGCTGCATTTCAAAAACCCTTGTCACAGCATGTCAATTATTCCTGCGGAAATACTGGTGTTTTCCATATAGGTCTAATAGGGGCAGAAAGTCCACAGTGGAAAACTCTGTGGACTTTCTGTGAAAAACGCTGTGGAAAAAACGTGATGCGTTTCCACTGCAGTCCTTTCCGCGTTTCCCTGCGTGGGCTTTAGCCCAATCTTTTTAGCTTTTTGCAAAACATGGCTGCCTTTTTCCAAAAACAGTGCCACACCTGTTAACAGGTTGAGTGTGACATTGCAGCTGCAATACCACAACCCATAGACTTGTGTGGTTCTGTTTATGAAAAAAGCAGCCATGTTTTTCTGATCTTGGAAAAAAAAAACATCTGAAAGCCTATATGCAAGACCTGTTAGTGAGGCCAGGGCAGGTGGGGAGAAGATGGTAAGAAGTCACCCAGCAGACACTACTTTCCATGGCAGGCTTTTGTCGTCTCTTAAATTTTGCAGTGTCACAGCTTAAAACATAGTTTTTTTGTAATAGGGATGTCTGTCGGCTTTCTACTGATAGGTTACCTTTAGACTGCGGCACCATGTTGCACAGCTTTTTGTGTTACAGGTTTTGCTGCATTTTTTTTATTTTTCATCAAAGCCAAGAATTGCTGCAGAAGGAATGAGAAATATATAGGAATATCTTATACTTCTTCCTTTTATCAATCCACTCCTGGCTTTGGCTCAAAAAAAACGCAGCAAAATCTGCAATAAAGAAAATTAGCGTTTTCGGGGCCCCTGCGGCATATCTCAGCCACACATTTCACAGAAATACCCGCAGTGGAAATGCTGCTATTTCCAAATCCGTTATGTTTTTGGAAATCGCAGCATGTCAATTATACCTACAGAAATGCTGATGGTTTCGATATAGTTATAAGCGCTTTTTCACTGCAGTCCACTACATGGGGCTTTAGCCTATAGGGGTATTCTAATTTCAGATTCATGACATTTATACAGAATATACCATAAATGTCTAATAGATATGGGTCTGCGAATGAGCATGCATGGTGACTTCTCCAAATATGGTGGCCGTGAGACAGGTAATGCGTGACCCTAGTTCTTCAGATAGGTATGGACTCACATCTATTGAATATCTATGTCTGATACTTTTTGTATAAGAAAAAATGTCTTTGTACCGTGTTAGCCATTTTGCTATGGTTGGACCCTCTGTATGAGTAGATTGGGTTCCCACTGTGTCATACTTTTTGCACATAAATGTCCATGATGGGAATACCTTATTAATAGTAGCCAAATATCCATTGTCATTGCTATTAGGAGTATTCTTTAGGATACATAGTGATTCATTTTGCCAATGTTGTCATTTCTTGTCAGTGACCAAAACGACGTAGGCAGCTGCGTTGCAACAAGCATCCCAGCCAAAATGGTGACTACTGGATTTGTTTGCTTTAATGAAGATCAGCATAGCCACCCACTATATTGTGTGACACATTACCAATCCATTAGTATGAAGTGTGAACCAGTAGACCATTCTGTATTATACAGTATAACACTGTTTTGAGGGGTAGCCTTACAAGTCCTTATCCCCCACTGAAGATCAGGATGTGGTACACATGAGCTGAGGCCCCTTCTCCCCCAGCCCCAATGCAACTTTCTGATGTCCCTCAGTGGTATGAGTTCATTACACAGCAGGAAGGGTGTGGGGGGGAGGGGTTGTTGGTGATAATATGGGAAGTGTAACTCGCTCTTTAATGTGATATTTTGCAGCGTGCAAAGCAATGTGGTAAAAAATCAGCAACTTCAGTGACAGTCAGCTTTTCTATATTTGCATGTGACAGGCAGATAGTCATCAGGAAGTATTTCATTTCCTTTAATAAGTCTGTAGAGTTGTCTCGTGAGCTTTCAATAGATAGCATACAGAGGAGGATTATACCCATCCCCACTTCAGATGTGTATCTCACTGTCTTATGGGGGACGTGGCCAGATGTGTCGTGGTGCAATAATCTGAGGGCACTTCGACTGGTACCTATATGGGTTTCTGCAACATAATGTGACACATATTAAGGCTAGGAATGTTAGAGGCAGTAATTGTTTCTGGAAATGTCTTATGAGGAGGAGTGAAATTCAATAGACAACAAAAGTCAGAAGGAAATATATACACAGTCCAGTCATATTAATGTGACCACTGCCTACTTTTGACGTCAATGTTAAATAACCAATCGCAGAAGGCAGGTGTCATCAGCTATCTGGGTGCACTCATCATTGTGGAAGGCATGATGGATCATCACAAGTATGCATCTATCCTTGCAAACCATGTTCACCCCTACATGCAAAATGTTTTTCTTCAGGATTATGGCATCTACCAGCAGGACAATGCGACGTGTCATAAAGCTCACAGTGTACGTGCGTGGCTCAACGAGCACCAGGATGAGTTTACCGTACTCCCTTGGCCAGCAAATTCCCCCGGACTTGAACCCAATTGAGAATCTGTGGGACTACCTCGATCGGGTTGTTCGCACCATGGATGCTCAACCGCGTAACCTTGCACAGCTGGTCATGGCACTGGAGGAGTCGGCATGGGTCAACATCCCAGTGATCATCATCACAACATCTGAACATCATCACAACATCCCCTCTCTTCCTGCACGTCTCGCAGCGTTCCGCTCTGCTAAAGGTGGTTATTCTGGATTTTGACAGGTGGTCACATTAATGTGACTGGACTGTGTATATTTCACAAGAAGAACACCAACAGTAAAACATTGTAGAAGTAGTGCAGAAGGACAGTGATCCAAAACACATAGACATCCTACAGCTGAGAGACTGAGGAGAACAAATCTAGACTACAGTGTTGGATCCATCAATGACAGATACTACTGGTGGACCCCACTGACTTAGAGTTGGGTTCATGGGCGTATGACTGTGGTGCCCATTACATGAAAGATAGCGCCACATTCAGTCCCATTGCGCTTGCCAATCTGATAGCCTTAAAGAAGTCTTCATTCAGTAGAAATGTCAGTAGATTCATAGATGCAGATAGGAAGAGGCGGCCAGATACATGCCAGAGGATTGCTGCCTACTGGATACTTTTCCCTGTGCCTGACTGTGTTCAAAACTATATTTTCTCAAAAATGCCAGGAATGTAGCTGAGTAAAACATAGTTGTCTGCAATTTGTCTGTAGATTTATGCTAGCCTATCCACAGCAGCACGAAATGTTATCTGGTCTCCTTTAAATTCCACATCAGATGCTTGAAAGACTGAAGGGCCTGCAGATTCTTAAGCCTAGGAAAAGAGTAGATCATAAAGGGAGAGGGAAATATGTGAAAAAATATATCCGAAAAAATCGTCATTTTCCATATAAAAATCCACTACTAATTTTATCTTTAAAACCTGCTTCAAACAGATGCATAGAAAGGCAGGTGTGACCGCACCTTCAGTGCATTTTTTTTCCGTGCGGTGGCAGAATAAGGGCTCGTTCACATCTGCGCCCGGTCTCCGTTCTGCAGGTTTCCGTTTCCTGCACAAAACAGAGGTAGGAGACGGAAACCTGCAGGACTCTTTCTCACCCATTCATTTGAATGGGTTTGAAAGCTGTCCGGCCGTGAGTGGCGGTGAGCGTTTTATGCTCTCCACCGCGAAACCGTTTTTTTAAATCCGGACACAGAGTTGGACATGCAGTACTCTGTGTCCGGTTTTAAAAAAAACGGTTTCGTGGCGGAGAGCATAAAACGCTCACCGTTGCTCACGGCCGGACCCGGTCTGTGGTTTCCGTCTTCTTGCATGCAGAAGACGGAAACCACAGAACGGAGACCAGAACGCAGGTGTGAACCTAATGATAATAAATAATAATAAATTTTATTTATATAGCGCCAACATATTCCGCAGCGCTGTACAATTTGTAGGGTTCAGATACAGACAGATACAAAACAAAGAACGTCATTTCACACAATGGGACTGAGGGCCCTGCTCACAAGAGCTTACAATCTATGAGGTAGAGGGGATGAACCTAGCTGCATTTTAATGCAAACTGACATGGTTTTGCTCTGTGGTTTTTCACCATGTTGCTTCTTCAGGTAAACCAAGTTGGTGGAATTGGTCAGACCTGTAGATGCCATGTGGGCAGAAATCATAAAGGGTACACACTATCTGCCAAGAAATATTAGCAGTACAGCAAAATTGCAGTCTCATTGGGTATATGTGAAAAAAAAAAATATTGGTTGTTAGAATACACCAGTTTTACACTACAAAGCCCCAAACCTCTTGCAGAGTCCTATGTCAGCGAACACATATCCCTGGCTGCCAGAATTAAGAGGGCCCCAGTCCACGACTACTGACAAAGCACCCAGTATGGAAACATGCTCCATTCCAAGGCAAAAAATAGGTAGCAGACTAAGGGTATGTTCACACATCAGTATGCCATCCGTCCGTTTGAATTCAGTTTGACATTTCAAAACGGACTGATACACATACTGATTGTATACTGACACCTTTTTATGCTGATAGCAAACTTCTCCGTCTGATAGAGGACAGATAAGGGGATTAAATGTAGCAATTATAAACAGAGTAGAGATAAGGAGGACATCAGGACATTTATTATATCTCCTTAACTTTACTTTACTTTACTGTATTGATTATAACGCTGCTGCGATACGTTGTATCCACTGTTCCTGCTGCTGTAGGATGAGTTGGGAGATGCCCACTATGCATACACTAAGCATCGTATACGGAGGGAGGTCCACTCTCCCAGCTCATCCCACAGCAGGTATGAGCACTGAAAGCACACGGACCCCATAGACTATTAGGTGGTGGGTGACAGAAGGATACTGTCTGTGGTGACCTCCATGCGGGAGAACAAATCCCACCCCATGTATGGGACCCTGATGGGACTTGGCAGCACTGTAAGTGACCGTCTGCTTCACCCCAAGTGTGAGAAGGAGCGCTATCGCAGGTCCTTCCTTCCAACCGCGACCAGGCTGTATAATCTACATCAGACCAAACGAAGATCACTCCGCACAGAGAACTAATGATTATGACAATGACCATGAGGTCTTCCTCTTTCTCTTCTGTTTTTCCTTAGCTGCTATGGCCTCCTAGTATATCTTCTCTCCTCAGCTTATGTGTGTCTACGTCTGTAACATATTACTCTGTATTATCCTGTATCTGTATTACTATGCTGCTGTAACATGCTGAAATTTCCCCAATGTGGGACTATTAAAGGATTATCTTGTGCTTTCCGCGCGCTGTCTGCACGAGTCATGCAGACATGAAAGTAGATCACAAAATACATTTCGGTCTGTATGTTCCGTGCGGACACCGCACGGAAAGCACATGGACCCCATTATAGTCTATCGGGTACGTGTGCTCTCATAAACTCTCCGCTTGTCAGTGCATTCGGTATTCCGTTTGGAGGAGTCACCATGCGGACTCCCCGAATGGATTACCAAACGCAGATGTGAACCAGGCATCTCTAAGTACACTATGTTATTATTTTGATTAGTGAATGATGAACGACACTTTCTGACAAAAATATTTCATTTTTGGTTTTTCTTAGCTGTTTTATATCTGTGGGATCCCTCATAGACTAAAATGGACAGATAGGGCATGACCTATTTTCTGATGGTCGGCTAAAACATATAAGACATGTAAATAGCCTCAGTGAAATCAATGTGTTCTGAAAACGTCAGACTGATGAGTGTTTCTCACTTTTGCTATACCCTGCCTTCTCACAATCGGTTCACTTATGAGACACAGTTCGTGTGTTGGCGGATTTATCAGCCTGAGTATATGTCAGGAGAAGGACTCCTAGTAATACAGTTATCTTTGCTGCTAGGAGTCCCTGTCTACCATTGACATACTGATTATAGTACAGGACAAAAACTGCATCAAAATGACAATTTGTCATCTAGTTTTTAATCATTTTAGGCTCCATGCACATGGATGTGTGCTTTGTCAGTGTGCTAGCCATGTTTTTAACGGCCAGCAAAGTGACTCATTATTTTATATTGTCTTATACTGTATACACACCCTTTTTTTTTTATCATATGTCAGAGTAGGGAGCAAAGAGTCCGGCGGCAGAATTCATGACAGGTCCTGTTCCTGTTCATTTTGCAGCCTGGGCTCACTACATGAAATGAATGGCTCCATGGAGGGTATGAATGATGACATCCATGTGCTATCCGTATCGTTTACCCATGGACCTTTAGGTGCACCAAAATTAAAAACTGGGCCAGTAAGGGAATGGTGTAGATTATAGGTATAACTCTGGCAAGTTTTCAGGCATCAGTAAATTTGTTATGCCCCAACTCGCCTTGGTCTCTGCCAAGTGCTGGTGGGACACTAAAGATCAAAGTGGTAAATCTTTGGAGAAAAAAAGTGCCATGCAACATAGATGGACCACAACTACTCCCATCTACACCAGTTTCCTGGTTTAAGCAAAAATGTAGGAAAGAGGGAAGGAAAAACACAACCCAGCGTTATTAATACAATTTGAGAAAAAATCAGGAAAACTCACGTCCCTCAAAGAAGGAATATACGCTCGGACCTCTAGAAACTTCCTCCAGCCAAGGAATGCGTCCATGTAAGAAAACTTGCAAACAAAGGATGAGATCCAGCGATTCCTTCTTGATTAAAAGATTTCTTTATTGAACCAACATGTTAAAAATATCAGCAGGGATGGTTAGACATAGTTGTTGGAATCCATGGTAGTAGTAATTGCCACTGGCTGACGCCACCAGGGCTCAACGTGGCGTAAAACACACTGTGGAAAAATATGTGCAGCAGACACACTGCGATTTCCAAGACCACACCGGCAAAAAACGCTGCATTTTAAAGTACCTGCAAAGTGTTTGGGATCCTGGCTAATCCCATCCACTCATGGCAGAAAAAAAATCTACAGCAGAAAATTGCAGCATGTCAATTATACCTACAGAAACGCTGGTGTTTTCAGTATAGGTATAAGGCCAGGTCCCATGGGCCAGAAACGCTGTGATTTGGCCGTAGCGGAAATGCAGCAGAAAAAATCAATACAATACATGCAAAGTAGATGGGATTCATGTGAATCCCATGCCCACTTTGCGTTTCAAACCAGCTTTTCCGTAGATATAATGGTAACAGACAGTCTGCGGAGGAAAACTCAGTGAACTTTCTGTTCAAAGCGCTGTGATAAGAACTGTGATGCGTTCCTGCTGCAGTTTTTCCCGCAGTGCTTTAGCGCTGCAAATCATCCCGTGGGGCCTTAGCTTAATGGGGCAGAAAGTCAGTAAAGGAAAACTCTGCAAAAATGCAATGAAAAAAGGTATGGAAAAACTGCAGGGTTGTTTTTTTTTTTTGCTGCATCTTGCACAATTTTTTTTTTTCTAAACGCATTTGACTTTCTGTGAAAAGCTCTGCAGTAAACACCACGATATGTTGCTGCTGTCGTTTTTCCCGCAAAGTATTTTTCTGCGACCTGCTACGTGTGACCTTAGCCTCAGAGAGGATAATAAGTTCTCCCAATATTTGTATAATGTTTGTAATCCCCTCCATAATTTGTGGATATGTCAGAACCAAGGTGCCGATTTGACAAGACCATAGATCATCACGTTTTCCATCAGGGCTTTTGAGAAAGATTGTGAAATGACTACAAGAATGAGCATCCAGTAAATGCTTTCAATTCCATTTTCTTACAACACTCTTGTGCATTGAGCAATAATTTTCTTGCTAGATATATTCTTCTGGGCTCCTGTGCAGATAGGTTATATTGTACCTTATTTTACCCCGTGTAGCCTGTCTACGTGTTATTTTGCTTAATTGCACTTTAATAAAATAAAATGGTGTGAGGTCGATATATTAACTACTATAAACCGGCCGGGCTCACCTTTAAATCATTTAAAGTAGTGATAGAAAATTCACCGATCGTTTCAAATCAAAGGTGTAACACAATTACAGGGAAATATAATGCTCAAACAGGAGTAATATAAGGACAGATAGGCAACTGAGGAGTTCAAAGAGTTCTGAAAGTTGAAATATCTAATAACTCAAACTAGGTACCCAATAGTATATATATATATATATATATATATATATATATATATAATGTCAAAATGCCTTATTCAGTTGAATGCCATAAAGCTGCAATACCCAGAGCACGTAGTAAGGGTAAGTTCACACTGAGTTTTTTGGTCAGGATCATTCTTCAGCCCGTTTCGCCTCGCGATTAGGCCTGAAGTCACTCCCTCCTCCCAACTAGGCCCATTCATTGGGCCTAATACGGAGCAGAATGCGCGACTAGATGCGATGCACTGCCGCCGGCATTCAGTCGCAGCTACCCGTTTTTTGGTCCGGAACCTGAGGCAGCCTCTGCCTCAGGTTCCGGACCAAAAAACCCCATGTGAACTTATCCTAAGAGGTGAATGGCACTCTGGTGTATGGAACAGTGTAAATAATGAAGAGGACGCAGCATTTGCCTGAGCCCTGTTGACCCTTGAAAGAACTGATTGCCAGGATTCAAGAGTCAGACCCCCACTGATCTGATACTGAGGGCCTATCCTTTCCTATAAGGATAATATTTTCATCTAAAAAAACTTTACACTACACTGGGAATCATACTTCCCAAAATTATTTTCAGGTCCAATCTGCCCAAGGTTTTCCTTCTGGCATCACCATAGATGCCAGATGGAGTATGTCAGTAGGAAATTCTCATTAAACTAGTCAGAGTACCTTACAGTATATAGAGATATTTTACTTTATGTCATATGGTTTTGTATTATTCAAATTAGCTGAGCATAGAAGCTACGTTATCCCCTTGCTCATTCCCCCGCCCATACAGAATATCGGCTGAGCTTGCCCTGCCTGCTCCTGAGTGTCAGAGTCTCTGGAGTTTGAAGTGCACTGCACTGCACATGCACACTTGTTTCCTATGTAAGTCCTTGTATTTCAGGTGTAGGTGATGTAAGGCATGCATGCAAAGTACAGAAGCGTGGAAGCAGGCGGGGGAAGCTCCAATGATGTCATTCTGGATAGGAGGAGGAATGAGCAAAGGGATAATGTAGTGGCAATGCTCATCAGCTTTAATATAGGCAATCTTGTCTCATTTGCATAATTACATTACATTACATAAAAATATAGCAGCAATTTTACTAACAAAGTATGGCACTGTGCTCAGGAGTTTTTCCTGCTGACAGATTCCCTTTAATGAGGACATTTTACCACCTCCAACAAGTCCAGCTATTTATAACTTTTAAAATCTGCTGCTCCTCTGATTCTGGCACAGTATTTTTCTCTAGCCCCCACCATTCCTGAGCAATCAATGCTGTTAGTTTTGGTGCCTCATATGCTACTTAGGATCTGTAATGTCAGGAGGGCGGTGTCAGGCAGGAGCAGACAAGGGGTGTGATTCTGAGCTCTGACACTGGCTGCCTCTGATTGGAGATCTGAGTTACGCTCCCCTGTCTGACCCAACCCTTGTGACATTACAGAGCTTAAACAGCAAATCAGGCATCTGATTTGCTCCTGGCACCAGTTCTTCAGTGAAGCCAAGGATGTACACCCTGGCTTCACTGCAAAAGTGCTGGATGTACAGGGCAAGCGCATTGAAGCCAAAGTGTACTCCTCTGGCTTCAGTGAAGAACTGCGCTGACGTAAGGAGTACAGCGGCAAGGTGTGTATAAAGTTTTTTTAATTTATATTACGGCCTCAGGCTTTAAAACCGATCGTTTTTGGACACTAAACCCCCAGTCTATAAGGACCTGTGGGTGGCTTAGTGTCCCAAAATGCCCCCTGACAAATTCCATTTAACATGGTTGTCATAACCACGGCCGCATCATGATCACTCATTTTTTTGTCTTTCCTTTCAGTGCTCAGCATTGTTTTACTTACTTGTCTATCATTTTCGTTGCTACCATCAGAAATCTTCATTGCTCAGTAATACAGAAGTACAGCTCTAGTATACTAGTGACTGGTAGGTCATGGTTATTTATGTGCTAACCACTGAGCCACAGTACTACCATATTCCAGAGGAAAATACAACAACGTCAAGGAATCTTCCAGGTCAAGGAAACACTTTATGTAAAACTGATTTTCACTAGTTTTAACCACTAATCTAAGAACCATCACAGATATAGAAAACCAGTGACTGACAATTGTCCTACAACACTGTAAAAGTAACAACTGGGGCAACATTTATACAGTGTATTATACCTGATACAGGTCCTAAAGGGGGTGAAGCTTGACGCCGGTATTTCCTTCTCTGTCCATGCAAAAACATAATGGGGCAGATAAAATAATAAAAAAGCACCATAATACTGATGTAATTCTCTCCAAAAAAAACCTGGTGTACATACTTTATAACAGTTTCTGCGTCTCATCTGACAGGTGGTTTGCGCTTGTTGAAAAAGGTTGGAGCTTAATATGCAAAACCATGAGTCAAATATGTGCCAAAATTCTAAACAATGTGCCAAAATGTCGTCAAAAATTAAGTCAACTAATATTTGGTATAACGTTAAAGGGGTTGTCCAGGATAAACTGATTAACCCCTAAAGTAAACTGCCTCCCCCACACAACTTCTAATTTACTTCAATTTAAAAAAAAAATCTATGCTTACCCATATTCCTGGAGTGGTCATGTGACCACCTCAGGGACACTTTCTGATGGTGACGTTCTGTTTAACCGCTTCCGAAACGGAATGTCACCATCACTCCCCCCCTTCCTATTATCCCCATCAATACTTATCAAGCCTCTCTGTGTCTTAAGAACAGCTCCTCCCTGTCTTCCTGTCTTCTAGTAGTGGGCAGAATAGGTTAGCCAGGGAGACAGGGGAGGGTGGGAGGGGCTAGTAATGGATGGGATCGATAGACTTAATAAGATAGGGAAGGTCTAGGAATATGTGGGATTGGTAGTCAGTGATAGTGGGAGGGGCTAGGCTTAGTGGGTTTTGTAACAGAGTGAGAGGGGGAGCTGAGTGAGAGAGAATTAGTGCAGAAGCTACACAGGAAGCTGCATAGTAGGAAGAAAATAAACAAAGGGAGAAAATGCCTTGTCATAAAAGATAGGGGCTTAAAGAGGGTTCCAGGGAAGACAAAATACAAGCATATGGCTTAGTTTCTGTAGGTTCAGTATTTCAGGGCTTCCAGTCTGGTTACAGTATAGGACGTGTATTGCACCCAACACCCTTCTGATGAGAGTTGGCTGACTCGGGAATTGGAATAGTTGTAATATTTAATTGTAATCACTGTAAATCCAGCCTCCTTCTCTGTTGTGCCTTGACAGAGCAAGGACCATGCTAACACCCATCATATGCATTACATCACGCAACAGGAAAGAGAGAGTTAGGTGCTAGACACATGTCCCTCTTTTGGAACTAGGCCAGATGTCCAAAATCTGGGGTCTGACACCCATGACCCCTGTGGATCAGCTGTATGAAGAAGCAGGGGCGCTCCTTTAACACTGCTTCTGATTCTCAGGCCATGTGACGTCACATTCATTGATCACATAGTCTGATTGAAGTGAAATGAGATAAGCTGTGATACCAGGCACAGCTGCTGCACAAAAATACGATGCTGTGCTTAAAAAAGCTGATCAACTGGGGGCTGATGATCTAAGGATATGTCATAAGTCCTGGAAAACCCTTTTAAGCCAAAAACCGCGGCATTGCACTGCAGAAATGCATTACCATTTTTCTGCAGTGTTTTTCACATAGTTTTCCTCTGGGGACTTTCTGCCCATTCCATACCTATACGGAAAACGCCAGCATTTCCGTAGGTATAATTGACATGCTGCGATTTTATAAATGCGAGTGTTTTTGAAATCGAACCCTTTTCCATTATGGATTTTTATGCTGCAATGTGTGGATTGGATTAGCCAGAATTCCATCCACTTTGCAGGTAATGTAAAACACAACATTTTTTGCCACAGCATTTTCGGAACGTGGCACTCCAGCCTTAAATAATTTCCACACAATTTTATTTTTTAATCTAATTTTATTGAACATCAAAGATGACAAAGCAGCAGCGATTTACTGTGTGATACATGTGAGGCAGTGAATACAAAGCAATATAGTAAAATTTACAAAGTACAATCTGTAGAGAGTGTCCATACAAACAAACATAGCAATTACCACCTGTCAAAACTTGGCTGGGCAGCCACCATTCTTATAAACCACATTCTTACAAGGCAGAGTGTTGTTTACCAGTTTTCTCCATTGAGAAAGTGTAGGAGGCCCCTTGGCTATCTATTACATGGCGACAGCTTGCGAGCTAAGAATAGGGCCTCATACTAGAATGGGGTTACCTGTGGGCAGGACCACATCATCTATCAGACAGGGTTCTGCCCATGTGAAAATGTCAAACAGGGATTGCTGCAAAAAACTTTTATAAAATCAAAACACACTGACGCTGGGTTCACATCAGCACTTGTACTATGTTCAGGGATTCTGTTCCCCTCTCTGCATGAAAAAATGTGTAGCGTTTTCTCTCCATATTTTTTGCCCTTCTTGGGAGGAAACTGAGCAGACCCCATTATAATCTATGGGATCCACAGGTTTCCTAAGGTAACCGCTTTTTGATCTGGATTAGGTTTCCGTTCGGAAGGTCCCCAAACGGAACCCCCGAACAGGAACACGGACGCAGATGTGAACCTAGCCTTAAAGCAGTTGCCCAAGGTAAGACTAAATTCCTACACTAATCTAAACACCCTCCCCCGCCTACTTTTTAAGTTATAGAATTAAGCAAAAATGGATACTTACCCATATCCTTGGGCGGAAACGCGGAAAGGTCCCACGTTGCAGAAACGCGGAAAGGTCCCACGTTGCAGAAACGCAGCTTTATTTATTTATTTATTTATTTTTTTGCAGATTTTGTTGGGGGTTTTTTTGAGCCAAGGCCAAGAATGGCTACAAAAGGAATGGGAAATATATAGGAAGCTTTGTAGTCAGGAACCTTCTTCATTATACAGAGCCATCACAAACATAGATCAGTATGTAAGTGACATATATGTTATCTCCCACAAAATAGAAAGGTGGAGACTAAGAAGATAGAGTTTCTACTTGTCTTGCTGTTGAGAAGTATAAAGATGCTAGAGAATACTTCATGATTTACCAGAGTGACTGTTTACTAAGTATCGACTATACAGTACATCTTTATTATAATTGATGCACAAGAGGTTACACATTTTTGGCAGCTTTATATTCCATCTGCTGCCAGATTTGAGAGCATTTAGCATTAGAAGGGAATACACTTATGGAGGTATGAAGATAAAGATAAAATGCTGAGAACATTATACATTACTGAAATTACAGCAGATATTAAAGAGGTTGTCTTATGAACACAACCCCTATCCATAGGTCCTGATAGGGCACTGTATGCGGACATCATGGAGGTTAGCCCCCTATTTGGCAGACTATGCCTATCCATGCATCATTTGAATAGCCATCATGTAATATCACGTTAAGGATTCCTGGATGACCCTTCCACTGTCAGACAAACCTCCCAATAAAATACCATGAGTGCAAGAAATTATAGGACACGTTTCACCAGAGTGAAAACCAGGGCTGTTTTAACGCGTTGGTGGGCCTAGTGCAAAATGGGCACCCCTAGTTTCATAAATGGGCACCCCCCATTACCACCTGACCAACACAAATTATAATGCCCCCTACACTACTTAACCACTTCGGTCCCGGGCCAATTTGTGCTTCAGGACCAGGTTAGGTTTATTTTGTATGTGCAGTTTTGAGGGCTGTAACATTTTTCTCATACGTCTCATTCAACTGATTTTTGCAACTTTTTTCGGGGACACATAGGGCTTTATTATTATGTTGTTTTTATTTTCAAATGGGCTTTCATTTTTTTTTATATCTGGGAAAATATAAACAAAATAGGAGGGAAATTGTGTCTGGTTTTCTCTTTTCTTTTTTTTATTTAATAACACAGTGCTACTGAAAAACTGTATAAAATAGTTTTTCCTCTCCGTTATGGTAATTTTTATTTTATATGGAGTTGTAAGGGGTGGGGTTATAATTTTTAATAACAGCATTTTATTAGCGTATTGTTTTACTTATTTTATTTACATTTTTTTTAAAAAAAAATTATTAATTTTTTTATATTTTTTTTTCAGATGGTGTCCCCGTAAGGTCATAAGAGACCTTTGGGAACATCTGATCACTTTTTTCTTTGTTAGGGAGGCTGATTTCCCTTCAACTGGGGCTGGTACATTTATCCCCAGTTGCAGGAGGAATATGGCCTCCTGCACGCTGTTCTTTAGACTTATAGAGCTGATCTGGGTCCTGTAGGACCCAACAGCTCTTGTAAGACGCTGATCCCGGCGGATCACGTGACCCCCAGGTCAGAGGGCGGCCCCATACACAGCGATCGAGAAGGCAGGGAAGGTAATAAACCTTCCCTGCCTTCTCTCTGGGAGTTCCTGCTGAAGTTACAGCCGACTCCCAGTATCAACAGCTGCACGATCTCGTGCAGCTGCTGTGTTTTGACAGGATGTACCGACATGTCCTGTTAGAACAAGGCAACCACTTTCCGGACGTAAATATTCTATGGACGGTCCGGAAGTGGTTAAAGAGTGACTTTCATGTCCTCATGTGCATGAAGTTTTATATACCGCTAGAAAGCCGACAGTGCACTGAGTTTTCTGTTATGTGCCCCTGGGCTGAAGAGATCAGCGCCGTTAATTTCAGCAACAATCTCTGCCCACTGTCAGAAGGAGCGTTCCTGACAGTCTGTGAGGAATGCCGCCTCTCACAGTTCTTTTCCATAGACTTGCACTGGGGGGGGGGGGGGGGCGTTCCTCACAGCTCAGTGTCATCGCTGGGTGGTAAGGAATGCTTCTCCCCTGACAGTACAGGGCTATGTTTGCCCAGCTAGACTGTCAGGAATGCCCTTGTGACAGTGGGCAGGGATATCTCCTGCCCCAGGGCACATAATGGAAAAGCCGACAATGCACTGAATTCAGTGCACTTTGGACTTTTTATCGGTATATAAAACCACATGTGCTTGAGGACATGAAAGGTCTTCTTTAAGCATACATTACAGCTTTTAGAGGATATAAAAAGCTACAAATCCAGTTGAATTTCTTTTTAGGCCTCAACCTTACCCTTGTCCAATCTAACCCCGCCTATCACCTTTGTGCCATTCTTTGGGTAACATAGTTATGAGGCCTCCTTAATTCCCCTCATACAGTATAATATACTCATACTGTCTCTCACACAGTATAATACTCTTTTAGTGCCCCCCTTCCCCCCACACATTATAGTGCCTCTTTAGTGGCCTTACACATTGTGAAGCTCCATTAATGCATCCCACATAGTATAATGTCCCCTTATTGGTCACACAAAGCATAATGCGCCTTTAGTTGCCCACACAGAGTATAAGGGCCCTTTAACATGGGCACAGAGGGGGCGGATTATGGCGCGGAATCCACGTCATAATCCGCCCCCTCTCAATGATGGTCTATGGAGACCGCTAGCGTTCTTTTTTCCGCTATCGGCATGTTGGCGCTAGCAGAAAAAAGAAGCGACGTGACCTTTCTTGAGGCAGATTCCGCCTCAGGGAGACAATAGAAGTGAATGGGAGGCGGAAATCGTGTCGCGTTTTTTTGCCAAAAACGCGTCACAGTTTTTGTCAAAAACTATGACCAAAACCCGCGACGTGTTTTTTTGCGGTCCATTCACTGCCCAGCAGGAAAAAAAACACCTGGCATTTTCTGAAGCATTTTTTTTTTTACCAAAAACCGCTCCAGAAAATGCTCCAAAAAACGCCTCAAGGTCAAAAAACCGCTTCCTAATTAGGAAATGTTTTTTTTCCGGACAAAAATTCGCCACACGTGATTCACGTGTAAACTTAGCCTAAAGCTCCCTAAGTGACCCACCAAATTGAAGTCATCTTTGAAATAAAAAAAATACTCACCTAGTCCTGTTCCTAAAGGAGTATATGCAGCTCTCCTGTGGCTAGCGCTGCCACCTTTTCCAATCAAAAATGCAGGTCAGGTAAAGGAGGTATGGTTTTGGGAGTGTGGCATAAAGATATGGTCGGTCCAGCCCAGCACCACCAACATGACAGTATAGAGTAGGGGCAAGATTAAAATTTACAATGTGCAGGAACCAGTGCAATATCACCTATTGAAGGATGCAAAGAGCTGGAGTTGGTGGAAGTGGTGAAAGGTTCCTTTAAATATGGCTGCTAGAAATGAAACACTGGCAACTGCCTCAAGACAGTAATACTGGCTGGGCCAGTGATTTACCAGTCTGAGAGCAGATCCACTTTGACACCTGATGGTAACTCTACTTGGACCCCAAACAATATAGGATTTTCCAGCACTCAGTGGATAGTTGATAAATGTTTCTCCATGGAATATTCTTTAGAGTGGAACTCTTTTTTTGTAATATACTTAATTAACCTATCTAACTTATTTTTTTTAATTGAAAACAGGTTGTAACATTCTCCTTAGCAATCCTCTAAGCTGTTACTAGGGAAAGTCACTACACATTTGTATTGTCAATATGCAGAACTAGAGTATTTACCAAAGGGGATGGTCACTTCAAATGGCCGTATCTCCGGTTTTATGCCATCTAGAAAAATTGTTGTGGTATCACAAGAAGGCTGAGATTCCCATGTTTCACTAGTTAAAACATAGTTTGGTAATTTGAACTTAATATGCAGCAGTTCATGCTGCATTTAAAATCACATTTGTGACTGCATTTATAAATAAAAAAGCTGTGGACTGGGGCAAATGAGGCTCAGTGGTTAGCACTGAAGCCTTGCAGCACTGGAGTCCTGGATTCGAATCCTGCCAGGAACAACATCTACAACAAAAAAAGCTGTGTTTCTGCAACGTGAGGTTTTAACCTTTTCTAGCTTGTTTTTATTGATGCTCTCTCCTCAGAATAGAGCACCAATAAGCTGCATGAGGGGGCTATAGTGCCTGTTTATATCATACATTGTATGTTTATAGTGACCGTGTGATGTAATTCCAGTCTTGTCACATAGACATGTACAGGACCAGCCTGTAGTTACATGACATGGCCGCTATGAGATGAATGACACTATATAAACAGAGAAGTGGTCATAGCGCTTAGTGTGGGTTCACACCAGCGCCCGGTCTCCGCTTTGTGGTTTTCCGTCTTCTGCCCGAGAAACTGGACAGTGTCAGTGAGCGTCTTCTGGTCTCCGCAGCAATACCGTGTTTTGTTTTTTTTTAACCGGACAGTCCTGCATGTCCGACTTTTTGTCCAGTTAAAAAAAAACGATTTTGCCATGGAGAGGCAGAAGACGCTCACAGGCAGACACTTTGCAAACCCATTCAAATGAATGGGTTTGAAAAATGACTGCTGGTTTCTATCTCCTGTCCAGTTTCTTGGGCAGAAGATGGAAATCTGCAAAGCGGAGACAGGGCACAGGTGTGAACCCGCCCTTACACAGGTGCCACGGTTCATTCAATCAGCTGATCCTGGGGGTCTCAAGTATTGTAACCTCACCTAATTTATTTTTTTTACTTTTAAATTAGGAAACACCTGGGGCATTAAAGGGATTACACAAGAAAGTTATTCATTTAAAGATGTATTTGGGAGTATTATTCATTATGGGGGGTTATATTATATATTTTATAATTGGGGGTAGCAGCAGGATGGCTGTGCAGAGGAGGACAATGTAGGGCAGGTGTCTGGAAAAGTAAGGAGCCAAAGATGTCTGTGTTGCAAACTTTACAGAGATTGTAGGAAGTGGGCATGGCGGTCCAGACAGAAGAGAAAAGAAATGGAAATGTGAACGATTAGACGAGACGTCACCTGTAAGTCACTAAATGTTACTGCACTGTATTCACCTAAATCGTCTGCAGAGCACTATGTAGAGCCGATATCCACCACTATATGGTGACCATATAGTGATAATATCGGTAAACTTCAGTTGGGGGCCCACTTGGACATGTTCACTTCCCCTGTGCTTAACCCCTAGCTATGCCTCTGACTGTGGGGGTCTCTATACTGTGGGGGAGAGGTACCTTACACTGTGGGCGCACCAGAAGAGGGACTTTATACTGCGGGGGAAACTGGAGGAGGACATTATAATGTCTAAGGGGCCACGGAAGGTCACAGGTTGATTAATGTCTGAGGGGCAACAGGAAGGACAGGTTAATGTCTGAGGAGACACTGGGGGAGCAAGTTAACCTTTATATTGAGCCCCCAGTTTGTTAAGATGGCCCTGTATATAAAAGTATAAAAGTACTTACACAATGTAAAGCACTTTTTTTTTTTTTGCAAAGTTTTGGATTTTTTAGGAGGTTAAAACGTTTTTTTAAAAAAAACATATAAATTTGTTATGACTGTAACGATTTACAGAATACAGTTGACATGTCATTTTGGCTGCACAGTGAATGCTGTAAAAATTAATGCTGTAAGAATGTCGCGAGAATGCAGTTTTTCTCTAATTTCACCACATTCTGAATTTTTTTCCGGCTTCCCTATTATTGTATGGAATATTAAATTGTACCATTATGAAGTACAATTTGTCATGCACCAAATAAGCCCTCAAACAACTTTGTGAACAGAAAAAAAGTTATGGCTTTTGGAAGATGGGGAGTAAAAAAATAATAATTGAAAAACTAAAATAGAAAATGGCTGCACGGGAAGGGGTTAAGAAACTATAGAAATATATACAGTATATAACTATAAAAGTAGAATTATATATATAACCTCTTTCTTCTACTTTAATAGCATTTTGACATTTCTTCCAAATACTTCTTTCAGGTTTCATATAATATTCCGTTTCTGGGATGTTTCCACACTTAAGCTGAAGATTAGACTTGTAAATAGGACACAGTGATCTGGAAGAATGAATACATATGTTTTGCATTTTATCTATTTAACTAATTTGCATGAATATGAAGTGTTCTTTTGCAACACCAATACAGACACGCACCTGCTTCCAGTACAGAACAGAGTGTGAATTCTGCAAAATTTGTATAACTTGTTACTAGTATTACCTCCTTTATAGGTACCCCATACACCCAGTAGTTAGCACTGTCGCCTCTGAGTCCTTATAGGTAGGGAATGAGCAGTATGCCTTCTTAATGCTCATATGTTGTGTACACTGTGCCCTCTAACTCCTTTTAGGTAGTTAGCATTGTACCCTCTAAACCCATATAGGTAGTGAGCACTATCTTCTCTGAGCCCCTCTAGGTTTTGAGCCCTGTCCCCTCTAATTCCCTTTAGGTAGTGATCACTAACTCCTCTTAGTCCTTAAAGGTAGTGAGTCCTGTCCACCCAAAGTCCTTATGGGTAGTGAACACTGTTCCCTCTAAGCCCTTATAGGTAGTGAGCAATGTCTAAAGGCATATCATGAAGCTCCTGGCCCCAAAGCAAAATCTGTAATGAGTCCCTACCTACCTTGTGTGAATTAGAATGGTGGTATATTTTATGTGATATAGTGACCTTTGGGGCCCCTTCAGGGTCCAGGACCAAGTAGTTACTGCTACTTCTGCACCCTTTATAGAACAGTCCCAGGGATGTTGTTTCTAAACAATTATAGGTAGCGAGCACTGTCCCCTCAAATCCTTTATAGGTAGTGAACACTGTCCCTTCTAGACCATTATAGGTAGTGAGCAGTGTCCCTTCCAAGTTGGGATAAGCAGTATTAAATATATATTAATGTCTAACCTCCAAATAAATAGCTATATAGTAGCCAAAATCAAAATGTCATATAACATGGAGGGGCCATTAAATTGGGGAGGAGGCAGATGAAGGGGGGCATTAAACTGGAGGGAAGATGGAGGGGGACATTGAAGTTTGGGGATAGATATAGGGGAACGTTACACTGGGGGGAAGACGAAGAGGGACATTAAAATGGTGGGCACCTGGAGGAGGAACCCACTCATGAGCTGTTTGAAGGGACCATGGAACTTATGTAAGTACACTGACCCCTTCTCTGTTAACATAATAGCATTTATTTCATAGTGGCAATGTAATGTAACTACAGCCTCATCCTATACATGTCTATGTGACAAGACTGTAATTACATTGTACAGTAACTATAAAACAGACAGCGTGCAATGTGAACAGACACCATGGCCTTCAACCCCCTACTGGCTAGGCCTCTGCTCTGACATAATAAAGCGATTCATGTAATGAATTTATGACAATTTACTTTGTGCGCTACAAAGTACCGTCATGCACCATATTTGTCTACTCAATAAATGAGGGATGATTTGTGTCTGTTGATGTTGTGCCAAAAATTGTAGGATTTGATGAGTGCACCAAATATTTGTTCCTCACAGCCTGAGAGTTAAGTTTTTTCTCTACAGATTTTGTGAACATGTTTTGTGCCGAATATTTGTCTCATGGTAAAGTTCGCCATTGTAATTTGAATGGTATTTGAATCAGAATTTTGGAGGTTCTAGAAATGCTCCATGTTTATGAAGGTCTGTACGACAGATTCATCAATATGTGTAAAACTATGAATGGGATTCCTAGTGCGACAATATTGATAAATGTGCCCCTATATGCCATATTTGTCCTATTATATATGAATTGCATTGCAACCCCTTTAAGTATTATAATATTTCAGTATGGGCCTTGGGAAAAACAAGAACATATGCCCATGTTTTAGAGAATTTTTTTATATCAATTTCAAGGACATCTTTGTGTACAATGCTGGGGTCGAAAATCAAGCTGATCAATTACATGTAAGCCAGGATTAGTCTCTCAAAGCATCTTGTGCTTAGTGCAATACTCAAAGAGGTTTGTGTTACCCAAAAGGAGATTTTGTGCAGGCTAAAATAGAAAACGGCGACAACCCTTAATCTATCAACGTTGACTGAAATCTCTAATTATTCCTTCAGCAGATCACAAATGCCACCAAGATTTACTACTCGAAGAAAATGAAATGGAACAAAACAAGCAGGTATCCATATACATCGCTGCTCTGAGTCGAAAGGTTACCATGTTAAGTTAAACAATAGATTATGTCGCCATATGGTGATTAGTACATCCAACTGGCTCTATGTAATATTACAGAGCTCTGGAGCTGGATATACACTGTCTACCAATAAGTATTTGGACACCCATGCAAATGAATATATCTGCGGTTGTGATGTACGTCACGCCTTCTACCGTTAAATATGAAAAAGCATTGGCATTAGTGCATTGGCATTAGTCGCATGCAAGATGCCACGAGGTGCAGAATCCAATTTCGAGAAACGGTTAATAGTGGGGGACCACAGAAATGGTCGATCCTTAAGGGACATAGCAAGCGAACTGAATTACCCAAAATCGACAGTAGCCTATGTGATTACGAAGTGTTAGGTGAACGGTGATTATCAGAATGTGCCCTGAGTCGGCAGACCCCGAAACTGAGACAGACGAGTGCTGACCAGAGAAACCGCACCCAACCGATGGCTCACATACACCAGGAGTTTCACCAGGCATCCGGAAGTATTGTGTCGATTAATACCATCCGTAAAGAAGCATCTGCTGGGCTCTACCAACTATTCAATATGAATAAATGTTGTTTTTCTATTCTACCACAGGTGTCCAAATACTTATTGGTAGACAGTGTATTAGAGGAAGCTGGGATGGGGGAATTATGTTGGTTAGAATGTTGTCAAAAATATATGGAAGATTAAACTGCACCTTGTACATAGATTATTTTTCGTAGATCCAGTGTGTTGCTGTACGCAGGTGATCTGCCAACAATTTGACTTGGAGATCATACATAAATATCCTGGTGTAGATCAGTAGCTGCAGTACAGAAATTCAGTAGTAGTGCTCTGTGCAATGCTGCAATAGAAAATGCTGATAAATATCAATTTCACAGTGATTCATCATAGACATAAGGGGGTTTCAGAGAACTATGATCTGGGCAGCCTATCTATAGGCTAGGTCATAAGATTGGTGGGGGGCTGATGAGCTTCTTCCCTCATTGGTTACTAGACCCAGATCCATATTTCAGATATAGTTAAATTATAGTGAAAACTGCAATACCAAAAATAACCACTAGCAAGAGTATAGACCTGGCCCTGGTGATATTGATGACCTATTAGTATTGTTGTCCCAGAAGACTCTCTTAATGGCTTTATTACTTTTTTTTTTACAGTATGGCAGTGAATGAACACATAAAAAGTTGGATTACAGATAACAGAGGTAAGTGATCAAGTTTACAGTACACCTTTGAACACTACAAGCAGCCATAACATAAAAACCACTAGAAAAGTGAATAGTGGTTATAATATCTTGTTAACTGTTACCTATTAAGTCATAAAATATATTACGTAGTAAGTGATAACTGGATGACAGCATCTCCAGTATGGCAGGGTCTTGTGGGGTATCCCCAGTATGTAGTAATTAGTACCTACCAAAAGTGGTTTAAGGCAACAATGTCATGAGCCCCAAGTCATGACATTCAGGGGCATAAGTAAAAGCCCCCAGGCCCTGGTGTAACAGCTCAGCCTGGGTAAATTATCAGCTGCTGTGTCCTATCTGTACATATTTCCTTTTATATCTGGGCTCAGATCACCATGAAGAATTGTTCACAGTATGTCTGTGCACACAGGCTTCCCATCATTCTCATGCTTTGTGCCCCACACATAGTAATTATACCCCCATTTGTGACACAGTCTCCCCATAGAATTCCTCCTTGACTATATGTTGCTGAGCATGGTCATTTTTGCATTTTTTTTTCTCCTTTCTGACAGTGAAAGGCTGTGTATCATAAATCTTATTACAACTTACCAGAGGGAGGGGTAATAGATTTACAATGCACAGACCGTAACCAGCCCTAGTGTGGAGCTTCACAATTTACAGGACTTAAAGGAGCCCCTGCTGATGCTTTGGTGCCAGAGACCACAGGATACTTTCAGAGGACTGTTAAAATTGTTTTCTAAAAATCACATATAGTGAATTAGTTGTGCACCAATTTGCTATCTAAATCACACCCACATTACAAGTTATTATTGAAAAAAGGCACATCAGGCAAAACTCAATAAAAAAAAAAAAATAGCACACATATTTAATAATTTATATGAAACCTACAAAAAGTTGGAAAATAGGGGTGACTGACTGTCATATGTGATGACTCTCCAGATCACTTGAGCATTTGGGGCAATGTGTTGATCTAAAGCAGAAGCAGGATTGAAGTGCTCCCCACAAAGCTTTCCTTCACCGGACTGTCATTGGATTGTAAACATAACCTGAATTTAAGGAAAAATTGTCAAAAAATAGGATCATCATAAAAATATTGTATTTATTAATAATCAAATATAAAAAAACACCAAAATTGTACTTCATATAAATATCAAAAATACTGGCTAAATATAGGAGGACCAACACACCACAAAATCCAGTGAGTGGCAGGCAACAGTGAACAATAAAATATAAACATGCAAAAGTGTAACAAAGTGTATAAAACAGTAATATTATTATAATGTATCAGCTAGCTGAAAAGTATATGCACAAAAATAAAAATAAATATAGTAGCAATACCCCTAAATAGAGATAAAACTCAGTGTAGGGGCATAAGGGAATACACACATTTAGCCATATACACAAGTGGAAGCATGGTAGCTAAATAATGAAGTGAGTGCAAGGATGAAAAGACATTACAAGTAACGCTAGGTTCACACCTGCGTTCTGGTCTCCGTTCTGTGCTTTCCGTCTTCTACATGCAAGAAGACGGAAAGCACAGACCGGGTCCAGCCGTGAGCGGCGGTGAGCGTTTTATGCTCTCCGCCGCGAAACCGTTTTTTTAAAATCCGGACACAGAGTACTGCATGCATGCAGTACTCTGTGTCCGGATTCGGACTAAAAAACCCGGTTTCGCGGCGGAGAGCATAAAACGCTCACCGCCGCTCACAGCCGGACAGCTTTCTCACCCACTCAAATGAATGGATAAGAAAGGCTCCTGCAGGTTTCCGTCTCCTGCTCTGTTTTATGCAGGAAACGTAAACCTGCAGTACGGAGAGGAGAACGCAGATGTGAACGAGCCCTAAGGCATGACACAAAGATTAACAAATGAAAGACTTTGAACACAATATATTGCAAAAATAATAATGAATATGCCTACCAAAGACCGGGACGCCCGACGCGCGTTTCACCACAGATGGCTTCTTTAGGGGACGAACACTGCGTTACATCGTGTGAATGCCCCCAAAAGTAGCCTCTGAGAGACTTTTTATGTGGCAGTGCATCTTGTTGTGGCAAGAACCTGGGTCTAGTTAGAGCACAGCTGTAATAAGTTATACATCTGAGACATAACTGCATGCCGTGTTTTAAAGCAATCCAATATTTCTATCTGGTAGTATTTATATATTTTTAATGAACATGCAATGATGAGAAATTTTAATAAAAACCGCATTCTGTATTATGATATCTGTCTTGGATGACCTTGCTGTCAAATATTCCTAATAACCTAACTAAACTTCTAATATGATCTAACGCCTTATTTTCCCCCAAGCATAATAACAGATTGTACAACTCAAGATCAATAAATGTAATATATTTACAACTACTAAACTTGGATGTGGATTATTTCTAAATGTAAATTATAAAATTATATCCTATGGTGGCTATAAGATTTAAGAAAAAGACCTTAAATTTGAAAGGAATTATTTTACAAAACACATTTATCATCTACATGACGACTGAGATGAAAAGAAGCTTGAATGAGTGGCATATGAGGATGTGTGCTGTAGCCCATTCAAGGTGTATGGGACTGACGGAAAAAGCTGAGCTGTTAAACTGTTATTATTTTCTGATGATACATTCCACAGTCGGAACACTTGATCAATAAACCAATGAATATAAATCTTCTTTTGTGGAGAATTTACACCTTAAAGGTATCCTGTCATGGCGAAAATACTCTCTCTACCAGTATTATGTTATAGAGAAGGACTAGTCAAGCAGATTTATATGTAGTATTGTAGCAAAAGATTCAGAATATCCTGTCTTTAAGGCTTTGTTCACATCTGCGTTCAGGCCATTCCGTTCCCTTATCTGCATGAAAAATGCAGAGAGAAAAGTCCTGCAAGCAGCACTTTTCTCCCCACATGTTTCATGCGAAACCACACGGACTCATAGGGGCCACACGGTGGCTCAGTGGTTAGCACTGCAGCCTTGCAGTGCTGGAGTCCTGGTGTTCAAATCCCGCCAAGGGCAAAAAACCATCTGCAAGGAGTTTGTATGTTCTCCCCGTGTTTGCATGGATTTCCATCCCATATTCCAAAAAAAGACATACTGATAGGGAAAAATGTACATTGTGAGCTCTATGTGGGGCTCACAATCTACATTTAAAAAAAAAAAAAAAAAAAAGAAACCACACGGACTCCATTATAGTCTATGGGATACACAGGTTACCTTAGATATTTGCTTTTTTATGTGGATTAGGTTTTTGTTTGGGGGTACCCAAGCGGACTCCCCGAAAGGAAACTCATGCGCAAATGTGAACTGGGCCTTATTTATTGAAATCCCTGATTATTGTGAGTTTAGGAACACGGTTTGGGGTCTCAATGATTCACAGCCTTCCCTGTATGTGAGTGTCTACACTGAGAGTTGACTATCTCCAAGTAGGACCACCCTCTGGACTCCTAGGCATAGACAGAGCAGAGGTTTTAACTGATAAAATATAAGATAAAATAATCCTTTAATAGTCCCACCATGGGGAAATTCAGTGTGTTACAGCAGCATGGATAATACAGTAATATATTCAAGAAAGAACACATACAAGCTCAGAATAGCAGATAGAAAAGATACTAGGAATCATAGCAACTAAGAAGAAAACTTCAGGATCATTTAGTTCTCTGTGCAAAGTGATCATCACTTAACCTGATGTTGATTATACAGCCTGACCATGGTTGGTAGGAAGGACCTCCGATAGCGCTCCTTCTCACACTGGGGGTGCAGCAGTCAGTCACTGTTAGGGTAAGTTCACACGGGGTATTTTGGTCAGGATTTTGATGCTGTATCTGCCTCAAAATCCTGCCCAAAAAAACGGCTCCCATTGAATTCAATGGGAGCCGGTCAGTTCTTTTTTCCGGGAGCCGTTTGTTCTGGCTTCCGGAAAAAAGAAGTGACATGCTCATTCTTTCAGGTGGAGTCACTTTGCGACTTCCGCCTGAAGACACTCCCTCCCGACCAGGCCCATTCATTTGTGCATAATCCGGAGCGGAGTGTGCGACTGGACGCCGGTGCACTGCACCGGCATCCAGTCGCAGCTACCCATATTTTTGTCCGGAACCTGAGGTGGCCTCCACCTCAGGTTCCAGACCATAAAACCCAGTGTGAACTTACCCTGATACAAAACCATTTCCCATAACACTAGATTTCTACTACACTCCTCCTGTATAACATATTGCTGGAAGATCACAATCAATGTTCAATATGGCATGTTGCCAGAACATTGGGGCATATTGATTATTTATTACACTATGCCAGATTTCTGGTGTGAAAAGTTGCAAACCTCATGTTTTTGTACTGCCCACTTTCCCAGTTGTGGCAAAGGTGCAATGAGGGCACTGGTGGTAAATGATGCTAGAAATGAGATGGCACAGATTTCGCTCCAGACACACAACCTGGCGGAGGGTGAACATCATTCATCATGATGCGTGCTGGTCATCATGCTTTTCATCGTTACTAAAAACCAATCTTCATAAATCTCCCCACCTTAAATTATGCAGATGTTCTAAAGGGTTCAGAAATTTTACTGTACCAGTGCATATATTATTATTAGCATGCCATGTGTCTACATACTGCTACATATAAAGATGAAATGCAGAATTATAGTCATGCCTTGTCTCCACTGCCCTGACAACACATCTGGGATTTATTCTGCTGTTCCATTTTCTAGTTCATTTGTTCCAGACTTTCATAATTCAATTTGAGAGAGGAACAGGAGGACGGACTCCTGAGCACCTATGTGTGTGATTTCATCACCGAAATGTAGCGAGGAATTTAGAGTGAAATTCCCAGCACATATAATGCATGGACGAGAGAATGAGAATTTTACAGTTAGTGTTTGTGGTGGGAAATGTCTCATTGTGATCTATATTCTTAATCTGGAATGTTACAGCTCCTTATAATACAGAACCACTTTGGTGAATTAGTGACAGTCACCAGGGAATTGCATTTACAGCTTCTCTCTAATATAGAGGAGGATTATATCAGTAATAGAGTATCTGAGGGCATTTTTAATTTTCTGTTATAAAAGATACCAGGATATAACATTCCGGCATTTTTCAAGCCACTTTTCTAACATATTTTTTTTTTCTGGTGTAGCTTTTTCAAAATATAGTTGCATAAATTTGTTGCAATTTGTGCTCCAATATTTTTGTTCTGTTTTTATTTAAGTCAGGTTAGACACGGAGTGTCCTTGCGCAAAAATTTGGTAACTTTCTAAAAAGTCACATATAGTGAATTAGACTTACACCAATACCCAGGGGGTACTCAAGGCATTATCAATTAGGGGTATTATTCATTGAGAGGCACTGTTAGATAAGGGGGCCATATAGGAGCATTACTAAATAATCAAGTCACACATTTTATAGTTGTAGGTGCCAGCAGGATAGGAGCTTTGTGTAGGTGAGGAAAATGTGAGTCTGATGCCTGGAGGAGCCAATAGTCACAGCTGGAAGAATTGGTCATGGCGGTCCAGATGGAAGAGACAGGATATGTGAACAATTACAGTCAGAGACATCACCTGTAAGTCACTACATTTTTCCTCTGCTGTATTTACTTAAAGGGGTATTCTCACGTTGCATACTCACCAGTCTTCATTGCTGTAAAATCTTCTGTCTTCCTGCTTTGTTGCGTCATTGGTGGGTGGGGTTACATATGCAAAGCCAGCGGCGAGATGCCGCTGGCCCTGCGTGCACTTTCATAGATGGTGAGACCAGTCTAGCCTTCACAATGCCAATACAGACCCGGCATCCGCTGTAATAGAGAGGCGGATGCCGGGGAGGGTTAGACGCCGGCACAGATGCCTGCAACATCGCTGTGCTCCTGCCCCCCCCCCCCCCCCCGGAATAGCAGCATCGCTCCTGCCACTGCTGGCTTCATGCAGGGCAGGAGCATAGTGATGCTGCAGGCATCTGAGCCGGCGTCTAACCCTGCCCGGCATCCGCTGCTCTGTTACAGCAGACGCTGGGTCTGTATTGGCGGCCCCTTCCCCCCAAAGGGTAAACTACCCCCCCCCCCCCTTCCAGGCTCGCTCCTATGCACTTAGCCCCTCCTCCCTCCCCCCTCAGAGCAGCAGATACATCACTTGACTTATGACCAGATAAGTCAAGGGATGTGTCAAAAAAAATGAATAAAGTAAGATAGTGGACAAACAAAGCAGTTTTGCTGAAGCAATGTATTTAGGAAAAGTCTTACATTCACATTAACAAGCAGTATAGATAGGATCCTTGTGATGGGACAACCCCTTTAAGTGTAGAACCACTACCTACCACTATACGGTCACTTACACATATATGTTCCCCTTTGCTGAACCCCTAGCTGCACCTCTGCTCTGAAAATGTGATGGCAGGTTACTTTTGTTTGTAGAATTGACTCACCTAGCTAGTGTGCAAGGATTATGAGATTTGATACCAGACTGGGATCTCTTATTCTGTGATTTGCATATTTGCAAAGTTTGGGTTTAAGTGTCACAGCTGGAAAAAATTCAAAATCAGGTGGAATTGGAAAAGAAGTGCATTTGCTGTGTGATAGGGCTTTGTTTTTACTGCGTTTACTTTGCAGCCAAAATGGCATGTCACTATATTCTAGGGGTCATGACGATTCCAGAGTTATGTAGTTCCTAGAGATGAGCGAACACTAAAATGTTCGAGGTTCGAAATTCGATTCGAACAGCCGCTCACTGTTCGAGTGTTCGAATGGGTTTCGAACCCCATTATAGTCTATGGGGAACATATACTCGTTAAGGGGGAAACCCAAATTCGTGTCTGGAGGGTCACCAAGTCCACTATGACACCCCAGGAAATGATACCACCACCCTGGAATGACACTGGGACAGCAGGGGAAGCATGTCTGGGGGCATAAAAGTCACTTTATTTCATGGAAATCCCTGTCAGTTTGCGATTTTCGCAAGCTAACTTTTCCCCATAGAAATGCATTGGCCAATGCTGATTGGCCAGAGTACGGAACTCGGCCAATCAGCGCTGGCTCTGCTGGAGGAGGCGGAGTCTAAGATCGCTCCACACCAGTCTCCATTCAGGTCCGACCTTAGACTCCGCCTCCTCCAGCAGAGCCAGCGCTGATTGGCCGAATTCCGTACTCTGGCCAATCAGCACTGGCTAATGCATTGTATTGGCGTGATGAAGCAGTGCTGAATGTGTGTGCTTAGCACACACATTCAGCTCTACTTCATCGGGCTAATAGAATGCATTGGCCAATCAGCGCTGGCCAATGCATTCTATTAGCTTGATGAAGCAGAGTGTGCACAAGGGTTCAAGCGCACCCTCGGCTCTGATGTAGCAGAGCCGAGGGTGCACAAGGGTTCAAGCGCACCCTCGGCTCTGATGTAGCAGAGCCGAGGCTGCACAAGGGTTCAAGTGCACCCTCGGCTCTGCTACATCAGAGCCGAGGGTGCGCTTGAACCCTTGTGCAGCCTCGGCTCTGCTACATCAGAGCCGAGGGTGCGCTTGAACCCTTGTGCACAC
The DNA here is from genome assembly GCF_031893055.1 of Leptodactylus fuscus. NCBI lineage: Eukaryota > Metazoa > Chordata > Amphibia > Anura > Leptodactylidae > Leptodactylus > Leptodactylus fuscus. The sequence goes on from NC_134265.1 coordinate 65,997,834, forward strand.
TCTGCTTCATCAAGCTAATAGAATGCATTGGCCAGCGCTGATTGGCCAATGCATTCTATTAGCCCGATGAAGTAGAGCTGAATGTGTGTGCTAAGCACACACATTCAGCACTGCTTCATCACGCCAATACAATGCATTAGCCAGTGCTGATTGGCCAGAGTACGGAATTCGGCCAATCAGCGCTGGCTCTGCTGGAGGAGGCGGAGTCTAAGGTCGGACCTGAATGGAGACTGGTGTGGAGCGATCTTAGACTCCGCCTCCTCCAGCAGAGCCAGCGCTGATTGGTCGAGTTCCGTACTCTGGCCAATCAGCGCTGGCCAATGCATCCCTATGGGAAAAAGTTTATCTCACAAAAATCACAATTACACACCCGATAGAGCCCCAAAAAGTTATTTTTAATAACATTCCCCCCTAAATAAAGGTTATCCCTAGCTATCCCTGCCTGTACAGCTATCCCTGTCTCATAGTCACAAAGTTCACATTCTCATATGACCCAGATTTGAAATCCACTATTCGTCTAAAATGGAGGTCACCCTCAGTATGTGAGAGCCCAGGACTGTGTGTCTGACACTGTGATCTGTAGTACGGGGGCACCTCAAGGTACAGTTCTTGCCCCATTCCTCTTCACACTGTACACTGCTGACTTCAGGCACAACTCATCCAGCTGTTACTTACAGAAGTACTCCGATGACTCTGCTATAGTCGGTCTTATCACTGATGGCGATGATAGGGAATACAGAGACTTAAACCGGGATTTTGTTGAATGGTGCCAGCAGAACCAGCTCAGGATTAATGCTGGGAAGACCAAGGAGATGGTGGTGGACTTTAGTAAATGGAGAGGTGCTCCGACCCCGGTGGAGATCCAAGGAACATGTATTGAGATAGTCAGGACCTATAAGTACCTGGGCGTGCTCCTCAATAATAAACTAGACTGGGCTGATCACCTGGAGGCGCTGCACAGAAAGGGCCACAGCAGACTCTACCTGCTCAGGAGGCTGAGGGCCTTCGGAGTCCGGGGGACACTTCTTAGGGCCTTCTTCAACTCTGTGGTTGTCTCAGCCATCTTTTTCGGTGTGGCCTGCTGGGGAAGCAGTATATCAACCAGGGACAGAAATAGACTTGACAGGCTGATCAGGAGGGCCAGCTCTGTCCTGGGGAGCCCCTTGGACCCAGTACAGGTGGTGGGTGACAGAAGGATACTGTCTGTGGTGACCTCCATGCGGGAGAACAAATCCCACCCCATGTATGGGACCCTGATGGGACTTGGCAGCACTGTAAGCGACCGTCTGCTTCACCCCAAGTGTGAGAAGGAGCGCTATCGCAGGTCCTTCCTTCCAACCGCGACCAGGCTGTATAATCTACATCAGACCAAACGAAGAGCTCTCCGCACAGAGAATTAATGATTATGAGGATGACCATGAGGTCTTCCTCTTTCTCTTCTGTTTTTCCTTAGCTGCCATGGACTCCTAGTATATCTTCTCTTCTCAGCTTATCTGTGTCTACGTCTGTAACATATTACTCTGTATTATCCTGTATCTGTATTACTATGCTGCTGTAACACGCTGAAATTTCCCCAAGGTGGGACTATTAAAGGATTATCTTATCTTATCTTATCTTATTTCGGCAGCCAATGACTTTTTCCAATTTTTTTCAATGCCCCCGGTGTCGTAGTTCCTGTCCCACCTCCCCTGCACTGTTATTGGTGCAAAAAAGGCGCCAGGGAAAGTGGGAGGGGAATCGAATTTTGGCGCACTTTACCACGCGGTGTTCGATTCGATTCGAACATAGCGAACACCCTGATATCCGATCGAACATGTGTTCGATAGAACACTGTTCGCTCATCTCTAGTAGTTCCTTTTAAGTTTTAACCTCTGAAAAAAATCCAAAATTTTGCAAGACAATTTCTTGTACTTTGTATTTATATCATTTTGGGGAATGTCTATTGCATCAATTGCTTTTTATTTGAAATTTTATGGGAGGCGAAACTGCAAAATAGACTCTGGTTTGGTTCTTTTGATTTTTTTTTCCTGCGAGTGCAATCACTGTAGGCTAGCCATTTATACAAGTTTATAGACAGGACATTTTGGACACACGGGTACCTAATTTGTATGTGTCCTAGGGAAAGGGGGGTAATTTGGATTTTTTATTTATCTTTCTGTAATTTTTAGATCCTCTAGTAGTCTTGAACTCCAGGAGGTCTGACCACTAATACAATGCATTCTAAAATAACATCACTTCTATTTACAGAGTGGATAGAGTGGGAAATGGCACCTTGATCAGCTTTGACTGAGGCGCCAGGGGGTTAATGTTCGAGATCAGTGCAGACGATGGACTTTATTCCATCCGTGTTATTTTCCTCTCTCAGGAATCTCTTTCAAATCTACCATATATACTCGAGTATAAGCCGACCCGAATATAAGCCGAGGCCCCTCATTTTACCACAAAAAACTGGGAAAAATTATTGACTCGAGTATAAGCCTGGGGGGGGGGGGGGGGAATGCAGCAGCTACTGTAAAATTTCAAAAATTAAAATGGTTGGAGTTTTTGGGTGCAGTAGTTGCTGGGTGCTGGGGAAGGGGAGGTGGTGTTTTGGTTGTCTGTCTGCCACTTCCCTGAGCTTGAGGACTGTTTTTTTCTTCCCCCACTTGGAATTCAGTCTGGCTGAATATAGGGGATCTGCAGATACCCTATATTCAGTAGACCGGGCACTGTCAGACACAGGGATACCTAATGTGTATGTGTCTCACAATCATTTTCTACTTTATTCTAGAGAAAGGAGTGATTTAGAACTCTTATTTATTTATTTATTTATTTATTTATTTATTTAAATCTTTTTTTTTTTTTTCTTTTGCACTATTTTATGGGAAATTCTATACATTAATATTGTGGCTGGTCATAGACACCCCCCCCCCCTTCCAAAAAAAAAAATAATAATAATATTTTTTTTTTTTTTTTGCGACTTGAGTATAAGCCGAGGGGGGCTTTTTCAGCACAAGAACTGGGCTGAAAAATTTGGCTTATACTTGAGTATATACGGTACCTCTTTACTTTGAAAATTTTGCGGAGCAGGCAATATCTCAATATCTATCTATCTATCTATCTATCTATCTATCTATCTATCCATCCATCCATCCATCCAATGCAGTATAATCTGCAGACCACATGTTTTAGAGCACTGTTTAGGTAAGAATAGGTTGCCATCACTCAGGATTTGGCCTAGAAGCTTTTATCCAGCTTGCCAGAATTTCAGAAGTCTGAAAAACAAAGGTCAGCACTATAAAAATTGAGCCTTTGCGTAAACTTGATGTATTTGTCTGTAAATGTTTAAAAATGTATGAAATATGTAAAACTTTAATGAAGCACACAGTAGAAATATCTGACTACAAAAATCTAAAAGACTAAATCAGCAAACCAAAATGTGTAACAGTCTCAAAACCTTTGGTCATGACGTACTGTAGACTTTGGTGCAGATTTTGACGTGTATTTTGAAACTATTTTAAAACCCACACTATCAATCAATTTCCTTGCAGGAAAAAAATCTACATCATGTGCATGAGAATTCCCTGTTTACTTTAATACATATGCATTACGGTGATGTTCTTCCACATTGAAATCCGAATGGAAAATCTGCACATAGCCTTGATCATGTGATGTACCTAGGGAGGATAACACACTATTAACAAAAAGTAACTAGTAACTGAAACAATGAGGACTGCAAGTGAAATTTAAAGTGAACAAATTGACAACTCGCAGTAGCAACCATAAGGATAAAATTCATCATTATTAAACTAGGTTCACACCTGTGTTCTGGTTTTTATTTTTCGGGTCCACTTGGGGACCTAAAAAACAGAACTCCAATCCAGTTAGAAAGCGGTTAATGGGACTATAATGAGGTCTGCTGGGTATCTGGCTGGTTTCCACCTGAAAAATGCGGAAAGAAAAGTCCTGCTTGTAAGAATTTTATCTGAATTTTTCAAACGGAATGAGGGAATCCCAAAAGGAAACTGAGCGCAGATGTGAACCTAGCCTAAACATACACACAGGATCCGAGATTACCTTTTTTGATGGTCACTATTTTATGGTTATGAGGAATCTGTATCAACTAACATGCATATACATGTAGCCCAGTTCCCAGGGTAGAAAGCACATACACAATTGTGCCAATGACCCAAATATATTAAATAACGGGAAAAGGGAGAAAGGGACCAATATACGATAAATATTACATAGGGATTAGAGATGAGCGAACACTAAAATGTTCGAGGTTCGAAATTCGATTCGAACAGCCGCTCACTGTTCGAGTGTTCGAATGGGTTTCGAACCCCATTATAGTCTATGGGGAACATAAACTCGTTAAGGGGGAAACCCAAATTCGTGTCTGGAGGGTCACCAAGTCCACTATGACACCCCAGGAAATGATACCAACACCCTGGAATGACACTGGGACAGCAGGGGAAGCATGTCTGGGGGCATAAAAGTCACTTTATTTCATGGAAATCCCTGTCAGTTTGCGATTTTCGCAAGCTAACTTTTCCCCATAGAAATGCATTGGCCAGTGCTGATTGGCCAGAGTACGGAACTCGACCAATCAGCGCTGGCTCTGCTGGAGGAGGCGGAGTCTAAGATAGCTCCACACCAGTCTCCATTCAGGTCCGACCTTAGACTCCGCCTCCTCCGGCAGAGCCAGCGCTGATTGGCCGAAGGCTGGCCAATGCATTCCTATGCGAATGCAGACTTAGCAGTACTGAGTCAGTTTTGCTCAACTACACATCTGATGCACACTCGGCACTGCTACATCAGATGTAGCAATCTGATGTAGCAGAGCCGAGGGTGCACTAGAACCCCTGTGCAAACTCAGTTCACGCTAATAGAATGCATTGGCCAGCGCTGATTGGCCAATGCATTCTATTAGCCCGATGAAGTAGAGCTGAATGTGTGTGCTAAGCACACACATTCAGCACTGCTTCATCAAGCCAATACAATGCATTAGCCAGTGCTGATTGGCCAGAGTACGGAATTCGGCCAATCAGCGCTGGCCAATGCATTCTATTAGCCCGATGAAGTAGAGCTGAATGTGTGTGCTAAGCACACACATTCAGCACTGCTTCATCAAGCCAATACAATGCATTAGCCAGTGCTGATTGGCCAGAGTACGGAATTCGGCCAATCAGCGCTGGCTCTGCTGGAGGAGGCGGAGTCTAAGATCGCTCCACACCAGTCTCCATTCAGGTCTGACCTTAGACTCCGCCTCCTCCGGCAGAGCCAGCGCTGATTGGCCGAAGGCTGGCCAATGCATTCCTATGCGAATGCAGACTTAGCAGTGCTGAGTCAGTTTTGCTCAACTACACATCTGATGCACACTCGGCACTGCTACATCAGATGTAGCAATCTGATGTAGCAGAGCCGAGGGTGCACTAGAACCCCTGTGCAAACTCAGTTCACGCTAATAGAAT